>NC_136483.1:186833936-186876436 GCF_053919585.1 Euprymna scolopes
ATCTTTATTTGTGAAATGATTAGTAAGATAAATAAAACATTGCACGGCGAAATATATAAACAATTTCGCTATATTCCAACGTCCAAGTTTACCAATCATTTTTCTCTCAAATAAAAAAAATATCAGTACATTTTACAGATGTTTCATTCACGGGAAACAATCAATATTTGTATGTCAATGTTGGATATTTCTTCTGTGGACTCATATCTAAAATTGACGAAGAACCAAAATAACTTAGGTCAACCCGTATCCAGTAAGCGGCTATTTTGTTTAGATAGGTGTCGACATGAGTTTTTTTTTTTTTTTTTTTTTTTTGTTCTTGACATCCTTAGGCCAAAATTAAAGTCGATTTTTTGTTTTCATGTTGCTTCCCGTTAAACTTTCAGATATTTAAGTGCTAACGTTGCCGGATTAAAGTGATTCAAATATTGAATATTTAGCAGAAATAACCATTGTTACATGGAAGGTCTGTCCCCTTATCATGTAAGTAAGAAGACATACTAGATAAATGAGACTGATATTAGGATAAGGTTAGAATCGAAACCTGTAGGCAAGTGTTAAAGATAATGGAAAATGGAATGTTAGAAATTAAGTCTATTGTTAATTCTATTAGAAATAATTAAATATTGTTTATGTCGGAAAAAGAGTCGAGTGTCCATTCTTTTAGAAATCTGAATATTAAATATGTCAGTTAAAAGAATGGACAATGAAAATTAAAAAGATATTGTTTAAAAATAGGTTAGATATTAGAATTGAGGATTCTTTTGTTTGCCAAAAGTGTGTTTGGACAAACATATGTAAAGCCACGTGAAAATTAGTCACGTTTGAAAACACACTTCTGACGTCATAAACAAAGGACATTTCTCAATATAGGAATCTGTGGGTTCGGAGTTAGAAGTCAGTCAAGAGTTTATGAGGATGAGATAATCAGAGCAGATCACACAGGGTGATAGAGTTGGAGGCAAATGGTAGAAGAGTAAACCATGTAGTCGAAAAGGCTGGAATTTCTGACGTCATCGATTTGTCAATTGAAGAAGAATAAAGAACCAAATATGTTTGTAACTGTTTGTCTCGTCATTCCTTACAACAAAAAGGTAAATGTGTTTTATCATCATCTTGTAACGAACTCTTGTGTAACCCCTTCCAAGATTATGTGTTTTCTCCTCTGTGTTAAGAACTTTCATCAAATCTCCCTAATATGAAACCTCCAAGAAGCATCACAGGCTGTATAAATGTCTACTCATTATCATCGTTATTCATGTAATATGTACCCTGTTATACATGTCCCGTTATGTCCCCTATATGAGCCCCCACTACACAACACCATATGATTTCCTAACAAAATCATACACAGATCATAAACATCTTTAGAACGTAAAATACGCATCTGTACAGGGATATGCAATTCCTGAGAATTTAAACTCAATAAAGATTCTCCGGATTCATACCCTGTGGACACAATCCTAACTTGGATTGATATATGTACACATAAGAAATAATAGATGACGATTCAAAGTTAAATAAAACATTACTAAATCATCAAATAAAAAACTTTTTAGATCAACACATTTCTAAGCCTAATGCTTCTCATCAGAGAGGGGAAAATAGGTTTACATATACAAAATAAAACTGGCAAAAGGATATTAGCCTAGAAATGGAATAAATATATACTGTATGTATAAAGATATACGATAGTTAGATAGAAGCAGAAAAAAAACAGTAAAGAATGTAAACAAAATAAAATAGATGGATAAATATATTAATAATAGGTAAGATATAGATATACACACACACACACACACACACACATATATATATATATATACATAAATTATGAGGTTACGAAAGAATAAAATAATAGTAATAATATAACAATATATAAATGAAATTAAATAAGAGTAGTGATGAAGATACCGTAAAGATATACAATAAAATGTAAAAAGTAAAACAAATATACAACAAAGTAGCAGTAAATTAATAATTGCCTAGTAAAAAAATAATTATATATATATATATATATATATATATATATATATATATATAATCCATAATCCACAGACTGTTTCGCTGTATCACAGCTCTTCAGTGCGGCTAGATTAACGCTTATCTAAAGCCACAAATCGAGCCTGCAATAACGCATAGTCGACGAAGATATTTAAAATTTGCCTCTCGTTATACCGGTGGTTTCCTTGTCAGAAACATGGCTGTTCACAGGTAACTTATCAAGAGCCTTGAAATTATGAATTCATATCGAGTGCCAAACACGGTCCTAACTTCAGAGTTACTCGAAGAAAAATACTTCGGAAATATTTTTATAATTAGTTTAAACACTGTTTTTGTTTTTTTGCTTTTTTTTTTTACCAGAAGAAACTGTAATTTCAACAGTAATTGAAAGTCATCGATGAAATGATATTTTTGATAAGGAAGTCATAGCTATAACTATATTCAAAATGGAAACTATATATATATATATATATATATATATATATACAAAGAGAGAAAGAGAGAATGAAACTCATAGTTATGATTATATTCAAAATGAATAAATATATATATATATATATATATATATATATCAAATGAAAAATGACGCGATTATTGCATCTATAGTTATTGCCATATAAATCTATCTGCGTACATATTTAGTACATGTGCGAATTGCTCGATGTGCTTGAGTGAATTTACTTCAAAAGATCCAGGTGTGTTCTATGAAACGATTCATCATAATTCCCGCTCACCTGTTCTGCGTCAAATTATCAATAATGAAGGAAACGCAAAGGTGCCTTTCAGCAGATTAAAAGACAAAAAGAACGGGCTGTCTGAAGATACTAGTTTCCTGACTTAAAATTCACCAAACATTGATGTTATTTTTTTTTCTTTTCCTTTTGCCAAACTCAACCATGTTCTGCAAAGTCAAATCAAAAACAATTTTCTGCTACAAAACAACCAAACCAAACACCATAAATAAATATTTGAAGGCATAAACAATTTGAAGCACACTACCTTTTTTTTTTAATTACTGGGTTTGACATAAAATAACTCGAAAAAAGGTGGATATGCCGTAAAACAACTCTTTTTCTTTGCCACTCACTTTCTCTCTTACTCCATGTTTTTCCATTTGTACCTCTCTCTCTCTCTCTCTCTCTCTCTCTCTCTCTCTCTCTCTCTCTCTCTCTCTCTCTCTCTCTCCTGTCCCCTATTTTGGCATATGAAAAATTTAAAGCATAAAACCTTTTTCCAAAATTACTGGATTCGAAATTAAATAACTCAAAAAGGGTCGATATGCCGTAAAACAAAACAACCAAACGCTCAATTAAACTAAACTTCCAAATATGAAATCAGTTTCTGTGTCTAACTGACAGAATAATCGATTTTAAACTTCGCTAAATTTTTCTTTCTCTCTGAAAGAAGCCAAGAATTTTAATAAGCCCAACCCGATTCAAAAGAATAAAAACCTTTGTGTTTGGTTTCATTAAGAAAATTAGATTCTACATTTTTTTTTAATTTTACACTCTTTATTTATTCCAAACAAGGCATATTGCTACTTGAAACGTAAGGTGCTACTATTTGAAACCATGCCTAAGAGGGGACAGTAGGGAGTTGGGCAGCAAGATATTTGCTCAAGTTATATTCTTCTGCGGTTTAATATAGTCAGGGAAGCAGGAAACAGGAAAGGAATTCCAAAGTCTAGCAGTTTGATGGAAAAAAATACTATTAGAGTAGTAGGCTTTCCGGCATTGATGGACCTTACTAGTGAAAGGGTGGAATTTTGGTGCATGTTAGTCGAAGGGGGGGGTAAATATGCCGTGGGAGCACAAGTGCAATGAGTTCATCAAAGCAAATTCCATTAAAATATTTGTAAAACAGGGATAGAAATGCAACATTGATCGATGGAACAGATGTTGGAGCTTGGCTCACAGTGTGGGACCTATTAGAGTTGAGACTCTTTTTGGGGCCTTGTCTAAATACTCCATGCATGGACGAATTGTGGTTTTGTAAAGATACAGGATGCTCTCTGGTGTGAGTAATTTTATAGTACGGTAGAGAGAGATCTTACCTTCTTTGCAGCAGCAAATCCTCAATGTATTTGTTCTAATTCATGCTGCCTGTGAATATTTGGTCGAGTAGTTTGAAAGATGGGCTTTCAGGTAGAGTATTATTTGTCATGGAAATCGGTGGTTGAGAATGTTTTTATTTTTTTGTAGTTGTTAAGGGAAAAGGGGCTTAGTCTTAGCAAATTAAGAAACTTAAATATATGTGATTTATTTTAAGAAAAAAAAAGAGGCAAAGCACATCGTTGCTTCGTTTCTAAATTAAAGATGTTTCGAAAAGTGAGGCTATATGTTTCATCCGACGAGGTGTTTAGTTATTTATAACTAACTGACTGAAACATTTTCATGATCGTATGGCGACATTAAAAATGTGTGTGTGTGTATTTATATATATTACAATAAATACATAATAATTGAAGATTTGATATTAGTTTACATCAAAAAACAATCTGTTTATATATATATATATATATATATTATATATATATATATATATTATATATATGTATATATTGTGTATATATATATTATATATGTATATATTGTATACATATATATATTATATGTATATATTATATATTATATATATATATATATTATATATGTATATATTATATATATATATTATATATGTATATATTATATATATTATATATTATATATATATTATATATGTATATATCATATATATAATATATATATATTATATATATGTTATATATGTATATATTATATATATAATATATATATTATATATATGTTATATATGTATATATTATATATATATATTATATATGTATATATAATATGTATATATTATATGTATATATAATATATATATGTATATATAATATATATATGTATATATAATATATATATGTATATATATGACATATATATAATATATATAATATATATTATATATATATAATATATATTATATATATTATATATATAATATACATATTATATAATATATATATTATATAATATATATTATTATATAATATATATTATATACTATATATTATAATATATATATATTATACAATATATATTATTATATAATATATATTATATAATATATATTATAGAATATATATTATATAATATATATTATTATATAATATATATTATGCACTATATATTATATAATATATCTTATATAATATATATCTTATATAATATATATTATTATATATATTATATAATATATATATTATATAATATATATATATTATATATAATCTGTATATAATATATACATTATATATATAATATAGATATAATATATATATATATATATATATATATATATATATATATATATATATATATATATATTACTAGCAAAAGTACCCGTTGTTGACTGGGTACAAAAACAGCCTTCATAAAATGGACTCTGATTTATGAAAGTATGATAGGTTATGAAAAGGAAGGGTTTTAAAGAGATAGCTTCGAATTCGGGGGCATCAAAACCAAAGGAAAATATAATGAAAGTAAAAATAAAATAGATAAACCCCATAATTTATTATACCAGACCTGTTCACACTGAAACACTTATCACAATATTCTGTGGACCTATATTAAAAACCTTGTTAAACTTTGTGATATATTTCCATTCTAGGTGCGAAAGAACACCCCATAATTTTATTATACCATATTTCTTCAAACTGAAACATAATTATCAAAGTACACTTACGCAGATAGATATGAAAAGTCTTTATTAAAGTTTGTGCCTACTTCCATTCTATGGAAGCCAGGCGCGAACGCAGACCCTACAATTTTATTATGCCATCCCTATTTAAGTTAAAACATACCTATCAAAGTATTCTTATCTACATCTATATCAAAAGCACTTCTAAACGTTATTTTTAAATTTTTTATTTCCATACTTGTGGACCAGGCGCGAACGCAGACCCCACAATTTTAATGAACCACCGTTCTGCCAGATCAAACATACCCATTCCTGTGTCCCGATACATCTTTTATCATTATATGTAATCAGTTTTTTTTAAATAGTCAACCATATTGGAGCCTATTCGTGACCAGATACACACACACACACACAACTTTTTATTATAGATATATACAATATACTAGACTACCCGTGACCCAGTGGGTCAGTATGTTATATTAGCTATGGAATTCATGTATGAGCATGACACTTATGACGTGAAGAAAATAGTATTTTTTGACATAACAGAAACATTTCTATTAAAGTATATTAAAATGAAAAATCACCGACGAATCACTCAAACATAAAAAAAATCCTCCCTATTCGTGTAAAGTTACCTAACTCAAACCGGTGTTCCTCGTATATTCCTCTGTGAACGTATCCGCAGCGGTGTTAAGTGGTCGCGGGCGGAGTATGAATCGAATAGAGAGAAAAGATTTTAAAACTTCCATTGATTCTAACCGGCAGTGAACTCTCACCGAAAAAAAATATAGAAATGTACGAATATCAAGGAACTGTAAGGGTACTAGGCGTATAGCACACCTCAGATCGTGTGCTGAAGTGTGGGGACATTACATCTGAATGTAATGTCGTGATTTTTAATCCTATTAAGGTTAAACTCACACGGGAAAAGAAGATAGAGAAGAGATAATATATATAATATATATATATATTAATATATATATGTAATATATATAATATATATAATATATATAGTATACAATATATATTATATATAATATATTATATAATACTTAAAGAAATAAAAGGTAAGATTGTCAATATCTTGAAATATAGACTTTTGATCATTACTTGTTATATGCTCTGTAGTTACATCGAGCTTCATAAATTAAAGGATTGAGATAAATAAAAGCTGAAATATAATTGACTAAACATATTTCCTCATAAACATATATATATATATATATATATTTTTATAAAGTAATAGGGTTCGTGTGTTTCTGTCTGTGTGTACAGCTCTCCATCATCAACGAAATATAAAGGAGGTAAGAGGGTAGATCTCTCCTGGTAGAGAAACATTAGAACCCATTTTAGGATGTTTCTGTTATAGGAGACATAAGAATCTTGGCCTAATTTCTTTATATACTAGTCTACAAACCACCCCCATATCGAATGACTTATGCTCATTTGCATATCACATTATATTAAATCTCTTTAACTAATTACCTCGACCTTATTACATATTGGAAATATTCTAATCATTTCAACTGTACTATTTACAAAATCTATTTAACATTCAATTATTTAATATATTTTCATTTAATTTTATATTCGATTTATTTTACTTTACGTATATTATCAAAACAATTCATTGGCGAGCAAAGCTTTATGTTTTGGGATTGTATTGAAAATGTAATGGAAATTTCAATTTCGTTCCGTTTTAATCTTTTATATTTTACTTGCCAATATAATTGAAAGAATACAATTCAACTATCGTAATTTTATATAAATAAACAAAAACAAATATTTTAAAATAAAACTTTATTAAAAAATAAATAATTTTATTTTTAAATGAAAAAAATCAATTTAGTAAAATAATTGTATTAAACACCCCCAGCCTTGTCAGCAAACCTGTAAACCTATAAAAGTTAACATTTCGAATGTAAACAGTGATTTTTCGGTTTTGTTAGCGCTTGCCGCAATTAAACACAATTAAAACGGAACTAACTTTATTTCCATTCTATTTTTTAAACAACCCCCAAAACATAACGCTCTCTTCCAGTTATAGCCAAATTTTTTTTTAATTAAATAAAACAGGTCAAAATAAACAGATAAGCGCATTTTCTTTTACATTTTTCTTACAACCATTGTCATTTATCCAACTGCAGGATATCGTTACTTTTGTGTGGTTGTTTTGAAAATGGCACGGAGATTATAATTTCGTTCCAATTTAATCTTTCTGGTCGAGCCTATTTCGAAAGCCTGTTTATCATAGATTTGAACTACAAATAATTTATTACATTTTGATTATTACTATCTTAAGACTTATAGCTTATATTTATTTCATTTTTCTATTTATATATTGAATTAGTTATTTCCAGTCTTATTTAAACTTAGTGCTTTCTTTAAACCGGATGAACCTTTTATAAAAATATGAGTTTAACGTAAAGAACACGAACAAGGTTTTATTCAACTGAATTTCTTCCAGTTTACTAACAAAATATATAAATTTAAAAGAGATATAAATAATAAAATAAAAAGGTTATGTAATTTAAAAGAAATACACGTACTCACAAAAGCAGAACTTTTTTTTACACATTTTTTTCTTTAAAACCATAACAATGAGACTAACAATTACCTAGATCTTAGTAATTATTTGTTTTAATAGAACTGTTTTAATTGTACTGTTTACTTAGTTAACCTAAGTTGGTATTACATTTATTTTACATTTACTTTTTTTTTTAATTATTACTTTTAGACTGTGACGTTTACACCCGGAAGTAATGAGTCACACGTAGGTCGCTTTTATTCATTCCTTTTGGTCAAGATCAAAGTGTAGTATCTGTTCTTCAGATGCTGCACTTCATTTTCTTGTTCTCTTTCGGTGGAGGAGAAATCCTTCACGACTGAGACAATTTTTATTTTTGTACCTTTTCTCCACGTTAAAAAACGACCCTGGTGTCTAACTCTGTCCCGTGGGGAGGCATAGTAAATAGGTACAATATAATTGTTTATAATTGTACTATTCAGAAATATTATTTATAGTTCGTCCATTTCAGTTAGTATACATTTCCTTTACGCTTAATTAATTTACAATCATTAATATCGTTAAACAATTCCGTTTAAAACCGAAATTATGCCACCCAAACGAAATAGAAACGAAAGTAAGGAAGAAAGAATGGAAAGATTGGAAGCTAATAGACTAAGAGTTGCTGCAATTCGCTCCAATGAAAACAATTCAGATAGAGAAAGACGTCTAGAACTTAACAGGATACGTCAAAGAGAAAGGAGAGCAAGACTGTCAGATTTGGAAAGAGAAACCCAACGTGAAGCTGACAGAACTAGACATGCTGTAAGGCGGTTAAATTCATCACAAGATGAAATTCAAGAAAGGCAAAGATATGCACTGGAAAGAGAAGCAATATTACGATCGAATGAATTATATGAGGTAAGTAGACGTACACAAGGTCAGTTGAGAGTGGCTCAACGACATCAGAATGAATCGGAAACCCAACGAAGCTTTCGCCTATACCAAGGGCAACAACGAGAGGCTGCATGGAGAGAGAGTATGACTTTGCCCCAGCAATTGACAGAAAACGAGGCAGCTAGACAACGAATGACTGCTTTGAGACACCATGAAATAGAACACTGCAATAGAAAAGGATTGCTCTACAACAAAAATGACTCTCTCACTACAGCTGATATAGGAAAAATGGACAAAGTATGTCAACATTGCTCAGCTGTAAAATTTAAAGGAGAAACCCCTGGTTGTTGTTGTTCTTCTGGCAAAGTTGTGCTTGATAGCTTTCCGCCACTGCCTCAGTTGCTTCAAGATTTGCTCTCCGGCAATGGTCCCATCTCTAAAGATTTTCTGCAAAATCTACGCAGTTATAACAATTGTTTTGCAATGACATCATTTGGTCACAAAATTGCGGCAGTACATGGGTGGAATCCTTCTTTTAGAATTCGAGGCCAGGTTTGCCACCAAATTGGGAGTCTTTTACCACCTGAAGATGAAACAGCAAAGTTTATTCAAGTCTACTTCTTGGATAGTCTGGAAGAGGAACTACATAATCGGGGACGTGACAGTAGACTCAATAGAGACATTCTCCAAAGTCTGACTGAATTTTTACATGAAAACAACAGCTTTATTTGTCAGCTGAAAACAACAAAGGAGAGGATTGAAGAAGAACACTTGGTAGAACATAAAGTTGTCATAAGGGAAGACCGAAGGCCGCAAGAAGAGCATCCACGGCGATTCAATGCTCCAACAACAACGTATGAGATTGGAATATTAATGGAGAATGAACCAACAGCTAACCGGGATATTGTCTTGCGTTTTAGAAATGATACATTAAAATGGATCTCCGAACTACATCCCCTCTACGATACTTTAATGTACCCGTTAATGTACCCCTATGGTTCTCCATCTTACAACATCTACATGAAGGCATCCAATGGGCGAAAAGTTACCCAACAGCAATTTTATTCGTACCATTTAATGACTCGGCCTGGAAACTATTTTCTCTGGTACCGAAGGCTATTTCAACAATGGCTGGTGGATGTGTACTGCAAGATTGAAACAGAACGTTTACAGTTCCTGAGGCGTGAGCAACAGACCCTGAGAGCTGACAATTATAGCAACTTGAGAGATTCAATTCTTAGGGAGGATGGGAATCCAGAACAGTTTGGTCAACGAGTTGTACTTCCGGCAACTTATACAGGAGGCCCTCGATACATGTTTGAGCGTCAAAGTGATGCCATGGCATATGTTCGGCGAATGGGCCGAGCCGACCTCTTCATCATGTTCACAACAAATCCAAAGTGGACAGAAATTACAGAAAATTGTCTTCAAGGGCAAGACCCTCAGGATCGTCCAGATATTGTTGCCAGGGTTTTCAGGCAGAAGCTAAAAAAGTTACTTGAATTTATTAAAAAGGGAGGATTTGGCAGGTTGAGGGCTTTCCTGTACAGTATTGAATATCAAAAAAGAGGACTTCCGCATGCACACATCCTCACCTGGCAGGCCCCAGAGGACAAACTTCTACCAGAAAAAATGGATCTCTGCATATCTGCAGAGATCCCTGACAAAGAGGAAGATCCTGATCTTCATGCTAAAGTGATGGCACATATGGTGCATGGACCTTGTGGACCATTTAATCCAAATTGTCCATGTATGATTGACAACAAATGTTCCAAAAAATACCCAAAAGAATTTCTTCAGTGTACCAAGCAAGGCCAAGACTCTTACCCCAAGTACAGGCGAAGAAAACCAGAAGATGGAGGCCAGACTGGTACAATAAGGATGAAGAGAAATGGTCGGTATGTTAATCAAGAAATAACAAACCAGTGGATTGTTCCGTACAACAAGGTCCTCCTTCAGCAGTTCAACGCTCACATTAACGTAGAAATTTGCAGCTCGATCCAAAGCATCAAATATGTCCTCAAATACGTGAATAAAGGATGTGATCAAGCAGTGTTTGAACTACAAAGAACTGATGGAGCAGCTAACCAACAAGGCCAAGTACAAAGTCACATTGTGGATGAGATCCAGCAGTTCCAGAATGCAAGGTATGTCGGCAGTTCAGAGGCAGCCTGGAGGATATTGGAACATCCCATCCATGAACATTTCCCCCCAATTGTACAACTTTCTGTTCATCTTGAAAATGGGCAGCGTGTCATGTTCTCAGCTGATACTGCTCTGGAACGAGCCCAAGGTCCACCGCCTGCCACAACTTTGACAGCATTTTTTCAACTCTGCCATGAGGATGACTTTGCAAGGGGTCTCAAATACGTAGAAGTCCCTGAGTTTTACACTTGGAACAAATCGACAAAGAAATGGATGAGAAGAATGCGTGGGGTACAAGTTGAAGGTACTGAAAATGATGATGTATGGAAGGCACCATGCATTGGGAGAATCTACACGATTAGTCCAAAAGCAGGGGAGTGTTATTTCTTACGCCTGTTGCTCAATGAGGTTGCTGGTCCAACTTCATTTCAAAATTTGCGAGCATACAATGGTCAGGTGTTTGAAACATACAGAGCAGCGTGCCTTGCTCGAGGCCTTCTAGAAAATGACCATCACTTGCATCAAGCAGTAGGAGAGGCAAGTGCCACTCAATCACCTTCAAATTTGCGAAGCCTATTTGTGATAATTTTAACAGCCTGTGAGCCAAGAAATCCTCTTGAGATCTGGATGGCTTTTCGTGATGTAATATCTGAAGACATTCTTCACAGATACAGGCAAGAAGTTAACAATCCAGAAGCAGATTTTAATGAGGACATCTACAATAAAACTCTTTGTCTAATTGAAGAAAAAGTTCTCCTTATGTGCGGTCAACCATTGGCAAGCTATGGATTACCTGCACCAATGCAAGGGAGAGATGAAAGACTCGCGAGAGAGTATCAACGTGAAGTTACTTATAATCTTGAAGAACTTCCCTACAAGCAGAAAATATGCAAGAAAAACTGACCGATTCTCAAAGAGAAGTTTACAATTCATTCATGGCAATGTTGGAAGCACAAGGTGAAATGAACAAAAACATGATGTTTCTTGATGCTCCAGGTGGTACGGGCAAGACTTTTGTAATCAATTTGATCCTTGCAAAGATTAGATCCATGAGAAAGATAGTGCTTGCAACAGCATTCAGTGGCATTGCTGCTACTCTACTACAAGGTGGCCACACTCTTCACAGCACTTTTAAAGTACCCTTGGATACTCATCGAATGGATCAGCCAGTTTGCAAAATTACTGGTAACTCAGCCTTGGCAAATGTAATTAGAGACACCTCTGCAATCATTGTAGACGAAGCCCCAATGACGCACAAGAGTGCTTATGAAGCAATTGACCGAACACTGCAAGACATCACAGGAAACAAGAATCCCATGGGTGGCATTCCAACCTTATTTTGCGGTGATTTCCGTCAAATCCTCCCAGTGGTTAAAAATGGCACAAGGGCTAACATTGTCAATGCAAGTTTGAAACAATCCTATCTCTGGAGGCACGTTATAGTGAAGAGACTGACTACTAATATGAGAGCCTATATCTCTGATAACACAGCTGCAGCAGACTTCTCAAAATTGCTTCTCCAAATCGGTAATGGTCAGTTTCCTATCACTTCTTCACCTGACACAATTAAGATTCCAACTGCGCTTGGTAAATGTGTCGGTAATCAGAAGCAACTGAAAGACAAAGTGTACCCAGACCTGCAAAACAATGGAAAATCACCGGATTGGCTTGCTGAGAGGGCTATTATTTCGCCATTAAACAGCAATGTGAATCATTTGAACAATTCAATAATGGATGAATTTCCAGGAGACACAAAGCAATACAAGTCAGTTGATTCAGCTACTAATGAATATGAAGCTGTTCACTACCCTGTGGAGTTTTTAAACTCTTTGGAGATATCTGGAATGCCTCCACACATTTTAAATCTCAAAATTGGATCGCCAATCATGATTCTTCGATCCTTGGAACCGCCAAAAATAACAAACGGAACCAGATGTGTTATCACCAGATTGCACACCAATGTACTTGAGGCCACCATTTCCTGTGGTCCCTACAAAGGCGAAACCGTTCTACTGCCAAGGATCCCCTTAGTTCCATCGGACTCAGTACTTCCATTTAAATTCCGGAGACTCCAATTTCCTGTGAAGGTGTGTTTTGCAATGAGCATAAACAAAAGTCAAGGTCAGACATTTAACACCATTGGCGTAGACTTGACATCAGACTGCTTCAGTCACGGTATGTTCTACGTCTCCATCAGCCGGACAGGAAGTTCAGAAAAACTCTACATTCTGGCTCCAAATCAAAGCAGCAGAAATGTAGTTTACCCTGAGGCTCTTTAGTGAAAAGTTCGAGAAATGGATATGAGGAAAAACTGACATGATCTGATTGTGGTAAGTTTTTAGTATTGAATGTGCAAGATAAAATTTAAGCAAGAGTTGAAAATGACTTCAATGAAAAATTTACTATGTAACATCAAGTAACCTTCCTTTTTGATGAAAATGTTTTGTGAAGTTCCTGATTGAATTTCAGTCACTACAAGAGGTAGTTAAAATGTTAATCACCTTATGCAATCGTTGCTCTTACAACATCAACTTACTGGAAAGGTGCCCACAGATTTTGGTACCCGAGTGCGCAACAAAGCTCCGTGCGAAGCACGGGTATCTTTGCTAGTATATATATATATATACACTAGCAGGCCGCCTGGTGTTGCCCGGTCGTAAAATATGCATAAATAATATATATTAATTCATGCAGATTTCTTATTTATTATTGTAGAGCCAATTCTCTATTGATTATTATCCAGTATATAGTCATGATTTCAAAGATTATTTTAAAAAAAGATTTGACTACCATCTTCTAGAATCGAACCAGAACGTTTACCTTCTGAGCTATCGATGGATGAATATGAAAAGCTAAAAATTAAGCGAGCTTGAGTTATGAATGTTTAATTTTGTGCATGTGCAAAAGTAACAGCAGAAATAATGCTTTATTCGATTTACCTTGCAAAACGTTTTTGTGTTTAATTTTTATCCTTAGCAGCATTTTTTTTGTCTGCTAGAAACCAAATCTAAAATGTGCTACGGGTTCAAGTACTATATATATAAAATTTCAAGTCTGTAAACCAAATAAGTAATTAACACTCGTTTTTCAAATGAATATGCAATTTGTTAATTTTCATGTAGTCGCTCGCATATCCATGACTGAGTATATAAAGAAGTTCGCTTTAATAATTTTTAAATAGAAAAAGTAGGCTTTAATATGAATGTCAGAGCGAGAAAAAAGAACTAAATTTCGTAGGTATATAGTTATATGTATATAAGTGTGTGTGTGTGTGTGTGTGTGTGTGTGTGTGTGTGTGTGTGTGTACGCATGCGAGGATCGTTCCAAAAATAAGGCGTCCTATTATTAACCCAAAAACTAAAACGTGGAAGAGCTACAAAGATCGGAAGCTGGGAGTGATGCCATCAAAACGAGCGGCCTTTTGTACTCTAGAATTTATTTTGCTACATAGCCACTATCACTCTCAATGCATCTCTTTGGATGTATTTGTCATAAAAGTCCAGTGTGTGCTTTTCACTTACATCTCTGTCCCCTCTCTGAAATCGACGAACACATCTCCTGCCTCGGCTTTGTAAACGTTTAACAGGTGCCGGTGAATGTTGATTGGTTCCAATTTTTCTGCATGGAATAATTCAATGACACATCTCTGCTTCTAACACACCTCAATGACAGGAGTTGCTTTCTTTAAGTCTCACGCTGTCAATATCGTCAACAGAGAGATGAGACTTTCCGATCATGAATGCATAAGTTCAGTCATCACAACAATGCAATTTGCAATCCTCTCTGATCCATTTGGCTAGAAATAAAATATAGGAGGTATTACTTTTGGAACAACCCTCCCCCCCCCACACACATACACGTTTGAAAAGTCATGCTTGCATGTCTGAGTACACTTAGGAATTGTACGGAAACAAATTGCTTATTTGTTCTGACTGAAACCCATTAGAATTTACCTGTCTCTTAAATTACATTTGTATCATCGAAAATTCCCATATGCCTCGACCCAATCAATCTTTCTGACGCTATTGGATTGTAGTTCATTCAGATGCAACATTATCATGAAAGAACAATGGATTGCCTTTTCATATTTCAATTACGTTCATGATTGCTACTTCTTTTTCGTCTGCGTGGTATTCATCTTCATCTTCTTCTTCTTGCCATTCTTTCTTTTTCTTCATCTTTTTTTCTTTGTCATCGTCTTTTTATTCATCGTTATTTTCTTCTTCTTTATCGTCGGTGTCGTCATCGTTTTCTTTATCGTCATCGTCATCTTTGTCTTCTTTGTCGTCTACTGCTTTGTTGTTATTGTCATCTTCTTCGTCTTCTCTATCGTCATCATCTTCTTCGTCGTCAGCATCTTCTTCGTCGTCAGCATTCTCTTCGTCGTTATCGTTATCGTCTTCTTCATCGTCATCATCATCGTCTTCTTCGTCGTCGTTGTCATCTTCATCATCATCTTCATCGTTGTCATCTTCTTCATCGTCGTTGTCATCATCATCATCGTCATCGTCTACTTTGTCGGCGTTGTCATCATCATCGTTATCATCTTCATCATCTACTTCGTCTTTTCATCTTCTTTTTCATCTTTTCTGTTGTTGTCTTCTTCGTCGCCATCGTCGTCAATATCTTCTTTGTCTTTTTCTTCGTCGTCGTCTTATTCTTTTCCATCATCTTCTTCTTCGTCTTTATCTACTTTGCATTCTATTTCTTCTTCTTCTTCTTCTTCTTCTTCTTCCTCGTATTCTTCTTCGTCTTCTTTTTCTTCTTCTATCGGTCGGTATTTCCTTTAATATCCTATCGGGTTCCCACCTCGTTTGCTTTTAAAGATATCATTGAACATGACATAATGCATCTAAAAAGCAACAGAACTCTTTTCACACACAATATTATTTTGATTATTCAGTTTCTCATACCTTGACGGTTGTCATCACAATGTTTTGCCTGATGTATCAGGTGCTACCAGAACACAAATTCTGAAAGTATCGGCTTTCGAACTTAAATGTTATTGTTTTCGCATTTTCTCGTTGTAAAACTCAATCATATTATGCAACGACAAAAAAAAAAGCAACAATTATTCTATACAAAACAACAAAAGAAACACCATTAATAAATATTTGAATATACAAACAACATGGGACATACATTTTTTCGGTATTAAAAAGGTTAATATTTTTTAAAACAAAACAACCAAACCAAACATTATGAATAAATTTTTGAAGATATAAAGAATTTTAAGCATAAAACCTCTTATTTAATTACTGAATTCAGTCGTATTTGTCAAACTCGGGAATCTGGACAACATTTTGAACAAAACTCTTTATTTAATCCACAGGTGTAAGATGCTTTCGTTTCGTCAGCCATGACTAGGTAGAAACTTCAGTAATTCATAATTGTATCCTTAGTATCGTCTGCACTCAATGCTTTTATTTGAAATTGAAATGAATAAACTGGAGGAGGGAAGTGGAGGAAGTAGTGGCAGAGTAAAATAAGGCAATTGGATTACAATCTTAGCCTTTTGGTTAAGATAAAAGTGTAGTGTCTGTTCTAACATTACATTTCATTTATTTTTTCTCGACCAGTGAAGAAAAATGTTTGTAGATAATGCCAATTTTTCCCCCACAATTTAGTGTGCTACCTTTGTGAACACTGGATTTTCCATACATTTGGAACCGAGCTTGTGTCTACCTCTGCCCTCGTGGGGTTACAAATAAATACGAACAATAGGGACAAACTCCCAATACTTTGAATATCCGACATTTTTAGTTTTAGTTTTCCCAGCTCAAAGAGACCTCGTTTTTGTTCGCAAATATGGTTGGATTGCAGAAAAGATGCAAATTTTATTAACGATATGATGGGTGGAATTTTAGAAGAGAGGGTCAACTAAAAAATATTTGTTTGTAGATTTGTTTAAAGGAGGAAGAAAAGAAAAAAACTTTTATACAAAGGAAAGAAAATTTTTTTAAATTCTGATAGAATACAATGAAGCTAAACATGTTAATTATAAATTTAATTATAAAGTTCTGAATTATAAACCTAATTATAAAGTTATGAATTATAAACCTAATTATGAAGTTATGAATTATAAACCTTATTATAAAGTTATGAATTATAAACCTAATTATAAAGTTATGAATTATAAACCTAATTATAAAGTTATGAATTATAAACCTAATTATAAAGTTATGAATTATAAATCTAATTATAAAGTTATGAATTATAAACCTTATTATAAAGTTATGAATTATAAACCTTATTATAAAGTTATGAATGATAAACCTAATTATAGTTATGAATTATAAACCTTATTATAAAGTTATGAATTATAAACTTTATTATAAAGTTATGAATTATAAACCTTATTATAAAGTTATGAATTATAAACCTTATTATAAAGTTATGAATTATAAACCTTGTTATAAAGTTATAAATTATAAACCTTGTTATAAAGTTATGAATTATAAACTTTGTTATAAAGTTATGAATTATAAACCTTATTATAAAGTTATGAAGTTGTTGGGGTGGAACCCCTACAGATTCTGACAATGCAGCATTCCTGGCGTCACTTTCAGTTATCAAATTCTGCTTTTTTTTCTTTCTTTTTTTTTTACAAGGTGGTCACAAGGCCCGGAAGCCACTCGGGGATAAGGGTTATTGTGTGTACAGTGCGTTAGTGTTGAGATTTGATAAAGTGTCTTACTTAAGGGGGCGGTTCATCAGGAATTTGTTTATGCTGGACTTGAAGACATCCAGGTTGTAGTCAGGTGGGAAACAAGCAGACGGAACAGAGTTCAATGGGCGTGCACTTCTGGTTTTGGCACAGATAAAGAGTGGGAAGATTTTTGACAGTGGTTTCAGCTAGACGGGTGCTTTTCGTGAAAGATTGGCGATGGAGGGACCAGGGATTGGAGCTCAGACGAGCACTTGCCATGGAAGTAACGATAAAGCAGACAGGCTCGCAACGTCTCTTCTATGGGAGAAAGGTTGCAGGAAAGAGGAAAGGGCATCCCCACTAAGCCACGAAGCCTTTTTTGTACTCTTTCAAGGCAGGATAGGCTGTTTTAACAGCTCCTGCCCAGATGTGGCAACAGTACTCCATCCTTGGACGTACTTGGCTTTTATAAAGATAGAAAATTGCACCAGCAGTGAGATATCTTCTGGAGCGGTAGAAGGGTTCTACCATTTTTCCAGCGACCTTGGCAATAGGCTTGATGTACGTGTTCCATTTCAGGTCAGGAGTAAAGGTCAAGCCCAGAAGCTTATCAAAACATGGAGCTTCCCCTAGTCGAAAGCCATCCATTTTTATTGATGCAGTCTGAACCCAAGACTCAGAGAGAGACAGCCGTAATTTTACTTTGTCCTTCAGTTTAGTGGAGTTCCCACTCAACTAACATCGTTTCTGTATTTGCACGGAAACCGAGAAAGCTAACATGCTTGCTGTCAATTTGCCTCAAACTCTACTTTGGACCCAGCAAACCACCCTCTCCCTGATTTTCCTTTGTGGATAGAAACCACAATAGATGATCTGAAAATCACTTCTCAAGTACATAATATAATAAAAAAAACATCGACTCCTCAAAATCATGTAGACCTGATCTCATCCCGGCTGTACTATTAAAAAATGCTCTGCTGAGGTTGCTCCAGTTCTCCTCAAACTCTTCAATAAATGCTTTAACGAATCATGCTTTCCTGACTGTTGGAAAACTGCCTCTGTGGTACCAGTTTACAAGAATTCTGGTGAAAGAACGAACCCATTAAATTATCGTCCCATTAGCCTCCTCCTTTTCGTCAAAATATTTTAGTCCATAATTAATCAAGCTCTAGTCCACCACCTTGCAGTTGCTAAACTTCTGTTCAACACTCAATATAGATTTAGGCAAGCCCGTTCTACTGCAGATATTCTAACTGTAATCGCTGACCGTTTATACCAAGCACTGGATAAGGCAGAGGAGGGGAGGGCAGTAGACCTAGATATATCTAAGGCTTTTGACAGGGTATGGCACGATGGTCTTCTTAGGAAAACCATATCCTATGGTATTGCTGGACAAATACTTAACATAATTAAATCCTTGTAAAGTAAGAGAAGAATCCAGGTTGTACTCGATGGTCGTACGTCTAAACAATATGATATAAATGCGGGTGTACGATTCTTGGGCCTTTATTATTCTTGATATTAATAAATGATCTTTCTGATAAAAATGCCTCTGAGATGAGTATATTTGTTGAGGACACCATGACAATACATAACATAACATGACAATACATAACAATACATGACATAACAAGCACGAAGGGAAAACAAATGAACACATATCCAAGGCAATGGCGGAAACCCTATAGGAAGATCTCCAATCTGTAGTGGAATGTAATAATGCTATATTATTTATTTCACTGCTTCCGAATCTTCTCGTTATTCTTTCCAACATTTACATCATAACATAATTATAAACCTTATCATAAAGTTATGAATTATATAAAGTTAATTATAAAGTTATACAGACCAAGATAATGAATGGATCATATTGAATAATACAAATAGGCATAAGAAATAATTCTCGATGAATAATAGATCACAGATTTGAATATTAACGATGGAAAAGTAATTAAAAAGAGAGAGGAGGGGGAGAATGAAAGTGAAAGACTTCATAGATAGAATTCAAAATAGACTTCGTAGCCTCGTAGATGTCCTTTTCTCTTCCCTGCAACCTCTATCTCACAGAAGAGATGTTGCGAGTTTGTCTCTGACGTATCGTTATTTTTATGGAAAGTGTTCGACTGAGCTTCAGTCTATGGTCCCCCCTCGCCAAACTTTCACAAGAAACCCTGGTCTAGCTGAAAACACTATCAATAATTCCCCCCACTCTTTATCTGTGCCTAAACCTAAACGTATATTCCATGAACAAAGCTTTTTTCTTAGAACTGCACGCCTGTGGAATTGTCTTCCATTTTCCTTCTTTCCGGCTGACTAAAATATGGTTTTCTTCAAGTCTGACGTAAATAAGTTCTTGATGAGCCGTTCCATATAAGTTAACAAATTTACCGAATTTTCATTACTAATGATTACTATATTGTCCAATTTCTACTGTACACTCTTTAACCCTTATCCCCGAGTGGCCTCTTGGCCTTGATAATGTGGTGATGCCTGTGTAAAAAAAAAGAAAGATATATACACATGCATAAGTTAATAATTTTGGTTTAAATATTTCAGAAAATCCTTATATTTTAGTATATAGTTATAAAAAATATTTTTATATAATTTTTAATATTACAGATCTTTTATATTGTTTGGGATTATTCGAAGTACTGTTCTCATCCTGAGTGTTATTCTCACAACGTTTCGGCCGATGTAATTTCTAACCTTCTTCGGGTATATCTTGTATAAGTCGGGAATTTTTTTTGTCGAATTCAGGAATCTGCACAAAATTTTAAACAAAACAATTTATTTAATCAACAGGGGTAGTATGTTCTCGTTGCGTCAGCCATAATAGAGCAGAAGTCTTAAGTAATTTGAAATTGTAGTCATTGTATTACTCGCAATGAGGATTGAACCTTCAATAACAGTGTTACTTACAATTATATTTATCTAGTACTTTATTCGTTACGCTATGGGTCCTTGCAGACAATTCTAGTAATTAATTTTGGAATCCTTAAACCTATTCTTGTTTGTAGATGTACAATTTTACTACTTAGCATTGCATATTACATACATGCGTACAAGTTCGATTTGAACAAAATACAGCTGAAGAAGGTCGGGGGTTATATCATTCTAGGTCATCACATATTACAACGAGGTTTTGGAGGTGATTGTCACCTAACACATGCGCTTATTCTCCTCGTTTTACTCTGTCTATAATTTTCACTCCGGATGAAAACAATAGTTCGAATAATTCAAACTATCGATCCTCATCTCAAAAATTCAGAAACGTAATTACAAATATTTAATCTATTATTCTTGGTACGTTGACTTTTTATTGAATACGCTTTTTTTTTCTTTTTCTTTACTTTTACTTTGTTTTCTAGTTTTTTCCTTGTTCTCGACGAGGACCATCTTATCATCCTGGAGGGTGGGGTGAGGAGGTTTTCATCGGTGAGTGCGGATATGGCTGGTAAGCCCAATCAGCACTTGAAAAGTTCTGCTGCAATGGGGACAGATGTCGAGGACTTCAATGCATGTTCTTCCTGTCTTGCTTGCGCTTCTCTGCAGCATCTCTCCTGTCGCTTTCATATGAGCCGGCACCGCCGAGAACAGTGGCCGACCACTTGGTTCTATCTGAAGCTGTCTGCTCCCATGACGACGGATCAACGGATCAGTGATGCCTTTAAAGTGTCTTCAAATCGTCTTCTCTGGCTAGGGATTTTTTCCTGACCCCCCCCCCAAAAAAAAAAATCAACAGAAATTAGACCATTCCAGTAATGATACGGTCCCTGTTGATTTTGTATTTGGAGTTTAGTTCTGTGCAGTTCTAGGGTGTCCACTCTCACAGTCTCAGGCTTTTCTCGTTGGGAAGGGGTTAGTTTTCGCTTGAGGCGCCCTTACTGGAGAATGCCTACGTGGTTGCCCAGGCGTTTTCTTTTTTGTTTTTTTGCAAGTCAGAGTGCGTCTTCTCTGTGGCGCTGACTACTCAATCCTACTTTCCGACCCTAGTGTCTAAGTTCTTTAAGTGGACGAGAACTCAAAACAAAGAAGTTGTTTTCCCTAGCCACCATAGGAACGTTTGCCGTGCAGAAGCTCACCAAACAGAAGCTTCTTGGGCAGTTTGTAGTCTGGAATGCGTTCGTCTTGTACTTTCTTTACTTGTTTTGTCCTTATTTTTTCTAGATCGCATGATTGGATAAACAACTCGATAAAGAATTCCAAAAAAGAAGACAAAAAAGCGATTAACTTTTAAACTGATTAACTTTTTACTCATTTTTTTTTTCAAATATTAGGTTGTCTTCAAAGTGCGTAAACACTTGCGGAAAATTGAATTTTGATGCTATTTTTAATTTTTCTTTGCGTTCATATTGTTACAATGATCATCTTTCTATTCCAGATGGCAATTGATAAAATTAAATTGCGAGTTTTGTTTTGTTACTGCTGGAAGCGAAGTCTTTCAACCAGGAAAGCTGCAGAAGAGATTTGTGCTGCCTAAGGTGAAGAAATTTGGAAGAAATCATGCATTTTGAGTTAGTTCCGAATGGTCGTGTGATCGGTGCCGGACTTGACTGTAAACAACTGGAATGGATCTATGAAAATTTGAAGCAAAAGTAACCGGTTTTGATCAACCGAAGTGCGCTTGGTGCAGCAGGACAATGCCAAACCACACACCGCCAGGAAGACCAAAAACAAGTTTGAAGAGCTGGACGGCGTTGAGGTTCTGCCACATTCAGCCTACAGTCCTGACTGCGCTCCATCACATTACAGCTTTTTTCGCTCAATGCAACACTTGTTGAAGGGCTGCTGATTCGACTCATTTGATGAAGTTGTGGAAGTGTATCAAGAATTCTTGCATTCGAAGTTAAATAGTACTTTGACCAGATCCGAAAGCTTGCAGGTCGATGGCAGAAAGTCTTAAAAAAATTATAGTCTTTATTTTGAGGATTAATTTTTGTTTTGTTTATTTTGTTTTGCTTTTTGTTATTACTTGGCGAGTAAAATTTCATTTTCTTTCAAGTATTTACGAACTTTTGGGACAACCTAATAACGCAAGTGCAAAATATATTCCGTTTCAACGTTATCTTTCCTATGTTTGGCCGTTTTTCAAAAAAATTCAATCTTTATTTCCTGGAGACGTTCGTTGATCTGATCGAAACTAGCCGATCTCACGTTTGATTTTGATTTATTCCAGTGTTTAATTGTTTGCTTTTTGTTTGTTCGGCTTTTTTTGTTTGTTTGTTTGTTTGTTTGTTTGTTTGTTTGTTTGTTTTTTTCAAAATTTTCCTGCTTTTTTTTTACCCCAAAATGTACTGCGTTTTTTTTTGTTTTTTTTTTTTTCTGTAAAAAATAAATTTTTGTGTTCTTTCCAGATTTGACTGCGGCAAAGGCATGGCCATTATCCGAAGCGTGGGTCGTATCCAAATTGGTCACTGGAACAGCATTTTCATTCAACGTCAACTACGCCAAGGATATGTACGCTTGAATTCTGAAAGTGTTGTCGAAGGAAAAATTGATGTAAGTATGACAGTAATAAACATTTTTCATATTCGGTTTCGATGTTAGGAATAAATGTTTTTGTTTTTTTGTGTGTGTTTTTTTTTTTTGCCATCAAAATGTTTTTGTTTTTGTTTTTCTTGTTTGCTTTTTTGGGGGGTTTTTTGCCATCAAAATGAAAATGAATATAGATTAATGGCATGTTACGCCCATGCCTTACCCTCTCGTTTATTTTTCTTTTCTTCTATTTTTCCCATCTGTTTAATGAGAAAATCACATGATCTGAAGACCGTAAGATTAGAAATGGCCAATCACCATGCGTTTACGTTCGCCTATCTATACTATAAATTTGTTGTTTTTGTTGGGTTTTTTTTTGGGGGGGGGGGGTATCTGAGTTAATATTCATATTAAAACCCCTTTTTTCTATTGATTTAAAAAGAAAATACAACTGTGTTATATATGGGTCGTGGAATTGCATTCATCTGCAAAAAGATCTAGCTAATTTGCATATTCTTTTAAACGTTCGTTTTAATTAATTCCCTATTAGATTTTTCGGTTTTCTTATGGGATGATCATCTTTAGTTAACTATTACGTGTAATCATATTCATGCAGATATTCTACATGATTTATACTTGAGTAATATTTGCGTAAAAAGGTCACAGTAAACACAAAACTATTTCTATATATATATTTATGTATGCGTATATATATTTGTTTTAAAAAATTGCCAATCAAACTCTTCTGTCAGTTTTTGGTCTACAGGCGTGAAACTTAATATGTAGGGTATTCGAACTCGTGTGAAACTTTATATTTGGGCTTTAGCCGGGGAAAATCGATGGAAATGTGAGAACATTAAAAAAATGGAATTTGCCGGGTAAAGGTCGAACGACGTCATTACGAATATACATGCATAACGTAATAGCTATTGGTTCATGTTTTAAATTTTAGCCCTGCAGCAAACTTGTTTTCATAGCTCAGGCATTAACGTAAAAGGAAAAGTAAATCGTAAGCTAAACGTTTTCATTTTGATTCTCGGTGGTGTAGCACGAGTCATTTTTTTTTAACTTTAAAAACCATTATTATATATTTTTTAACTTTAAAAATCATTACTATATATTTTTTAACTTTAAAAACCATTATTATATATTTTTTAAATTTAAAAACCATTACTATATATTTTTTAACTTTAAAAATCATTACTATATATCTTTTAACTTTAAGAATCATTACTATATATTTTTTAACTTTAAGAATCATTACTATATATTTTTTAACTTTAAAAATCATTACTATATATTTTTTAACTTTAAAAATCATTATTATATATTTTTTAACTTTAAAAATCATTACTATATATTTTTAACTTTAAAAATCATTACTATATATTTTTTAACTTTAAAAATCATTACTATATATTTTTAACTTTAAAAATCATTACTATATATTTTTTAACTTTAAGAATCATTATTATATATTTTTTAACTTTAAAAATCATTACTATATATTTTTTAACTTTAAGAATCATTACTATATATTTTTTAACTTTAAGAATCATTACTATATAATTTTTAACTTTAAAAATCATTACTATATATTTTTTAACTTTAAAAATCATTACTATATATTTTTTAACTTTAAGAATCATTACTATATATTTTTTTAACTTTAAGAATCATTACTATATATTTTTTTAACTTTAAGAATCATTACTATATATTTTTTAACTTTAAGAATCATTACTATATATTTTTTAACTTTAAGAATCATTACTATATATTTTTTAACTTTAAAAATCATTACTATATATTTTTTAACTTTAAAAATCATTACTATATATTATTTAACTTTAAAAATCATTACTATATATTTTTTAACTTTAAAAATCATTACTATATATTTTTTAACTTTAAAAATCATTACTATATATTTTTTAACTTTAAGAATCATTACTATATATTGAATCCAATACTATAATAAATAGGAAATCTGCTTTAATTCAAATATCATATTTAAGCGTATTTTACAACCGGGCAATGCCGAGCGGCCTGCTAGTGTCTTTACAAAGCTTACAATTCATCCATGCATGTAGTATCGTTGTCTTATTTGGCTGGTACATCTACCTCTGGTCTCCCACTCTTAGATAGGGTAAAAAAATGAATATCAAACTTAACAGGTCCCACACTATCAGTTATGCTCCAACCTCTGTCTCATCGCCACAATGCTACATCCATTTGTCTGTTTTATAAGTACTTTAATCGAATGTGTTCTGAAGAACGCTTTGCACTTGTACCACCTCGGCGTATATAACTCCTGACAAACCCGTCTAGCAGCAAAATCCCTCCCCTTCACTGTTGAGATCCTAGATGCTGGAACTCTAACAGTTTCTTCCCTTCGGACTGCTAGACTTGGGAATTCCCTTCTTGCTTCCTGTTTCTCTAGCTGTACTAACCTGAAGAAGTTTAAATATGAACAGACATCTTGCTGTTCAACTCGCCACAGCCCCCCTGTTAGATGCGATCTAACAAATCGCAATATGCCTTTTTCGGAGTGAAAAATACTTTTTTTAAATCATTGTCAATTGCGTCTCCAAATTTTGTTTACCATTTTTTATTTTTTTATCGTTTCATTGTTCTTTTCATAACGTACTTTTATTTTGTTCTATTTTCCACATTTTTTTATTACTTGATTTATTTCTGCACTTGCTGTCACTTATTCTGCTACCAATCACGTCTTTTATCTCTTCCCTCCTTAGTTGATCGTGATATCTGTCTTTGTTGGTGGATTATAACGATATACTTTAAACATTCATTTCGAACGCGCGTCTGTCATATCAAAGAACCTATTGTTATGTGTGTCGGTCATTTCGGTTTCTGTTGTAAAAAAAAAACTTCTCAAAAACACTTGTGGTGTTAGGCTATGTAAGGTGTTAACTTTGGTCAAAATCGTCTGTTCTTTCTTACATCAGATTATTTTGATTATCGATTAGGTCAGTGATTGGAATACAGAGCTGGCTTGCAGAGATTTGACAGTTTATGATTTGTGAAAATCAATAGACAAATGTGTAAAATAGACATTTCGACAACGCCATTTTTTTTTTTTTTTTTTTTTTTTGCGATTTGTACCTTTCGCTTTGCTGACGTCATGGACAACGGATATTTTCGCTTGTTAATTACTTTCCAAAATAATTATTTGCTCCTATGTTTTATGGGATTTTTTTTACCTTAAATTCGTTTTCTTTGAGAACATTACAAATGACGTTTATTGGTTATTTGGTTTCCAGTCGGTTGCAACTGTTGTCAAGATCTCATTAGTTTTTAATGGCTTGCATTTGTTAGTTATGTAGTGGGGACGTAAAAACTTCCAATGACCATCCTATCTTTCAGATTAGCCATCACTTTTTTATAACTTCATCATGACGACCTGAAAAACATGATAAAAGGAAATGTGAGGTGATGTGTCATATGTAAGAGAATGCTGAGTTCCAACTAATTTGGTCTTTCTAAAGATGTAGAGTAATAATGGAGTTTGGGTTCTGTGGATTTATGTTGTGCGTCTTGTAGATAGTATTTTCTCCCAGCTACTGAGACTGTAGGTGCCCAGACTGGAGTCACCTCTGCGTTGCAACGACCCCCAGTGCTGTGGACATGTCGAATGATGTTCTACTTAGATAAACAAATATACACACGCCTCAATTAAGAGTGAACAATAAAACTTTTCCAAGTTGATGCAAATAATTTCAAACCCATAATTTTTGGTTTGAACATACAGCTTCCAATTTCTAAGCAAAAAACATTTTTTTCCCGTGTAAAAATAAAATATTAACATCCATGGTCACATAGAGCAATCTTACTATAGTTTTAGAGACGGGATTTAATGTAAACGAGAGTGAAAGATATGGAAACATTTTTAGAATTTTATTTGAACGTCGTTTTTAAAAGATACATTTTTTTTTCAAATGGTACTTACGAGATTTTTATCAGACTTTCCGCAGGCAAATCACAGGAAAGATCGATAGTGAATGACAGATATAAATCTATCATCATTTTTTTTTTTACAAATAGACTAATACATGTTAAAATCGTTGTAAAAAATAAAAACTCGCAAAAATCAAAATAAATGCAAAATATATTACGCCACGATAAAACTTGACACGTTCATATCTTAGAAAAAGAAATATGTATATATAAAGCTGAATGTGTGTGTGTGCGTGTGGTCACGAATAGGCTCCTATATGGTTGACTATTTTAAAAAACTGATTACATATAATGATAGATGTATCGAGACACAGAAATGGGTATGTTTTATCTGGCAGAACGGTGGTTCATTAAAATTGTGGGATCTACGTTCGCGCCTGGTCCACAAAGTATGGAAATAAAAAATTAAAAAATTAAAAAAAGAAACCTTTACAAGTGTTTTTGATATAGGTGTACATAAGAATACCTTGATAAGTGTGTTTTAACTTAAATAGGGAGGGTATAATAAAATTGTGGCTGGCCTTTATAGAATGGAAATAGGCACAAACTTTAATAAAGACTTTTCATATCTATCTGCGTAAGTGTACTTTGATAATTATGTTTCAGTTTGAAGAAATATAGTATAATAAAATTATGGGATGTTCGTTCGCACCTGACCCACATAGAATCGAAATATGTCAGAAAGTTTAACAAGGTTTTTTAATATAGATCTACAGAATATTGTGGTAAGTGTTTCAGTGTGAACAGGTCTGGTACAATAAATTATGTGGTTTATCTATTTTATTTTTACTTTCATCATGTTTTGCTTTGGTTTTGATACCCCCAAATTCAGCCCAAATTTACAACCCTTCCCTTTCATGACCTATCATACTTTCATATATCAGACTCCATTTTCTGTAGGCTGTTTTTGAACCCAGTCAACGACGGGTACTTTTGCTAGTATATATATATATATATATATATATATATATATATATATATATATATATATATATCAAAAAATAAATCTTTGTGTGTGTGTGTATTGCATTTCATATTAAACCCCATTTTTCTATTTACTTAAAAAAATACAATTTTGTTATGTACGGGTCGTCGAATTGCATTCATCTGCAAATGATCTAGCTAATTTGCATATTCTTTTAAACATTCATTTTAATTAATTCCTATTAGTTTTTCGGTTTTCTTGTGGGATGACCATCTTTAGTCAAAGATTATGTGTAATTATTTTCATGCAAATATTCTACATGATTTATACTTGCGTAATATTTACACAATAAAGTTCTAGTAAACACACCCCTCTTTCTATATATATTATGCATGCATATATATATATATATATATATATATATATATATATATATATATATGTGTGTGTGTGTGTGTGTGTGTGTGTGTTTTAAAAATGTTTGCTTGTCAAACTCCTCTGTCAGTTTTTAGTCTACAGACATGGAACTTAATATATAGAGTATTCGAACTTATGCGTAACTTTACATTTGGGTTTTAGCCGGGGAAAATCTGTGCAAGTGTGAAAATTTAAAAAATGGAATTTGCCAGGTGGAGGTCGAACGCTGGCATTACGAATATGCATGCGTAAGTAATAGCTATTGGCTCATGTTTTAATTTTTAATAGCTATTTAATAGTAATAGCTATTGGCTCATGTTTTTAATTTTAGCCTTGCGGCAAGCATGTCTTTATAGCTCAGGCATTAACGTCAAATAAAAAAAAGTAAGTCGTAAGCTAAACGTTTTGGTTTCGATTCTCGGTGGTGGCGCAAGAGTCATTTTTTTTTTTTAACTTATGAAATCATTACTATATATTGGGTTCGATATAATATGATAATAAATACCAAATCTGCATTAATTAAAATAGCATATTAAGTGTATTTTCGACCGGGCAATGCCTGGTGGCCTGGTAGTATATAAATATATATATATATATATATATATATATATATATATATATATATATATAGAGAGAGAGAGAGAGAGAGAGAGAGAGAGAGTTCTTGCTGAATTTTTAATTTTGATTTCAAATGATGTATTTTCGAATAAGTTTTCTTTATAATACCTTTACTTTATATATTTTTAGAGCATTTTTTGCTCTGTCTTATCGGTTAAATTACAATCGTTTTAAAACAAGTATGTCTTCATTTTTGAAAGTTGGATACAAGATGGAAAAAAGCAAATTCGCACGATGTTCTTATTTCAATTTAAGCTAGACATAAAGGCTGATAAATCAGCTCGCGATATCAACGAAGCATTTGGCCCAGGCGCTACTACTGAACGCATAGTACAATAGTGGTTTTAAAAATTTCGTGGTAGCAACGAGATTCTTGAAGATGATGAGCGTAGTGGTTGGCCATCGGATGTTAACAACGATCAATTCAGAGCTCGAGAATTTGCTTCTGAATTAGACCCAATGTATACAACAATTTCCAACCACTTAAGAGATTGAAAAGACAAAAAAAAATGATAAATGGGTGCCTCACGAATTGACCGACAACCAAAAGAAACGCTGTTATGAAGTGTCATTGTCCCTTCTTTTACGCAACAAGAGCGACCCGTTTCTCGACCAGGTAGTGACTTGCGATGAAAAGTGGGTTCTATAGAAGTTAATTCCCTATTAGTTATTAGTGACAACCGGCGACGCTCAGCTCAGTGGTTAGACTCCAACAAAGCTCCACGACACTTCCCGAAGCCAGTCTTCAATGAGGACACAATTGAACCATGATACTTGACTTTTAAACTTTAATTCAAGCCATTATATAAATATAATTTTATAAAATCAACAGTAGGTTCTCTACACAATTACATTTTTCAAACTTTTTCAAATTTGGGTTTATATTAAATACGACAGCCCCTGAAGTGAATGTAGTATTGTGGTGACTGAGATATTTTTAGTTAAAAGTAGGATAGACAATTTTAAGATTATGAAACCAATTATGACTAACGATACCCATTATCCCCACACTTTTGAATGGCCTTGTTCCTAATTTGTTCATTATGTATTTTTATATTTTGTGCAAATAAATATTACAAAGAGTAGTGTCTGTCCGGCCTCAGGAGGCCATCATATCATGCATTACTGCATCCCTCTGGAACATCGATTGGTTTATTACAAGATGTCCCTGTTTATGAGGGAGTATCGACAGAATTCCAGAGTTATTTTCATCCCAATTCAGAGTACCCGTTTCGGGAAGCTTTGTCTAAACAAGCATTTTGCAGTATAGACAACGAATGGAAAAAATGGTCCAAAAATTTTTTTTGTGTTTTTGACTTATTTTAAAGGGTTTATTTAATTTGAAACACAAGTAGTGTCAATGCCTAAGTTAGAGCAAGAAAAAAATTACCGATATGAGATGATCATTTAGCGATTCTTGATAATCGCTAAAAACATTGAAAATTAAATAAAATACTAGTAGAAATTGACTCAATAAATGCCACCTTGACATTTATTGGCTAGTTTTTATCAGTATTTTGCTTAATTTTTTTAATTTTTGACTTATTACTTAGGGTCTCCGTGTAAGGTTTATAGCAGCCATGATTATAATTTTCATTCTAACATAAAAAGTGAACATGTAATTTATTTTGAACGAAAAAAAACGCTTTAAAATAAGTTAATTATTTGTTTTCTGTAAATTATTTTTCCTATATATTTTAATCCAACAAAATACATGTTTTTACTGTTATTTAATTCCCAAACAAGGCACAGCGCCACCTAGACATAAAGGGCTACTAATCGGAACCAAATCTACAGGGAAACTATGTTGGGAATTGAGTAGCACTTGAACGTTTGCATATAAGTAGAGTCAAGCAAGTAGAGATCCGGAAGGGAATTCCAAAGGAAGAAACTATTAAAGTAGAAGGATTTCCTGCATCAAGAGATCTCTACAGGTAGGGGTGGGATTTTGTTACTTGTTGGGTAGTTGAGAGTATTTACATTGAGGGATACAAGTGCTTTGAATTCGTCGGAGCACATTCCATTAAAATACTTGTAAAACAGGCATAGAGATACAACACTTCAGCGATGGGGCAGAGGTTGGAGTTTGGTTGATAGTGCAGGACCTATTAGGTTGGAAACTTTTGGGGTTTTTGCTAAGAAGGACAGACTAGTGGCAAATACACCAATAAGAACAATACTCCATGTATGGGTGAATGATGATTTGTGGAGATATAGGATACTCTCAGGTGTGAGGAATTTTTTAGCAGAGTAGAGAGAGCCCAGCTTCTTCACAGCAACTTTGACAATGTCCTAAATGTATTTGTTCCAATTCATGTTACGTGTGAATGTTAAGCCAAGGAGTTTGAACAAAGAGTTTTCAGGTAGTGTATCATGACAATCAGTGGTTGAGGATGTTTCTTGCAATTGTTAAAAGAAGTTTAGTCTTTGCAGCATTGAATGTGACCATTCATTTGCAGTCCCATTCCACTACAGACTAAAGGTCTTCCTCTAAGGTTTCAGTCATTGCCTTTTATAGTGTGGCCTCATCCACGAATATATCTGTCTCAGCGACAATTTTATTGGGGAGGTCATTTATGAATATGAGGAATAATAAAGGTTCAAGGATCGACCATTGTAACACACCTGCATTTATATAAATAAATGTTATTTGATCTGGGAGGCGAGTTGGGAATCTGATAGCCAGTGTCAGGGAATGAGATATACAAAGACTATGTATGATGCTACCAGCTGCATCTGCGTAACTATATAGAAAGCCAATTACTGTGGTTGAAATTAAAGTGAATAAATGTATGTACTTATGCGTTAGTATCTAGAGAGATGCTGCATTTGTGCTGTCAGAGACGTGATTGATTAGAGTACGGTCCTGGGTCGAGGGAGAACAGTAGTGAAAATATAAATAACTACCGCTATGTTGCAAGTTTAGTCTAAAGCACATGGAGGCCTGGTCATTTGATCTAAATGTTGATTCTCTAATCAAGGGAAAGGTGTTACTAATATAGACTCCAAGTCTATGCATGTGTCTGTCTGAGTCCATACGGCAAAATAGGAGATAACCAGACATTTTTAAGTGGTTAGAAGGGATGGAGGAATACAGGTTAGTTTCACTTAGTGCTAAGATATATGCCAGAAGAAATGATTTTGCATCGTCTAAGTTGGTTCTAAGTCCATGGATATTTGTTAATGTGAGTGTTAAGGGAGGGGCGAATTGATTTTGTTTGAATGTGCGTTATATTAAAATATTCTCAAATTCTTGGATTTAATTATGTTAAAAGAAATATATTATGTTTTAATTAGCCATAATTTGCAATTAACATATCAAGTGACGCATCTCCTATTATGTTTTACACAGTTGTATAATAAACAAAAAGTGTATTAGCAAAAGTATGTGTCAGAGGTACACGTCATGATTCTGAGGCTATAACTACCATGAATCACTACCGGTATTTACTTCCTTTCCACTGCAAAATTATGTGGCACAAGGTCAGAAGCTGAGAGAGTGAAACCAGCGTCTGTAAAGCAGGAGCACTTTGTCCTTTTAAACATTGCCTAGGAAACCCCATTGGCATTCCTCAGTCATGGGGCTTCAGGCAGTAAACAATAAACTTACTCCACCTAAAAGACAGGAGGCAAGGCTTGGGAGAGTAGAACCCCTAGGACTACCTAGAATCAATGCCTAAGCCCGTCAGATAAAAAGTCACTGAAATGACCCAATTTCTGTTGAACATTGTTGAGATCAGAACCACAAGTGATTGCAAGTGGAACCCAACGCTAGATGAATATTACAAATCTCTCCCACGATGGGGCAATTTGACTTTAGGGTCGGAGAGTAAGATTGAAGAGCTAGCGCCTACAAGGAGAAGCACTTTGGCCTGCAAAAAATGCCTGAGCGGCCTCATCAGCATTTCCTGCTAAAGATGCCTGAAGTGATTAACAATATACTAACTCCTTCTAAAAGAGAAAAGGCAAAGCCTGAAAGAGTGTACCTCCAAGAATTACCTAGTATTCTTCTGCCTCAGCCCGCCAGATAAAAGACCACCTAAATGACTCAGTTTCTGCCTGATTGATTGTCAAGGTCATAACCTGGACTGACAAGTGATTACAAGTGCAACTAGACATCAAATGAATGGTGCAAGTTACTGCCTAATAACCTCTTAAATGTAAATATATATGATGAGGCCATTATTCCTAAAATGGGTAGATAACCTTGCTCCATAACATTTATAAAAATAATAAAAAACAACAAAATAAATATTTTCTTTAATTCACCATGGAATTTCTAAGGATCTAATTAATGTTCTATTATATAACCCCCTATCGTTATGTGACCAATGTGACTATCCAGGTTTTCTTTTTCAATTATGTTAGTGAAAAGCAAACCAACTCTTTCACTTCAAGCAATGGATATAATAATGCAGTTTTTTTTTCTCATCAATAGATTGTGTCAATTACGAACAATTCTTTCGTTACTGTGTACATAAAATGATTGCAATAATAAATTATAAAGAAAAAATGTGCAAAAGTAGGCATACACATCAGGCGCAGAAAAAAAAACGAAGATAGTTTCACACTAAGTTGTGCAGTTACATTTTTGTGATAAGTATGATTCACAAAAAATATAGTTGTTTTGGGCTTCCATACATTTATGTGTATGTTATTTTCACTAAATACAGTTGATTTGAGCTTCCATACTTTTTGTGATAATTATTATTCACAAAATTGGCTTCTATACAATTTTATGCTTAACATTATTCATACAATATATAGTTGTTTTGAGGTTCCATGCATTTTTCTGGTAATTATGTTTCATAAAATACAGTTGTTTGGGGCTTTTTTACATTTTCTTCCGGCAGAATACGGTTTACTTTACCAGAAAATGGTCCCTTATTTTTGTTAGGTTATAATATTTACCCTATTTTTGGAAAAGATGGACTCTTCCAGAGACTATGAATAAGGTTATAATAAATAGCTGATGCTACCAGATTAGGCTGTTTGAAAAACAGTGACTTCCTTACTAAAATGCACCGCACGTAAATGTTATTGTTTTTCCTTCTCGTTTGTACAACTCAACTATGTCCTGCAAAGCCCAAAAATAAAACAGTCCCTTCTCCCCCCCCCCTTTTCCTTTTTTCTTCTTCCTCCCCTACTTCCACATTGGCTTCCTGGCTCAAAACGCACCAAATAATAATATCATAACCTTTGCAAGGCTAAATCAATGAGTAACTATTTAAAGATATAAACAATTTGAAGCATAGAACCTTTTTCAGAATTGCTGTCTTTGAATGACCTGAAAAGGGTTGATATGCTACAAAAAATGATTAGCCTAAGAATAAATATCGTGGCCTTCATTGGTGGCAGTCGTATCCACAGTATTAGAGGCAGACATTTTGTAAGATACTGTTTATGTAAATATACAACCGTGTTGTCTTAATTATTATCGAACCTTGAAAGTCATAACAATTACTTAATTTGTTTTTTACTTTGTTTACTTCAAAATATTAGGTCTCTGTTAAATCAACCTTCATTTGGACCAAGCCTGTGATCGCATCAAGTGGAGACATAAATCTATCATTGTGGACCCTGATATAGCTTAAGATTAACACAAAAAAAATAAAGCAGGTTACCACTAAAGCATAAGGAGCTACTTTGATAGGGACCATATTCATTCATTTATATAGTATGAATCTGAAGATTCTATCGTTAGCATTACATTCCCTGATATCTTTCTAGTTAGAATTTTTTCCTATAAAGACATCAAGTACTTATGGGAGAAACGTAAATGTAAAGGTTGACAACACCATAAGTGAGAGTATTTTTGTGGAACGAACTGGATTTGAACTTGACACGCCTGGCTAGAATCACCCGACCATAGATTGCTGAGAGGCGATAGCGAAGGCAGAACGTGACAAGCTGAGTAACGATAATCGTCATCCCCTATTTGGACACCAAGAGGTGCCGCAGCAACTACTATCCTGCAAGAGCTTTGTCACGATCACAGGCCTCAGACGAACAACACCAGTGTCCTACCATTTATGTTGGTGGAATAAATCCGTAAAAGACAACAACAAGACTCTTCCAGCACCAAAAGTAGACCTCCCAGCAGGCTCCGAACTCCACCAGAAAGAGTGGGTAATCGGGCCCAAGCGAAGGTTGCCAAAAACACAGAACAACCTGCACAAGTGAGGCTACGTACAGGACGCTTTGTGTTCCTGCAGCGCCAATATGCAGACTATGCACACATTCTCATAACTGGATGGAGAGGAAAATAGAGCAAAGGTGTGAGATGGCGAACAAAAACGGATTAATAATCATTTTGTCTTTTAATTTTTTGTTTTAAATTCAACTGGCTTCACAAACTCATTTTCCCTAATTCAAACGATCCAACCTGAGCTAAATAGGTGATCCAACGGGTCACGTTTTATTTTTCTTATAAGTTGACCACATCTTACCAATATCGATTCTTAATTTAAGAATTATTTATTTTCATATTTATATTTTTTTTTTCTTGTTTCTTTTAGGGCGACTTCAGTCGTATCACTCTGAGGCAAGAACTGTTTCTTGGCGGTTATGTCAATATGTCAGCTATTTCAAGCCGAGTTGGGACGAGTATGAAATTCTCTGGGTGCATCCAGGAATTGGTTATTAATAGCCGAAAGTATGATATGCGCAAGGACCCTCTTCTGGGTAATGCCGTTTACGGTACTAATGTTGGTAAGCAGATTTCTTTGTATTTTTGTTTATATTGTGCTTCTTTTGTAGCGTATTTTTATATGTAAAACGAGCTAGTTTTGTAAGTTGCAGTCGTTTCACAATTTCATTTTTATTCACTACTTAGAGTCATTGAAACGAAACTAATCGATAAGAAAAGATAATGATGTTACCGCTACGTCAAACTAAACCTCTCTTTCACACATAACGTAAAGTATGCTCGAAACAAGTACATTCACTTCTTAAATATAGATCATCAGTTTTACTTCAATAAACAGTCGAGTAATAATAATCTAATTTCTAAAACTCACTATGTCTGTCCGTCTGTCTCTATATTTTCAAACTCTATCTCTTCCGAAACTAAAAGTCGCAGATTGGATTTTTTTATGGACCATTCTTTTATGGGTTTTTAACTGGTTAAAATAGTTTTTAAGGAGTCAAAATTACAAAAATCGTTAGACATTTTTTTACATTAATCTTAGTATATTTTCAATCAGTTCATATGTGTGTCATGTTGGTACAGTGGTAACGTCACCAGCTTTGAATGCTACAGTTTTGCTTTCGGTTTCGATTCTAGCCGATGGCCCCTAAATACTTCCCCCCCTCGTTTGAAATCACGACTATAATAATATACGAAATCTGAACAAATAAAAATATCATATTTAAGCTTATTTTACGACCGGGCAAAGACGAGCCTTCCTCCCCCCCCCCTTCTGCTAGTAATAACTAAATGAATAATTATCAAAATTACGTTAATGCAAAGATACAGAGACACACGAGAAGTGGTCACATATTTTTATTAATATAAAGATTAGGAAATGTTTCAGTCATTATTACAGAACCTAATCCTAAAATCCTTAATCTATTACATAAAATTGCACTTCTAATAGAAAAATTTACTTTTCTAAAAGCAAAATAATCACCCCCGCACATTATTTAAAATCCATGACATATCACAGAGTATACCTTTTGTATATGGTAATTTGTGCTACCAGATTAGGCTGTCTGAAGATACTGGATTCCTGACCTAAACATTCATGTTATTGTTTTTACCCCCCCCCTTTGCAAAACTCAATCAAGTCCTACAAAGCCAAATACAAAAACAATTTTTCTCTACAAAACAGTCAAACCAAACACCACGAATAACTATTTGACGATATAAAGGACTTGAGGTATTACTGTATTATTAGATTCAGCATTAAATAGTCCAAAAATGTTGATATGCTATAAAACAAAACAACCAAACTAAACACCATAATTAAATAACTTGAAGCGTAAGTACATTTTTTCTAAAATGACCGAATTCATCATAGATAACCGAAAAAGGTTGATATGCCGTAAAACAAAACTACATACTAGCTAGACATATTAACTAGACATAAACACACACACACACACACACACACAAGCGATTTTCCTTTATATAATAGATACCTATATAGTTTAGTTTTTCCTTGCTTTTGCATTGATTTATATATATTTTTTGACAGGAAAAATGTTAAGAAAACAAAATTAGACACAAGGCTAATAAAAGAAAATGGGGGGGGAGGGGTCTATGGTTATCCTTGTCACTTTATCTTTGTTGACTAAGATAATCCTAGCTAGAGTTCTCAGTCACCATAATACCATATTTACACCAGAGGCCGTCCTACTTAAGATTCCCAAATCAATTCATTTGTTTGATTATATATATATATATATATATATATATATATATATATATATATATATATATATATATATATTGTTGTTGTTGTTGTTTCTTTTTGTTTTTTTGTTTTGTTTTTTGTTTTTGTTTTTTGTTTTTTAAACGATAAATACGGTTAAATAGTGGCTTCGCCTCGAAGCTCATTTATTTTTATTGCTTAGAAAGTCGCCCATAATTTGTTTGGACGTATATAACATTTAATTTATTTTTATTATTTTTAAAACATTTTATTATTTTTAAAACAGTAATCTACGTACATGCGTGTTTCAAGGTAACTATCTCTCATCAGCGTAGCTTAACTGTTTCTAGGAATCGAACCAGACCATGTTTACCACTGCTACTTTTATAATTAAAAACAACAAAATCAGTTGATGAAACCAATGTAGTTTATCAATTCAAATGCCCCTTGGGAAAATGCATCTCCAACATTAATAGCTACATTGGACACACGAATAATACATTGTCCAGACGATTAAACATACACCTTGCAGACACAAGCTCAATTTCCCAACACCTAAAACAACATGGCTGCCATCATTCTCAAATTAGAAAGGTCCTAGTGGAAAATAAGACATCTTCCATATGGATTCCAACGTTAAAAGATTAAAAGTGTATTGGAAGCACTTTATATAAAAACTAAATAACTAAAAATAAATTACGTAAATTTTGGAAACAGTAGCAACATTCTGAAGTGCCTTAGTACGTGACCATCCATTATATATATATGTATACAGACATATAGTTACGTGTATATCTATCTATCTATATATATATATATATATATATATATATATATATATATATATATAGATATATATAGATATATATATGCATTGTAATGTAAAGTTATAAATAATTAATATTAAAAAAAACTGTAAATTCTATACCATATTGTAAATCACACTTGTAAAAATCATTGTACATTTATTTTGGCCACGTTTCTAACAAGGATTTTAAGCGAATAATAATCAAAACTGCCTGAAGACGACTGTTAAAAACTCAGTTGAAAGTACTTGCAAAGAACACAAAAAAAGAAAAAAATGGACCAAGACGACTATGGAACTTTCTTACACAGATTCAACCGAGAAACAAAAAAGACAATTAGAAAAATTGAAAAACTACAAAGAAAGCTCATTAAGCAAGAGCACTTCCTGCTATTTAACAATACTTGTCCGAATATATATATATATATATATATATATATATATATATATATATATATATACATATATATATATATATATATATATATATATATATATATATAAAGTTACCTTGTCGGTGTGTGTGCAAAAAGTCTCTACCAAACTCCTCCCTGAATCTTTGGTCTACAGAGTTGAAATTTAATATATAGAGTATTTGAACATGTAGCACATTTTCGATTTGGTTTTTAATATTTAAAAATTGTGTTAAAGAGTCAAAATGGGAAAAAAAAACATTGAAGCACTTTATATAAAACTGGTGTAAGTCAATGATACCAGTTTTTTTTTCTGCGCATGCGTTAATTAAAAAATGATAGGTTAAACAATGTTATTTTTTGTAAGTTTTGTATTGATGCGGGTTTAAGTTATATGCTAACGAATAAGACTGGATATGTGTTTTGGTTTCGATTCTAGCTGATGACACAAGTCATTTTTTTTTACTTTTGATATTACTACTGTGTATTGGGTACAATATAATATTCGATAGAGAATTGGCTCTATAATAATAAATACGAAATCTGCATGAATTAAAATGTATTTAAGCGTATTTTATAACCGGGCAACGCCGGGCGGCCTGCTAGTATTAGATGATTGTGTAATCTGCAGAGAAAAGGACTTTCATGCCTGAATTAAGAACTTATTAGTGTTCAAAGTCAGCAGTTTTAACCTTTTGTGTCTAGCATTCACCGCCAGTGTGTGGGGGGGGGCGCGTGTGTGTGTGTGTTATGTGTTATTTCAGTCCACGCAACCTCGATCGGAGATAATGCACAGTGTATCTTCCGTCATGATGCCGCTCCATATCTGTGTGCCTCTGCGAACATTAATGGACAGTTACTGATGAGCTGTCATACTTCATTTTATCCAATCCTAACTGCTCGTCCCCATGCACAATAGCATTTAATGCACCTATCGCCATCACCATACCCCTCTCCAGTGATCCTTTCTTCTATTAAAGTCAAGAAGAAAGCTTCCCTGTCATAGTGCATATCTGAGCCTGTGTGTGTCGTATCTTTCTTTCTAGCTTCCGGACATGAGTGCAGCTGACCAAAAGCTTTAAAGCAAAACGAGTTGCATTCCAAATCTTAAAAGCAACCGGTAATAATATCTTATATATATGGGTACATTAGTGGTCTGGCAAGGCCACAGGGGAGACAACCAAGCAGAAGAAACCCTGAAGCTGGCCTGCCAGGGCACTATATATGCAAATGTTTCATAGTTTCATCCCATAAAACCAAAGATATAAGCATTTCAATATTCAATTTTACTATGAGTATATATATATATATATATATATATATATATATATATATATATATATATATATATATATATATACTTCAGAATAGTTTTTATTTAACAATCAGTTATCATGGAAACGTGAGATTGTAGGTTTACAAAATATTACTGGCAGTAATATTCTATAAGTTATCCAAGCAAGCTGGATCTACAAATACATTCATATCCTTTTTCTACAAATCCTCCTGTTACAAGACTTCTGATAAATGTATTATTTTCACTTTGACTTTCCATGTCTAACTGACTTTAGCAAATAGGGTGCATACCTTTATAACTATTTGCTAATATTTTCTCTCCTCTGATGAGATGGTAGACATCGAAACCCTATAGGTTAAGGAGATTAATTTTCTAAAGCATTCTTTGTCTTGCTTAGAATAATAAAAATTCTTTGATATGAAACTCAACCACTTCATTTCATTTCAATGAGAGTTTTTTGAAATTCATTGAATTACAATTTAATATATATATATATATATATATATATATATATATATATATATATATATATATATATATATATATGCGAAGCTCGTTGTTTGTTTACAAAACAGGCGGTTTGACCACTGTAAAAGTTAAATAGACATTCCGACGAGTTATTTCCGGCGTCGCTTCTGTGGTCGAGTGGGAAAACTGCCGACTGTCAACACGATGGTTCTAAGTTCAATCCTTGGCTTGGGAGAGATGCTAGCCTAGCAGCACTGATGAGTTGTAATACAACGAAACAGGACTGTATGTCAATGACTACAAATATATAAATATATATATATATAAGTAGTTAATAAAACATGTTAAAAACATTTAATTTTAAAAAGGAAATAATAAATAAGTGGATAGTCCTTAATCCGCGAAGTTTCGAAGAAATACTTTTCTTCTCATCAGAGGGTAGGCTTTAGCAAAATGCGAGATCGGATTTTGCTGGCAAATGTATTTAATGAAACTACAAGTAAGTCATAGATCTTACTTGGTAAAAAATAGTGAAGGAGAGGGAATATGGTGAAGAAAAAGGTGATTTCACGTGAATGGATAGTCTGGTGAATAACGGTAAAATATCCAATAACGGTAAAATCCAAAAATCCAGAATCCAAAAAAGTTGATTAAATTTCCATTTCCACAAGTAAAATCCAAGGGAATCACGTAATTGGAAGATGGTCCAAGGTAATTCAAAAGGCAGAAATTCATGGAATAATTCACAAATGGGTACAAGGGAAACGGAATGAGTTCAAATAATATTAAAAAGAAAGATATGCGTAGAAAAAAGAAATGGAAGAAATTTAAAACCCGACTGTCAAGGCTGGGCTGATTTAAGAAATATATATATATATATATATATATATATATTTATATATATATATATATATATATATATATATATATATATATATATATATATTTCCCAAAAACCTCTGGCTTTGATGGAGGAGAGACTAAAACTTGTTGTTATGGTTTCAAATGATGTGAAATTACAGCAAGGGGAGAATTGATTCCAAATAATTCTCATATGTTATATCTCCCCTCTTTTGGAAGTAGAGTACGATTATGAATATCTCCAGTATCAAATAATCCTTATACACTGTGAAATTTACTTTATGTATAAAAACCAAAGCGGGGAGGTATAACATGAGAAATATTTGGAATCAAGTCTCCTCTTGCTGTTATTTCAGATCATTTGAAATCATAGCAAAAAGTTTTAGTCTCCCCTTAATCAAGGCCAGAGGTTTGGGGGAAATATCAGATATTTTGTAATTCATATGCAAAACTAGGAAAACAAATGACCATGATTGAACTATCATAGGTTTTGGAGGGAGCTGAAGAAAATCAAGTGACTGACGTCACACTGTTCAAAGCTGTGGAACTGAAGATTTTTTTGTTTTAGAGGTGGGGTTTCACCACTAATCAAGGCCCGAACACCATTCGAGCATAAGGATTAATAAGTGTCAGTTTGGCCAGGAAAACAACACCGTTATTATCTGTAACTAGCAGGGAGATCCGACGTTGCCCAAACTGAATGAGGATCATAGAATGTTCCACACTTCCAATACTTTTATTGTCATCAAAATCGGTGAAATCGTCCATTTTTCAATCATATCGATTGATTGGCTGTTCTGGTCGAGGACCTACTGTGATGCATCAGAAGGATACTTATTCGGGTCATTCCAATATAAAACCTATGTAAGAACATTCCCAGACACATAAATTACTTTTGCATGAAATTTCAAAGAAATCGGCCCAGCCGTTTTGGAGTACATAGAGAACTCTCTCTCTCT
>NC_136483.1:186881436-186946436 GCF_053919585.1 Euprymna scolopes
GGCAAAGGGTACCACAATTACAGGAGCCTATTATGCTTCACTTTTGAGGAAATTAAGGAAAGCTATCAAAATCAAGAGGCTGGGCAAGATCAGCAAAGTTACCATCCTCCTGCAGGACAACGCTCTGGTCCACAACTCGCATGTCGCCAGATCAGAAGCACGGGCGTGTGGTTATGAAATCCTTCCCCATCCTCCTCACTCTCCTGACCTTGCACTCTCTGACTTTCCCCTCTTCCCAGCCATGAAGTTGTTTTGGAAAGGAAAGCGTTTCCCATATGATGCAGCCTTGATTTCTGAAGTCACGTCGTGGTTGGAGAACCAACCTGGGCTGTTCTACAAAACCGGTCTCCAGAGTTGCATCAAACGATGGGAGAAATGTATAACCCTGGGTGGTTTCTATGTAGAGAAAGACTAATAACTGTGCCAAGTTTCGTTGCTCTACTTCTATGGGAATGCTATGCACACCCCTCGTATATATATATATATATATATATATATATATATATATATATATATATATATATATATATATATATATATATATATAGAGAGAGAGAGAGAGAGAGAGAGAGAGAGAGAGAGAGTGATTTGTATTTACTATAACCGTTTATGCAAATATTACACAAGTATGAATAATGTAGAATATCTGCATGAGTAATAATTGCACATAATAGTTAACTAAAGATGATTATCACATAAGAAAACTGAAAAAACTAATAGAGAATTAATTAAAATGAATATTTCAAAGAATATGCAAAAGTTGCATTTTTTTTTAAATAAATAGTAAAAAGGATTTTTAATATGATTATCAATTCACAAAAAATATATAGAAGTATAGATTTTCATGTTATTACTCTGATTATAAAGATCTGATCAGTTATTGCTATTGTATTTATTTTACATTCATAGTGTTTTATTCATATGTTTATGTGGTACGTCTTGCAGATGTTTCGTTTAACAGCGGAGGTTCACCAAAGAACTCATCAAAGATAGATGCGTGTTTCTCAAGAAATAAACAGTTGAAGAGTTGTTGTTTTTTTTGTTTTTTCTTGGAATAAACAGAATATGGTGAATAAAAAATGTTGGTAAAAAGAAATGGAAATATTTTTAAAGCTGGCAAAATCATAAGAATAACAAAACTCTTATTAGAGAGCACATGGGCACTCTTCCTTTAAAAAACATAATTGAATTCAAAGTTCACGAGGAGACGTTATTTTATGGCGCCAAATTTGATTTATCACGTTTCATTCATACCGAGAAGAACGAAAACAGTGGGATAGGCAAATAAATTGCTTAAAAGAAATTGATTTTTCAAGAGGACGGCTCAACAAATATTTATTTACTTGAAGACGAGCATGTTGTAGTCGGATGAGAAGCAGCCTCATGATACTTTGCTTTGTAGATGGAATATTCTAGGAAAAATTTTTGTTCATGATATATCACTAATGTCTAACATACTTGAAATAAAACTCTATTGAATTTCTTTTTTTTTTTTTTTCATTATTAAAAAATACATGGACAAAAGTAATGTTTTTTCTTCTCACTTTGAAATTTTCAGAGGAATGCAGTGCCAATGTTTGTAGATCTGTTCTTTGTAAGAATGGAGGTAATTGTACGGCCAAATCAGCAGACACCCATATATGCCTGTGTCCATTGGGATATATTGGCGACAACTGCGAAACGAGTAAGTATATTCACAGCATTCTTCCATGATTCTTTGATTCTGTCGATTTTCAGGAATCTTCTCCTTACCAACATCCGAATACATTTGTGAGAATATCTTTACACCTGAAAGAATAGTCACTCTGATGATTCATATAATAATAATAAGAAGAAGAAGAAGAAGAAGAAGAAGAAGAAGAAGAAAAAATGTATGCAAAATTATGATACCCACCCCCTTTTTTACTAGGGGCCCACAGCATATCAAGACCTAAAGGCCACTCGAGGGTAAGGGTTAACGAGTCTCGGGTAGACTGTGAGACTATACCTTGATGAGCTGTAATGGAGGAATTTGGGTAGAGTTTGATTGTTTAAGATGACGGCTCAACAAGAACTAATTTTTTTACTTACGTTTCCCTGCTTACATTTTACATACGCCTTCCCCACTTATATTTTTAATCACTTTCTCTATATGTACATAAAATATATAGATATCTCACTTTCCTTAGGATTCTCCCCTCATCTTTGGTATATTTTCTTTTCCTCAATCATCCTTATCATTCTCCTGAGGAAGTCCCCCGAAAATGGGGACAAAACGTTGAGAATTTTCTAAAATGGCCACAGGTTTTCTTTCTCTTTTTTTTTTCCAGAATCTTATGATATCATACCTACTTCTATTTTCAAGAGCTTATTCACATTAGATTTGAAAACGGCTATATTATAATTAGCTGGGAAGCAGTCTCACGGTATTTTGTTTCACAGAAGGCAGTGTTATGAAAGAAACTTTGTTCATGGAAATTTTGTTTAATTTTAGCCACTGATATAGAGTAAGAGAAGTTATTGACAGTTGTTGTAGATAGACGAGTATTTGTTACGAATGATCTGTAGGAGAGGGCCGTAGATTGAAGCTCGGTCGAGCACCTGCCATGAAAATAACGATTCAGCAGAGACAGACTTACTAGGTGTATTCTGTGGAGTAGAGAAAGTAAAAAAAACATTTATAATGAACTCACCCTTGGAACGGATATTCGTTTAGTTAATTATAACTTTGAATACCTTTTTTCTTTTCCAGAATCCACTCTTCATGTGCCAAACTTTAACGGACATTCCCACCTACGTTTCCATGGTCTGGATCGAAGCACCCTGTCCTTTACTGAAATTGAGATGATCATCAAACCAACATCTCCAGACGGACTCATCATCTATAATGGTTACACCTTGGACCGTAAAGGTGACTTCCTCATGCTGGCCATGAGCGGTGGACATCTGGAATTCCGTTTTGACTTGGGCACAGGACCTGCGATAATCAGGTAAACATAAAATTTATCTATATATAGCATTAGCAGGGCTTGTAGCCTGGCGTAGCCTGGGAAAATTGACACAGCAAAGAATCAAAATCTCCAGAATTAAATTCACCAGATAAATTTCTTAGTTTAGGAATTTACTCCACATGTCCAAACTATTAACACTCATGCATGGGCACACCTGTCATAATATAGCTTAAAATTTGATGTAAAACAATTCTTTTCTCTATGAAATGTTTCACATCTTGCTTATTTGAAAATTTTTGGAGGGAAGGGGGTGCAGACACAACACCAAAACGATAAATTTTACAAGAAAGTAATTTTCTCATGTTACTTACCGTGTTGTTTAAAATATATATTTCATAATTAAAAATGATTGGTTTATTTGATTCATATGTTTTTAATTTTTTGTGGCTTTTTTTATGGTAATCGGTCCAGACGAGGCATAAAGTCACCTGATGTAAGGATCTCAAAAAACATTATATACTAGCAGGGGAAGGGGGCGGCTTTGCTCAATCGTAAAATACGCTTAAATATGATATTTTTGTTGTTTTCTCAACGTTTCGGTCGATGTAACCTCCGAGCTTTTTCAGGTGTATCTTATCGACCTCAGAAATCTTTGTGTCAAACTTTGAAATCTGAAACGAATTTCAAACTGAATCCTTTATTTGATTCTTTTACTTTAACTTAAACTTTCTTTTAATTATAATCAAAAATTTTTGTTCCTAGATGTGTTGATAACTCGTGCTGGTCGGGAAGGTGTGGTATGTCATCTGTATACCGAAAGGCAACTACTATACTACTACGGTACCTAAATTTTAAATCCCACCATCCGTATAATTAAAGAAAGGAATCGTCCATTACCGATAATTTTTTTTAATTTTATGCTTATTTAGTTTTCTTGGAATAAAAAGGATATGTTGAAGGAAAAATGTTGATAAATGCGGATAGTCCTTAATCCGCAGAGTTTCGAAGAAATACTTTCCTTCTCATCAGAGGGTAGGAAGTAGCAAAATGCGGGATCGGATTTTGCATACAAAAGTATTTGACGAAACTGCAAGTCAAAGATCTTACTTGATAACAAAAAGTGAAGCAGAGGGAACATGGTGAAGAAAAAGGTGACCTCACGCGAATGGATAGTCTGGTAAAAGGTAAATTATCCAATGACAGTAAAGTCCAAACATATAAACCCAAGAAAGTTAAATGAATTTCCATTCGCACAAGTAAAATCCAAGGAAATCAAGTAATTGGAAGATGGTCCAAAATAATCTAAAAGGCCGAAATCCATGGAATAATTCCCAAATATGTACAAGGAAAAGGGGTAAAATTCCAATAATATTAATGAAAGAAAATAATTTTATTATATATATATATATATATATATATATATATATATATATATATATACATATATATATATACTAGCAGGTGCCCCGTCGTTGGCCGGTCGTAAAATATGCATATATATTATATTTCAATTAATGCAGAATTCGTATTTATTATAAACAGAAATACCGTATGTATTAAAAGTAACGTTAATTTATTTTTAAAATAACTGAAATAAAGAAAACAGAAAGAAACTGAGACATGTGCATGCGAGTATTTTTTTCTAAACAGTTCATTTCTTGTAATTAAAAAAAATACTCAAGCTGAGATCGAAACCAAAACCTAAAGACAATGAGTCAAGTACGATAACCATTACATCAGTTTGACATGACTTTTAAAGAGTGTTTTCAAACCAACTCATATTTAACATAAGGAAGCTGTCATGTTTTACGACCGCGCATGCGCAGTCATGAAACAGTTGACAAACATATAAAAATCCGGTGGCCTCCCATTTACCAATATTTCAATTTTGACCTCTTACCGACCTTTTTTCCTCAGATGAAAACCGATTAAAAAGATTTCTACATTTCTGAAAACTCTACATACCAAATTTCAAGTCTGTAGATCAAAAAATTCGTTGAGTATATAGGTTGAGAAGTGTCCTCTTACACACACATTTTCACTTTCGTATATATATGTTCAGACAGATATTGTTAAATAAAGTGTTTTTGCTTAATGATCTTTTTTTGTCATTTTTCCATTTCTCGAATGGGCATTCTTATGTCTCAGTCGAATTTGTGTAGGAAAGGTTCGTAGTCGTTTTCGTCCATTTTGTTTTTGTTTGTTGTTTTTTTTTGGCGGGGGGGATTGTTTTGTTTATTTGTTACATTTAAATTATTTGAAATAGCGAAGCGTCTCATGTTTTAAAAAAATAATACGTTTTAACGTGTTAAGAATGTGGCTAAAATAAATGTACAATAGTTTAAAAGTGTGATTTACAAAATGGTATTGAATTTACAGTTTTTCCTTTTTAATTTTTTTAAAAAATTATTAATTTATAAATTTCAATTACAACATAAATATAGATATACATATGTAACTATATGTGCGCACGCACACACACACACATATAATGATATAAATGTTATTACTGTTTTCAAAATTTACATTGTTAATTTTTTGGCTTTTTAGCTCTTATATACAGTGCTTCCAGTATTTTTGTCTTTTTACGTTTGGATCCATATGAATGATTTTTGTGTTTTCAACTAGGATTTTTCTACATTGGGAATGTGGGTAGCCATGTTGTTTTAGGTGTTGGCAAATCGAATTTGTACCTGAAAGGTGTAGGCTTAATCGTCTGGACAATGTGTTGGTCGTATATATATATATATATATATATATATATATATATATATATATAGATTAATGTAAAAGGAAAGGAGAAAGATCAATTCCACAAAAGGAGACTTATCCGGATAATGCCAAGCTCAACAATAATTATTGGAGCTAAAACGATAGGTCAACAAGAGTATGAAATGAAGACACAAAACTATATATTGGTAGATATAAAATGGATCATTTATTGAATAATGGAATACAGGCAAAATTTGGGGGATAGAAGGGATTCTTTATGCCAGGGCATTTCGAAGCTTAGATATATATATATGTAAACGGTATCTATTAGCAAGCCTACTCACCTCGATATTTAATATTTTACAAATAAGACATGCCTAATATTATATTATATTGTATCAAAATTAATGATTAGAATTTTTTCTTTCTTTCTTTCATTAGGAGTCCAAAAGCAGTGGCATTGGGCCAGTGGCACTTGGTGAAATTTAGCCGAACTGGACGTGACGGAATCTTGGAGGTAGACGACCAGCCCCGAGCAGAGGGCCTGTCTCAGGGGGCTTACACACAGCTGACTTTACTTCAAGACCTGTTCATTGGAGGACACCAGAATTACGATGAGACTTCCAAATACGCCAACATTTCAACATCCTTTTCTGGTTGCATTCAAAAAGTAAGACACGTTTTAATTTCTATGAAGAACGTTAGTTTTTTAGTTCGGCAACATGGATTCTTTTGTTTGTTTTTTGTTGTTTTTTTGTGTTTGTATTTTGGTTGTTGCGTGTTTTTATTTGACTGTTGTTGATTTTTACATGACTGAAATTTGGTGGCCGACTCTGACATAAACTTTGTAAAGAAAATGGGCTCCCTCTACCGTGCTAGAAACTTACTCACACCGGAGAGTATTGTATATCTTTACAAAGCCACCATTCGGTCATGCATGGGGCATTGTTGTCACATGTGGGCTGGTGCATCTGCCACTAGTTTCTCCTTTCTAGACAGGATCAAAAAAATGAATCTCCAACCTGATAGGTTCTGCACTTTCAACCAAGCTCCAACCCCTGTCCCATCGCCGCAACATTACATCCCTGTGCCTGTTTTACAAGTATTTTAATGGAATTTGCTCTGATGAACTCATAGCACTTGTATCCCCGCAATGTAAATACCCTGCCTAGCTGGAAAAGACACAAAATCCAATCCCTTCATTGTAGAGATCCCGAGATGCCAGAAAACTTTCTACTCTAATAATTTCTGCTGTCAAACTGCTAGACTTTGGAATTCTCTCTCGATCTCCTGCTTCCTTGACTGTACTGACATGCAGAAGTTTAAATATAATGTGAATAGACACTTTACTGCTGAACTCCCTATATGGTGTCCCCTCCTGTGTAAATATGGTCTCAAATAGTAGCTACTGAAGTTCAAGTGATGATATGCCTTGTTTGGAAGAAAAAGAGTACAAAAAAGTAAGGAGTTCCTCTTTAGTTATTTCTCCATCTTTCATCTCCTTCCTGGCAGAGATTCTGTTTAATCCAGAACCAGAGAGTAGCTGAGAGTAAAGGTAATTAAAGCGCGAATCCACACTTCCCAAAGCTCTCACATTGATGTCTAAAATATGGCTGGATTACAGAAAGGGCTGTCATGTTAGGAGAAGGAAGAATGGGGCGCCCCACAAATAAAATTAATATCACCTTTAGTTTTGTCTTTTTTGGAAGGGGGGTACAAAGGAGTCACCACTTATCAAGGCCCAGAGGACACTCGTGGATAAGGGTTAATAAGCATACAGTGGTCAATGAGACAATGTCGTAGTAACTGTTAGTGGAAATTTGGTAAATTGGATTACTTAAGGGGAATGGCTCATCAAAAACTTGTTTACATTGGACTTGAAGACGACCGTATTATAGTCAGCCATATTATAGTTATACGTAACTAATAAAACTTTTTGGAACAAGATCACGTTCCGATGGTTAATTTTTAAACAATTTTTTTAGAACGCTGAACATGCGATAAGTCTTTAATAGTTGCACTGAAGACGGAAGACTTTGGCAGTTAAGCTTGTTGTACTATTTAATATTAATATTTATTAACTGCAAATGTTAATATTAACTATTTATTTCAGTTTTTAGCTTATATTTGGTTTGTTTTATTTGATAGATTTTCTCGTCCACGAATCTACTGATATCTAGCAAGTTGATTTTAATTATAGCAGGAATAGATTTAACAATTCTATTTAGTTTCATTTAGTGAGAGGGGTTTCTATCTCCATACTTTCATTTAAACATGTCAAATGGACTTAAATTAAGTCTAACACTTAATACCACCTTTGGTTTTTTTCGTAAAAGCTTATTGAGAAATTTTGTGTTTTGTATTTTGATCTTGATAAAGGACTTCGTTTTCAAATGTATCCTCCCACCCCGGACATAAAAGCTGGGTGACAGAAACATCATAAATATATTACACTGTGCAGTAACTGAATATTAAGAACTTAGCGTTCATATTGCTTTTGTTTAAATAAAATATGGTCTTAAATAGTAACCCATGTCTAAGTGTTTAAGATTATAAAAAATGTATTTCTACCAAATATGGCTGGATTGTAGAGAGAAGGGCTACCATTTTAGTAACGGTTTCAGAGCCAGCATTTTTAGAGGATGTAAGAGAGCGGGGACACTCTATATAAAATTAATATCAGCTTTAGATTCTTCATAACAGATTATTGAGAAAATTTGTCTTGTGCTTTGATCTTGATATAAGTCTTTGTTTTCAAGTGCATCACTCTCGAACATAAAGGCTAACATACAAAGACATCATAAATATAGTAAATTGTGTAGTCACTGAATTTTTCATATTGCGTTTGTTTAAATAAAATGCACTCATCTTTTGGGGAATAAAGAGACCTTTTGACCGAAAATCTAATCTTTTTCTTCAAGTCTATTCCCTGAAGTCGACATCCCATAAAAACAATAAATATTTAATTTCTTTCTCTCATTCATCTCTTCTAACCAATAGAAACATCTGCTTGAACATTAAACAAAAAGCCATTAGCCAATGAAATAAAAACTCTAGGGAATCGGCCGAAAGGAATCAACTATCATTTGTTTCTCCATTTCTCTGGATGGATAATGTTTCAGCTCGTTTTATTATTTATTTTTTTTTTTTTTGGCATTGTTTCTTTTTTTTTATATTAAAGAATCAGATGAAAGTTTTGCCTGAGAGGTGGCATCATTGAGTGGATATTTACACAGACTGAGAAATCGTTATGCACAAGTCACGTGAAGCTCCATGGAACCCTTTTCATTAAAGATTTCAACAACCTGCACGTAGTCTCTCGCGTGAATACCTGTTTTATTAAAGGGAAACCAATTCCAGCGAAACAGAACCATGCAAGTCCTATTATCGTAACTCTTTTACAGTAATTGCTTCGTACTTATGTAACAGCCGCTAGCTCTTGTAACAGGAACAGCAGCTGCATGACACGTATGCAAATTACTGAACCAATACGTGAAGTGACGTCACAGCGAAGAAGAGAAGGGAAAGAAACGCAAAGAGAAGAAATGCATCGCACGGTGAAGATAAGACAGACATGTACAGATGAGATGGACAGTAGGGTTTTGTAAACTACATGGCAGACAAGATAAACTAAGCGACTTTTAAAACAAGAGGTAATGCGTTATTTTGGAAGGACCATGAATAAATCGATTTCGTTTCAAGTGTAAAAGTCAATCAAATTTCTTCCTTTTGTTTGTTCCGTTTGCGAGTGTCTCAGACACAACGTGTTGGGTCCGGGTGTTATAATGTAACAACAACTTTGAAGAAGATTAATGACTGCATAATATTTATGCAGAATAAGGGTTGTGTTACCGTTGGAATTTTTTAGGTCAATTTACATAAAATACTGGAAGATGCCAAAACGCTCAGCCAATAAAATCACGGCAGCCAAAAGAAAAAAAAATCATACAGAAACTTTTTAAGAAAATATTTGTTTTCCATAATTGTTTGATTATTAAAAAACTACATATTTATCTTGATTTGAACAAAAGAAATTAGAATAAAAATAAAAAAGAAAGAAATCATAAAAAATCAAAAAACATTTTTGTTTTCTATCAGTTGTTTGCTACCCAAAAAATAAATATTTATTCATGAAACTTACCTTAGAATGAGTGTTTTTTTGTATGTGATTTGAATTTTCATTGGTTTAAATTTTTGTAAAAATTATCCAATAATTATTTACATTTTCTTTTCTACAACAAAAATATTGTTTTAATTTTTCAATTATTTTTTTCATTTAATTATCTTCATAATAAAATAAATATATTTTTCATTGAAAAATTGACCAGTGTTTTCGTACAAAAATATCACAAAACTTCCATACAGCACTTTCTGTAAATTGTCTAGAAAATTCCAGTGATAACATGGTCCTTATTCTGCATAAATACCATTTTCTTTTTACCATAGCCTCGTCAAGTTTACATTTTATATTAAATCAGCATATGTAAGACTAGCGAGGGGGGGGGCGTTGCCCAGGTGTAAAATATACTTACCTATATTTTATTTTGTCAAAATTTCATATATGTTATTATAGAGTCGTGATTTTAAAAGTAAAAAAAAAAAAGGATTTAGGTGCCATCAACTAGAATCGAAACCAAAACTGTAGCATTCAAAGCTGGTGACGTTACCACTGTATCAACATGACACCTATATAAAGTGATTAAAAGTTAAAAATAAACTAAGATGAATGTACAAAATGTTTAACGATTTTTTCAATTTTTACCCATTTTTGACCCTTAAAAACAATTTTAACCAGCTAAAGACCCATAAAAGAATGACCCGTAAAAGATGCAATCATTTGAGACTCCTAACGCTGCTTTGCAACTTTTAGTTTTGGAAGAGATAGAGTTTGAAAATATGGAGACAGACAGACATATAGCATTTTATATATTAGATTTTTATATGTGTCATATGACTCTTAAATTCGTTAAGAGCATCACTTTAGCAATGCATGTTGTGTAGCAATTATCTGATATTGGTAGTAGCAGTGAATATAGATTGTGTGTGTGTTTCTCCCTTTGTTATAGACGCTGTATCATAGTGTCTCTCTTGTAGCAGATTGTGTTTCTCTCTGTAACAGAAGGAGTGTAAGATTTTACTCTAAATTTCCCATGTGGGTGAAACAAGATTTTAAATTTCAGAATAAACCACAGGGTGATAACTCAGATATCAATCCAAGGGAGTTAATTCATATAATTCTGCCTTTACACCAGGCTTGTGCGTCTCTCGGACCGCTGATTGGATTGACTCACTATTTCAAAACACTTATTTCGTTAACACATGATTTTGTAGAGGGAAAGACAATATTAAAAAGAATAGCAAAGGCTATCCATACAGAATCCATTCATTTTATCTGACAATTTGTTACAAAAAATGAAAGATAAACAGTTTGTGAAGAATCAGAGTTTATAGTATCCAATATATTGAGTACATGTGTTCATTTTGACTGTCGCCGTGTGCGTTTACATCTGTAAATAGGATAGATATAGAAAATGTATGTATGGATGTATTATTGAGCCTTTTTTGTTGGTGAGAGCATGTTGTTACTAAATTGTGTGCAAAAGTGTCCAACAACGTGTATATGCTGACTTCGTTGTTTAGTTGTTGTGAAAGTCTGTCGTAGCATATGTCAAGACCTTTTGGCCAGGAGTTGAGATTAACTATTAAGGGCGTACCAATGTGTGTCGGATATGGAAGAAAATGTTAGAACAGAGAAAGAGAGAGAGAAAGCTGTGTGTTTGGATTATTGGCACTGAATATTTTCGCTTCTCTGATTGGCTAAAAGAAACTATTGATAGGAGATGTTGTCCAATCGAGAGTAGATATATAAAAACAACATTCGCTGCTGCTGCATCGCACAATCTACTCGAAAATTTATGGCTCATTATGATGTAGCTATGTAAACACTTATTCTTTACTTTTTACCTAGTACTACCAAATCGGGCTGTCTGAAGATATCGGCTTCCTGACTTTAATCCATCAAAACATTGATGTTATTGCTTTTTCCTTTTTTTTTTCTATTTGCAAAACTCAATCATGTTCTGCCAAAGCAACAAAAAGCACCAATTATTTTGCTACAAAACAAACTGGACATAATGAATAAATATTTGGCGATATACACAACTTGAACTATATAAAACTTTTTTTTTTTTTTGCCAAAATCACTGGATTTGGCATTAAAAACCCCAAAAGGGTGGATATACCGTAAAACAAAACAACCAAACCAAACACTATGAATAAATATTTGAAGATAAACACAACTTTGAAGCATAAAACCTTTTTTTTTTTTTTTTTTTTTTTTTTAAATTACTGGATTTAACATTAAATAACCCAGAAAAAGTTGATATACCATAAAACAAAACAACCATATCTTTACTCTCTAATATTGGCAGATAGATTCCGTCAGTCCTGAGAGACAATGGATACCTACTGTAAGGGTGCCTGTACGTAGATGTTTTGTGGCAAGAGCTTTGCAATCTCTAACCACACCTATCGTGAGTCTGCGTTATTAAATACTAGTGGCAAATGGAGGTTCAGGATGACTGGAAACACTGCTGATATAAGCAGAGAGCACATACAGCGCCTACAATTTTGAAATGGTCATCCATCTGGTACACGCCAGGTTCAATGTTGCTTAACCAGTGATCTGATGAGATTTAGTGTTTCAAAGTTATTAAGCCGTCTCTAAGGATAAATAAAAGGAAAGCTTTTTGACATCTTTCTTCTCTTTTATTTGCCATAAAAACAAGTGTGAAAAAAATAAAAATATGTGATTAATGACCTTTTTCTGAGTCATGGTGCCTGTTTGGTTTCTTTTATTTCTATAGTCACGGGTTTGATTATTTGCATTCATTATTGGCGGTGGAATTAAGCAGGGTTTCGTGTGCACATTCATTCCGGTCATTAAATTGGTGTGTGGATTAAATCACAAAGATTACCATTAATAAAACGTCAGAGTAAAGGAGGGAGGGGAGGAGAAGCATAAAAAAAATGACTTCCTTATTTAATTGTTTTCTGTTTTTTTTTTACAAAGAAATTACCACTTATCAAGGCACAGAGGTCACTCGAGGATAAGGGTTAAAGAGTGTAAAGTAGTCAAAAGGACAATATCATAGTAACCGTTAGAAGTGTAAATTTGGTAAATTGGATTAATTAAGGGGAATGGCTCATCAAGAACTTGTTTACATTGGACTTGAAGACGGACATATTGTAAGCTGAAAAGCAGGTAAATGGAGGAGAGTTTTTCGCAACAACAAGGTATACCCCCCAGGGGAACCCATCTTCTCTGAGGGGGGAGGGGAGCACAGCACGCTGCTCGGGTATAAAACTATCAGAAAACAGGTTTGCCGGCATACCCAGGTGACCAGAAATAAATTAACCAGCCCTCCTGAATGAGGAGGGAATGTGCGGAAGTACGGTCTTTAGCGATCGAACCATATCTTATTCCCATAAAAGAAGCATCTATCAAAAAGGCAAAACAATCCCTAGGTTATCAAAATGATGTTCAGGCGACCCTTGGCTGCAAAAATAAAAATGTCTCTTTATTTGGAAATCATCCGGGATGGTTTATAAGTCTTTGTTACCATCTTCATCTTTTCCATCTAACTCGACCTACATAGATGACATACTCACCTTGACATACTGGTTCTTGTTAACCAACGTTGAGCCTGGTCTGTACTAAATGGTTGGAGATCTCAGCTGAAACATTGTGAATATAATAAGTACAATAAGAATCGTGAACCACAATCTTCAGATACTTTTGAGTTTGTGCTTCCTCCCATTGCGGAACAACAAAGGTTTTATCCAATTTTAATTGCAAAGGAGACCAAGACAAAGAATGGGAAATAACTCCAACTCGCTTGTTCTGTGTAGCAGCAATATTTATTTCCTCATCGATATAGCTGTGACGTCACCCACATGATCTTGAACCTTATCTTGTCTCGCTCATGAGCATTCTTTTTCTCATTTTTATAGTCTTTGTTTCTCTACTGCTGATATCACTTCACATGCTTTATATATATATATCTGTGCTATGTCACACCATTATTATTATTATATAATAATTTGAATGGTACAAACAATACAAAATATGAATGCGAATCTAAAAATATTACAAAGCGAATAATTATGGTTTATTTTATATTTGTGAGAGAGCCGGTCGGCCTTGCTGGTCATAAAATACGGTTAAACATATTTTAATTCATGCAGATTTCGTATTTATTATTACAGATGAAAACAGGCTCCCTCGACAAACCCTGTACTCAGAGCTAGCCACAGGAAAAACATCTATCGGCCGCCCTCTATAGCGATACAAGGACCAACTCAAGTCCACCCTAAAAAATACTGGATTTGATCTTCACATCTGGGAAACAAGATCTCTGGATCGGTGCCTGTGATGCCAATCCATCATACACGGTAGCAAAGGATACGAAGCAAAAAGAAGACTGGTGGAGATCAAGAGGCAGGCAAGAAAAAATCGTGCTGAACGACTTCACCCCCTGCCAAACATTGCTTGCCTTCTCTGCCCATGCAAATTCCATGCTTAGATTGGTCTGAGAAACCATCAGTGATCCAAACACTGAGGGAAGAGGAAACGAGAAATCATCCGACGATGACGATATACAATATTACAGAGCCAATTCTCTATTGAATATTATATTATACCTACCATGTAGTATTGATTTCAAAAGTTTTTAAAAAAAATGACTTGGGTGCCATCAGCTAAAATCAAAACCAAAACATTTAGTGCTCCAACCATGTCTCCTGCTGATGTAGCTATTAAGAGATAGATGAGGAAGCTTTAATATCAAATGACTTGAAGAAATGAATTGAATTTGGGCAGATGCAGGAAGAAGTAAAATTATGTCAACAAGTTAAATGACTCTTTTGCATTTCAACTTGCCAATATATGTTTTTGTTGAATAGTATTCTGGGCAACGCCAGAATTATTGCTGGTTGTGCACACACACATTTGGAGCTGGATACACACACACAAATATTGTTGACAAGTCTTCAAACCAAGAAATGTCAAGAAGTGTGAAGAAATTTTGAAATCCACATTCTTCACCGGACAAGTTTTGAAAACAGTCTTATTGAAATTTAGCCTTGGACGAATTTAATAAGGGCCAGTGGAATGCGGCATGGAAAAACAAAATTCCTATCTAAAGTGTTTGTAAATAAAAACAAATGCCAACCAAGGAAAAAGTCAGTAAGAGAGAAGGGCGCCGAGATGACCAGTTGTCATTTTGTGTCACCCACAGCTGTTTTTGTTTTTTTTTGTGTCACCATTTAGCTGAAACCACTATCAATAATTTCCCCCACTCTTTATCTATACCTAAACATAGATTCCCTGAACAAAGCTTCTTTTCAAAGAACTGCAGACCTGTGGAACTCTCTTCCATTTTTTTACTTTCCAGTTGACTACGAGATGGTCATCTTCAAGTTTAACGTAAACAAATTTTTGATGAGCTGTCCCTTAAAGTAATCCAATTTACCAAATGTCCACTACTAATGATTATTATGATATTGTCCCATCGACTACCATACACTCATTAACCGTTATCCTCGAGTGACCCCTTGGCCTTGATAAGTTGTGACTTGTTTGTAAAAAAAAAAGAAAATGATTACTACTTCCCTGTCAACTTCAGTGTTATGTGACCATTATTTTAAGAGTTTATCGATTAAATATTTTTACACACAGACAGGCAAACAAACACAAACACATACATTTACTGTTTTATTTATTTAACAAAACTGGTGCTACCAGATCAGGCTGTCTGAAGATATTGGCTTCCTGAGATGAAGGTCCTGGGTATGACCTTAAACTATATCCAGTGGTGAGGCCCCCGTTTGCGTGCTTTGGGGAGTGTGGAGCCAATCTTTAATTGCCATTGCTCTCAGGTCCACTCTGACCCGGAGTGGTAGTACCTGTTAGGGTCCCAACTATGGGTTAAATAGAATCTGACCTAAAAAAATATACTTCATTAAAAATCGTTCCTCAAAATAACTAGATTCGGCATTAAATAACCTGAAAAAGGTTGATATGCCGTAAAACAAAAACAACCAACAAATCCTGAGATGAAATGCTTTTTCTTTTTCTACTTCCTTTTGCAAAACTTTATTATGTTCTGCAAAACCAAATACGAAAACAACAACCCACCTTTTCCCCCTTTTTCCTTCTTTCCATTTCTCTTTCTGTTACATGATAAGGGCTGTCCCCTGTTCATGTAAGTATAAAAATAGAGAGATTAGTTAAAATGGAAATAAGAGAAAGCAGAAATCGAACCCTGGACATAAGTTTTAAAGAACAATAGGTTTAAATGGAATGTCCAGTAAATTGTTAATTCGGATGAAATAAATAATAAATAAACTATTCAATTGTTAAAAGAATGTGGATAATAAAATATGGTTAAATAAATTAGATATGTAGGTTAAATTCCTTTGTGGAAACAACACAAGAAAAATAGGTTATTGGGAAATCAATGTCGAAAACGTGCAAAGTCGCGCATGTTGAGACACGTGAATTTTGCTCACGTGGCCGGGATGCATGGAGTTCTCAATATAGGAGGTGGGAGTTAGTTGGTCGTAGAGAGAGTCAGAGACAGTCAGAGAGACAGTCAGAGAGACAGTCAGGGGAGACAGAGACAGGCGGACGTCTGAAGCGAGACGTCACTTCAGAAACTAAGATGTGAAACTTTGAGTTCTTAATGAGGAAATCCCGACCGGTCGTAAATAAATTCATCATGTGTTTTGGATAAAGCTCATCTTTGTGTTTGTGATTTCTACAAAAAGGTAAATTGTATTGTTATAATATGTCCGTGTTATAAAATGTCATTACATACACATCTCTCTCTAAGATACAACATCATATGTAATAAGACAAGAACTCTCACTAAGACTCATATCATTACTAATAAGAACTCACGTAACATACGCGCACAAGTGGTATCGTCTAATAATAATAATACTACTAATAATAATAACTATATAACATTTCTATCTCCCTCACTTCCTGACTGGTTTCCTAACTTAAAATGTACCAAACATTAATACTGTAACCCGTTTTCCTCTGCCATTGCAAAACTCATTCATGTTCTGCAGGGCAGGGAACAAAAACAATAAAATCCACTATAAAAAAACACTACAAACTTGCGATTGAAGATACAAAGAACTTGAGGAATAAAAACGTTCTACAAAATAACTGGATGCAACATGAATATTATTTCCAAAATAACTGGATTCGGCATTAGAGGTTTTATTGTTATTTCCAAGTAGACAGTTTACATATATAATACCCTCAACCATCTCCCATGATGAAAGGGAACGGTTATCTCAAACCCAAACCATACGATTTCAAAAAATAAATCTCGAAGTTTGTGTTGAGTTATCTACCGTTTTTATTCTAGATGGCGGAGCAAGATACTCCGTCTTTACTTTCTCATAAATTTGGATTTTCTTGATTAAAAGAAAAACAAGTTACAATTGACATGATTTTTGGGATTGACATTTTTGTTCCGTCACGTGTACGTGCATCATACAAATTTTTCTTTATTTTAGTTTTTTTTTTATATAAGGGGGGATTCTGGACAAGAACCTTTGTTCTTCGTTTTTTCATGCTTTTTCAGTCCACCTATGAATGTTGTATTGCCGGGTTTATATAACTGTGTCCATATATGTCTAATGTATGTAAGTTATACGTGTGTCTGTAATCGATGCTCGTGTATCGTCTAATGGTTAAAATTATAAGGACAGTTTTCTTTGTATATGAAGTGTCTGTATGTATTAATCTTTTACGTGTATATTTAATGATCTTTCTATGTGTATGTGGGTGTTTTCACATATTCGCAACAATAACGAACAGGACAATAAATAAATAGTCTTTAAAAATGACAAATAACATCCTTATCTGCTTGACACACAACAGGTCACATACCTTGTTCATTGTCTCCCTCTCCACTAGCGGCAGGCACCTGAAACGAACGCATCCTCTTCCGAATGAAACAACCAAAACTCTAAGTTATCATTTCCAGATCTTTATTTCTAAATGTTCCACGTCTCGGAGTTTGCAGTTCTTAATTTTCTTCCTTACATCTTCCTTAATTTGTCTGTTAATGCTTCCATCGGACGACAGAGATAACTCCTGTCTGCTAATTAACCCAGTGGTTGGCTAATAACACAACTCATTTCTTCGACTTTCCGTAATAGACTAACTCCTAATTCTGATTTCTCCTGGCTTACGTGTCTCTTCCGTCAGCCAGTGTGAACAATCTTGTTTATCACATAAGCCACATCGTTGTTTACTGAACCAAATTCCAAACTTCTGTTTATGCTTTTCTTTTATTCATAACATTTTTCCTTGAGACAAAATTTCTCAGTCAAATATTCAACATAAATATTTTAACATTCTTTTCTTTTAAAACATTTTTCTGAATATCTTTTAAACCTAAATTATATAACAATTAATCATAATAATCATTCTGACCATTGACACTTCCTGCCACAACCTAACACAAATACTATGCTGTGATCGTAGCCAAAGGACCACCATATAACACGGCAATCAACCATGACAATCACTACGGTATTGTATTTATCTTCCTAAAATGGTAGAAACTGTCTAAAAGCAAAATTACAAAATACACACGCCCGGTTCCTCATAGAATGTAACGTGCATTAGCAATGAAGAGTTTGTTTTTTTTCATTGTTTATAATTACGCAAATGTTAATTTTGCATTTAGCGTTTTCGATTCAAACATACATTTTTAGTACCGAAAACTCATGTAACAATCTTATGTCATGCTAGGAAGAAATTCTGAAAATCCATTTTCTATTTGGGCTCCACGACACTTCTTTTGGCACAAATGCACTTTAACTCGCCAGAAGTATTTTTTGTTTGTTTGTTTTCGCTATCAGAAGAGTTATACTAGTGAAAAGGGAAGACAATAAAACAAAATTAATGCTTGTTTTCTAACCAAATTTTATAGTAATTCAAAACAAATTCAATAAAGTAATAAAATATCACAATAGAAAACATTAAATAACGAAATGTTTTTTTTTAATTTCATGAAAACTGTTAAAAATTTAGCAACAATTTTTTCAAAATGAATTCTATTTAAAACATTTTATATTTCAAAAGAATTATTTGTTATAATCTACAAATAAAAAATGCATTGGCTTTTGGTCAAGATCAAAGTGTAGTATCTGTTCCGGCAGATGCTGCACTTAAGATAATTTGTACCAGTCAATGGAGGGGAAACCCTCTATACTGGGACAATTATTATTTTTGGTAACCAGAGTGCCCCCTTTTTGCCTACTTTAAGGGGAGCTGGTTTTTACCTCACATTAAAAACAGCCTTGTGCCTAATTTGCTCAGTGGGGGAGCAAATAAACACCATCTACAAATAAAAAATGCACACACACACACAAACTGACTTTTATATAAGCAGATTATTATTATTTCAAATATCTTTTTCATTTTTTTTCTTTAAAACCCTTACCCTAAAGAACATTTCCCAAATTCACGTGTTAAAAACAAGAAAACGGCAGATTTATGAGCACATGTACAGCACAACTCGCCGGGAGTATTTCCTTTTTTTGTTTTAACTTTCGGAATATGAATACGTTTGTGTGTGATCTGTTTTTGTTCTCGCAACCTTCTGTTTCCTACTGGCAAAACTTTGAATTTTAATATCTCTAGTTACTTGCCCCCTCATGCCGATAGAGTCCGGTTTTTAATACGGGGAAATATCGATCTTAAAGTAAATTTTGACAAAATAAAAGGCATTCATATTATTTAAATCGAATTAATTCATGTAGGTAGCATGTTCTGGTTCCGGCAGTCATAACTGGGTAGAATTCATAATTGTATTTTGAGTATTATCGGTAATAAGGATTAAATCTTCAACCTCCGGTTTATTAGTTTATATTTAGTAATGGCGAGTAGGAAACCTTTTGTTTCTTCTGTATTTATCTCAACATCTGGCAGCGATTAATAATGGGGTGGAGAGGGAGGGTATCACGTTTTTTTTTTGTTTTTTTTAATTTTGCTTTTGTCTCTTCTACCCCTCACTGAAGTCCCGTGATAAAACCGATCATTGGTGAGGAGAGTGGAATCTTTTGTAGAAGATTGCAGATGATTTGTAAATGAAATCAGAAAAAAAAAATTTGGCAAATAAAAATAAGGAATAAATTCGTTGGTGCCATCTGCAGAACAATGGCCGCACTGCGCAATCTGTCAGCATCAAATTACTCATCATTATTTGTTGTCTGCCATCTTGTCTAAAAGACAAAAAGACATTATTTCCGAATCCAACCATATGCCAGGAAATTCATTTGTTTCCTCATTTGATTTTCTGTTTTAGACTAGTGTTGAAACGATTAATCAGAATGGGGAATTGAAAAAAAAAAATCAGTACTTTTGGGGGTATCAGTATTGGAACTGAAAAAAAATTGTACCTAATTTCGGATCTCAAAAAAAAACGATTGTTTTCATTGTTTTTATTTACTTTTTTTTATTGAAAACTTAATTTGCCATAACTCATCTTAAAGTATTTTTCAAAAGATAAAGTGATAAATATTCATTGATTTTAAACTATTGATTTTAAACTAAAATCAATAGATTAACCTCACAACTGTTTTTATTTTACGAATTTTAAGAAAATATATGCTCATATTACATGACTTTTTTTTTACAGTAATTCGACCCTCCCTCCTCCCCTAAAAAAAAACAATTCAAAATTAAGAAATGTAAAAAGAATCAGAACCAAGAATTTAAAACAGAATCAGTGATTGTATTGTAATTGGGGGAAAAATATTTTAATCGTGCCATCACCATTTAGACTTAAAACTACCAAATAAAAAAATGATATAAACAGAACTTTAGTTGGTTGGTTGTTTTTGATTTACGGCATATCAACCCTTTTCAGGTTATTTAATGCCGAATCCAGTGATTTTGAAGAACAATTTTTTAATAGAATATATTTATTTTTCCAAGTCGGTTTCTATTTAACCCATAGTTGGGACCCTAACAGGTACTACCACTCTGGGTCAGAGTGAACCTGCGAGCAATGGCAATTAAAGGTTGGCTCCACATTCCCTAAAGCCCCCAAGCTGGGGTCTCACCATCGGATATAGTTTAAGGTCATATCCAGGACCAAACAGAACTTAATCTATGAAAGATCTATATAGACCTCCATTCAGTCTTTTTTAACTAAGGTTTCATTAGATTCAGGTGAGACAACACTGTAATGATCAGTAATGGTGGAAATTCGATAAAATTTGATTATTTAAGAGAACTATTATCCTCATCTGCTTAGTTGTTGCTTCACAACGTTTCGGCCAACTATTTCTCTGGTCTTCGTCAGTTGGTAACCGCGACGAGATAGGAACTCCGAATCTCCAAACTGCATCCTCAGCAATTACTGCCTTCCATAGTTGTTGTCGTCTCACCACGTTTTTGGCCAAGTAAGCCTCTGGCCCGCTTTGGGTAGGATTGAAACCACTATCTTCAGACAATGCTCATCTGGAACTGTGTATAAAATTTGATTAATTCGGCCTTCCATACTGTAAATAAACAAACATTAATTTTTTTTTTTTTTCAGGTTGTGATAAACGAAAAACCACTTCAGCTTTTTGATGCTGCCCTCAATGGGGTTAATGTTGGCAATTGTGACCACCCGTGTCAGGGCAAACCGTGTATGAATCAGGGAGCTTGTGTGCCGGAGCACGATGATTACATGTGTTACTGTCCACTTGGATTTCAAGGAAACAACTGTCAAGATGGTAAGTCATCGTCACATTATTATATACTAGCAGTTCAGCCCAGCTTTGCTCGGGCCCTATCTACTGTTCATAACTTTCTGTGCATATGTATATAATAAAAAGTTTGATTCATGTCCAGGTAACCTACATCTAAAATTTCAAGTGTTGAACACAAAATTGGCGAAGGAGTTTGGTAGAGTCTACAAAGGTCAACTCTTTCAACTTTAACCTCTTGACAGCAAAATTTTCGCCAAGAAAACTGATTAAAAAGCTTGCTGCATGTCTGAATACATTTTATGTCAATTTTCAAATGTGTAGACCCAAAATTTGGCTGAATAGTTTGCTAGAGATCGCAAAGATCAAATCTTTTTAACTTTGACCTCTTGACAGCCAAAATTTTCGGCTAAAAAACGATTAAAAAACTTGCCCTATTTCTGAATACACTTTATGTAAAATTTCAAATGTTTAGACCAAAATTTAGCTGAGTAATTTAGTAAAGACTGCAGAGGTCAAATTTTTTTAAAATTTTGACCCTTTGACATTTATTGTTTTTTGGATCAAATCAAGTAAAAAAGTTTGATCCATGTCCAAGTAACCCACATCTAAAATTTCAAGTGTTTAGATCTAAAATCGGCGGAGGAATTCGGTAGAGTTCTCAAAGATCAAATCATTGAACTTTGACCTCTAGACAGCCAAATTTCTGGCAGAAAACCGATTAAAAAGATTTTCCCAAATCTCATTATCACTTATGTCAAATCTCGAGTCGGTAGACTGAAAATTGACAGAGTAGTTTGGTAGCGAAATGTACACACACACAGACATTATATATATATATATATATATATATATATATATATATACATGATGAGAATAATGGAAATAGTATTTTGACAAAATGGAGAAATAAAAAAGGAACAAATCAAGTTATGTCTTTATTTCAAGGACAGAGCTGGTATATAGTCTGTTTACAAACATTATCGGTTACATACATGTTTCAGTGGAATCCCAATTAAAAGAGATTACCTCATCAGACTAAAAAAAGAAATGATATTGAAACAAAAGTCAAGGTTGCATTTGTTTTTTGTAAAATATATTCGGGTGTGGTTTACACTCTGAAAGAAAGTGGGGTGTAATCTTTGTGAATGTGAGCGTAAACCACTTTTTTTTTTTAGGGCGTAGACCACACCCGAATATATCTTATGAAAAACAAATGTAATCTTGACTCGTTTCAATATCGTCTCTTTTTTGGTCTGATGGGGTGGTTTCTTTGAATTGGGATTCCACTGAAATATGTATGCACATATGTAGCCAATAATATTTGTATAATTGATAGACTATGTGTGTGTGTGTGTGTGTGTGTGTGTGTGTGTGTGTGTGTGTGTGTTCGGCATATGTCTTTACCTATTTAATAAAACTTTCACCTCTTATCAAATTTAGTTCAATCTTCTTATACCTTTTTCTTTGACCTTTTAAGAACATACTATTTAGAACGTGCCAAAAACGGATCGTCTTCTGCCAAGATCACCGGTGCCAAAAACCAAAAGTCACACGATTGAACTTGCAAAATGATGCCATCCAAAAATCTTTTTCTTTTTTTTTTTTAAATAAAAACAAATATCTGACGTTACAGTTATTTGATCGAATGTTATTTCACCTTTTCATAAGACAGTGTTCCTAGTAAGTCACCTTAAAGTTCACCCCAGGGTGACGTCCTAGTTTGGGAGCTGGGGGGAAATGTAGAATCATACCAGCCAATTTGGAGTAGTACCACTCAGTGTTTAATCTATGGGTCAAATAGAATTTATCTTGGGCATGACGACAGTAAATTGCCTTGGACACCCTTGAGAAAGTTGTTTGCTCCACCATGACGTAATCCATCTTTCCACACTCCTTTTCCCCTTATTACCCTATTAACTACACAACCTCTCTCTATCTTTTACAACCGAAAATTGCATCTGGTAACGTGGTCCAAATTTAAGAGCTTTTAACAAGTATACAGAATAATCCTGTCCACAGATCAGTTATCAAAGGGAAAGGGGTAAAAAAAAAAAAAAAAAAAAAAAAAGAGCTGCATTCGACTTACCGTGTACTTTCCAAGATTTCATTGGTAGTATTAGTAGTAGTAGTAGTAGTTAAATAAAGGGGAGATAACTCAGATATACTAAGGTTTCGTTTCCTTCCCTCGAGTCTCTCCTTATTTGCAATCGCTCATTAAATCACTCATTTGATGAACTCATTGCATTTGTACCTTCTCGACATACATTCTCCCGACAAACTTGACAAGCCTGACAAGCAGCAAAATTCCACCTCTTCATTGTAGAGGTTTCTAGATTCCAGAAAGCCTTGCATTCTAATAGTTTCTTTCCTCGGACTGCTAGACTTTGAAATTCCCTCCCTATTACCTGCTTCCCCAACTATACTAACATGCATTTTTAACCGAGTAACACCGGGAACATATGCTAGTATATATATATATATATATATATATATATATATATATTAAGTCCAAAATATCTCATTTTAAAAGCAGATGTCACAACTGTCTATGGCAACACTTTGAAGAACAATAGTGGTGAAGAAGCAACAAAATCACACCCCCTTCAATGTAGAGATCCCTAAATGCTGGAAAGCTTTCTACTCTAATAGTTTCTTTCATGCGGGCAGCTGGACTTTGGAATTCCTTTCCTGCAACCTGCTTCCCTGATTGTACTGATATACAGAAGTTTAAATGTGATGTAAAACAATATCTCGCTTACATCAAAGTGGCGATGTGCATTGTTTAGGGTGAACATGATTTAAAAAAAAAAAAAAAAAAAAAAAACTTGTTAATTCTCTCTCTTCCGATGTGGAGCACATAGTGCAATAAGAAAAAAAGTTACTCGTCTTTTTCTATCGTTTGTTTGCATATGACGTTTTTAACCAACCCTCAAACTCTGCTTCTTCCTTGTAAAACATTCACAGCAAGAACTCGTCTAACTACCATTACGGCAAAGAACTTTAACCCTTATCCTTGAGTGGCCTCTGTGCCTTGATAAGTGATGATGCCTATGTAAAATAAAAAAAAACAACTTTTTCTTCCTATGTGTACATGAACTGTCCCAAAGTGGCACTCATTTTAGGCAGGTTGAACAGGCTTTCTCCAGAGGAGAAAATTTCATGGGAATATCAAATTCACAAACGGTCCCCAATCATATATTCCAATCAGGGGAGATGATGACATCAAGTTTTTGAAGTTCTTGCTGAGAGATGTCGACGTCCTCCACAGACAGCGCCTGATATTCACAAATGGTCACTCCTCTTGTTCTGACCAGGCTCAACGTAGTTTAACTTCAATGATCTAATGAGAATTGGTGTCAAAACGTGATTAAGCCAGATATCTATTCCTATGTGTGCTTAACATTAAATTGAATTTCCATGAACAGAGTTTATATCCAAGAGCCTCTAATTTGTGGGACATGTTGCCACGAGACTGCTTCCCTGAGGGCTACATATGGTCATCTTCAAATCTAATGTAAACAAACCGTTTTCATAAATCGTTCTTATAAGTCACCACATTTTATTTATTCTATCAATTATTTTTAATTTTCTCATCATATTCATCATCGTCCAACTGTTAATTTATCACAATCACTTTTATCCGAGACTGGCTTTTAAGAGGTGCCTTCAATAAGTTTCCAGACTTTTTTCTCCAGGCATTTAAAATTGTCGTAGACTCTTGAAAATTCGGTATGTTATTGCTATATATCATATAAGATGACTGGCCAATTTTTATGATTTCACGTTCAAATGAACAGCTACAGCAAGAATTGGAATACACTCTACTAAAGCCTGATTGTCAATGCTGGTAAATTTCAAAATTGCAATCTGGATGTGAGGACGCTTTAGAAGAACAATATGTAATATAATTCTGTTTTAAATTTAAAACGTATGGAATGCTTCAGACTGCTTTTGAACCATCTTGCATGAATCGAGGATCAGTTTATGAGTGGCATATGAGATTCAAGGAAGGCAAGGAGTCTGTGAGGGATGATGAGAGGTGTGGGAGGAGTAAGAAAGTCAGTATATCAGAGTTGATTGGTTAAATCAAGAATTTCATGAATAAGGACTGTCGTGTGTCTATAGAGACAATAAGTGGCCATTTTGATGTCAGTGTGGGAACTGTACACGTAATTATTCGCGAGGAACTGAAGATGCAGAAGGTTTGCATGAATACACCAGCCCACAATTCCATCCTTATCATAAACTATTTGACCAAGATGGACGTCAAGACAGTTCCTCACCCTCCCTATAGTCCAGAGCTTGTTCCCTGTGACTTTTAGTTGTTCCCTAAGCTCAAGAGAAACCTTAGAAGTTGTCGTTATTGGACAACTGATGGAATGAAAATGGTTATGATGAGGATCATGGATACGATCATACAAGAGGACTTCCATAGGGTCTTCCAGAAGTTGTTGGAATGGTAAAATAAGTGCATTGTAGCCGGAGGAGATTACTTTTTTCTTTTTTTACATAGGAGTCACTATTTATCAAGGTCTAGAGGCTACTCGAGGATAAGGGTTAATGAGTGTACAGTAGTCAATAGGACAATATCCTAATAATTGTTAGTAGTGGAAATTTGGTAAATTGGATTACTTAAGGGGATGGCTCATCAAGAATTTGTTTACGTTGGACTTGTAGATGGAGATTAGAGTTTCATGTGTGTACTATCAAAAAAAAGTCTGGAAACATAATGAAGGCACTTTGTAGTTGTGATAGGTTTTGAATCTGTTTTGTCATCATAATTCTACAGTGCTGAGTTTTTGGAGGAAAGAGATTATAAAGAAGAAGCAACTGAGAAAACACAGATCAATGAAATAATTTATTGAATATTCGATTCAGGTTTTGTTTGCATTGATGCACAATTTTAAAACTTTCAATTCTGGCTTGTCTTAGAGAGGGAAATCTTTCAAAAAAATCTATAAGAAAGTAATTGAAAGAAAAAACATTCAAATTATTTTAATATTTAATCAATTAATTTTAAAAAATTGGGGGTGGCTCTACCCATTTATTCAATAAAAATCTGTGTGTGTGTGTGTGTGTGTGTGTGTGTGTGTGTGTGTGTGTGTGTGTGTGTGTGTGTGTGTGTGTGTGTATCAAAAGCTACAAAACAAATATGATACTATAGGCGTTGCCCACCTGTTAAGAACTGGGGAAAAATATAACAAAAGAAGAGGAAATAGGTTTATCAGCAGAACAAAGGCATAGGAAGTTGTTCACCAACATACACAAAAGGCAGTTGAAATAGTATTGTTAAGCAAGTTATTTTAGGACAAAGGGCTGAACAAGCGATCGGTCAGTATATTTTAGAGATGGTTTTAGGGGTGGCAATAAGTTTTATAATAGTGTGGAGCAATTTGCAGAATCTGTTTATATAAGAATGTTTTATAATAGTGGGAAGCAGCTGCAGACACTTAGGGTTGTGATGGGTGATGACAGTGGGCAGTTGGACGAATGTGACTCGGAGTAGGTTGAGATAAGCTGGCATCAATCAACGACACAGACCGCAACTTTTCCCGTGATGGTGTCACACATGCAGTTAAAGCACAACTGACATCCACAGAATGAGTTTGTGTTTTGTTTTGTTTCTTTGTAGATAAGATGAAGGAGAAAAGGAGCACAGAAACAACGTTGGAGGTCAGCGATGTTGTCGAGTGGGGTAACACATTGTTTTGACACCCAAACAATCACAAAGTTGGTACATTATTGATCAGCGTTGCCAGGGATTAATCTTGACTATTACATAAGATTAACTTTGTGTGAGTTCGTTCGTTATGGACTCCTAGACAAATGGGCTGATTTTTTTAGACATTTCACACAAATATACTTCATGTGTCTGGCAGTGTTCTCAGACAAGTTTTATATCAGAATGTCTTTGCTAAATATCGATAATCGAAACAATCCGATTAAAGAAGGAACAGCCCAATTTGAACCAAAGTTTACACAGTTTGATATCACAAGTTCATTTGAGAAGTTTTATTATCAAACAAGCAAAAAGATCCGGCATATAAAATCAACAATAGGTTCTTTGATATCACAGGAGCGCGTTCGAAATGAATGTTTCTATTTGAAGCACAACTCAATCATGATACTTGACTTTTGCATTTTGAACTTTAATTCAAGCCATTATATAGAAATTTTATCAAATCAGCAATAGCATCTTTATGGTGCACCGCGATGGGTCCCTAACTAGAGTAGGCAATTAATTGATTTGATTGAAAAATGGGCTATTTCACCAATTTTGATGACAATAAAATATGGGAGTGTGAAACATTCATTGATCCTCATTCAATCCCGGGCAACGTCGGGTCTCCCTGCTAGTAATATCTAAAATTAAGGAAAAATTATTAAAGCATTGACCCTAAATCTTTCTTGAAGAGGGAAATCTTTTGGGAAGTACCGAAGTAGACGGTTACAACCAGTATTTTTTTAAAATGTATATTTTAAACAAACATTTTGTCTCATAAACGAATGAAATATATTTATATTAATATCTAAATAAACATATCTATTTGAAAAAGAAATTACATGCGATACATTCATAAAAGTAACTAAAGATATTTACAAAAAATAAACAGTTTACGAATATTCTTATTTATTATATTTAAAGGAAATACTGAAAAGAAACAATAACTTGGGACTTTTTTTCATCAGGAGACTCGAGATTGGCTGTAACCGTCTACTTCCGGTACCTAGCGATGATTACAATAAGTGAATATGCCGTATTGCTGAGTGATCTGCCCCTGATTCAGGAAGTACCAGGAGTTATCTACTCTTAGTATAGAAAGTACTGGTGAATTATCTGCCCCGTAGGACTATGTCTAATGGGAAGCAGACATAGATGGAAGCAAACATTTGTTTTTGGGTGGAACTCACCAATGAACTGTAGAAAAGCGTCTTCCATACGTTACAGCACTGTAGACTGGAGAGACAAAGTAACAAGTACAAAGTTGGACACTCCACCAGACTAGATGAATCCTTGTCCTGTAAGCTAATAAGACCAAGAGACCACAAGGAATACATAGTATGTCTTTCTTAAATACATACTTAAATAGTCAATTGGGAAGAGGAAAATCATGTTCTCAGCTTCTATATTAACCCAGTGTTTGAGATGTAAAGAAGTTCCTATTTACAATGCCTCCCCACGGGATAGAGTTAGACACCAGAGTCGTTTTTTAACGTGGAGAAAAGGAACAAAAAGTAAAAATTGAGAACAAGTCGTGAAGGATTTTTCCTCCACTGACAGAGAACAAGAAATTGAAGTGCAGCATCTGAAGAACAGATACTACACTGTGATCTCGGCCCAAAGTTTACTGGAATATTCGACTATTTATATATCTAATAAGCAGATCAAGTGTTAGCCCCTAGGAAAGAGGCCCCTTGATTTCTAAGAACTACACTGACTAACCTACACTGGCTTTAACATTTTAAACAACTTTACTGGATCGTTTTCCCTTCTCGTGGACCTTTTGTCTACATGTTTATAAACTCGTTTTTTTCTCGCTCATATGTCCCTACTCCAAATTCGTAGCCATGAGTCGGCATCAGTGAACTTTTTTTTTACTGAAACAGCCATAAACAATTTTCTAAAAACTTGAACCTATTTCAAACTGATATAAATTATTGTGTAGTAAAAATAATTAAAACAAAACTCATTTTGGTGTTTGCACATCTATGTTACTGTGTTACGTTTTTTTTTTTAATAGTATTTTCAAGTTAAATTCCATTTTTACGATATTTTTGTTTATTAAATTGTTAGGTGAAAGTACAGAATAGTTACAAAACATCCTCTCCTCCCTATGTTAAAAATGGGTTTCTAAATAATAACATTATTATTTTTTTTTTTATTTTACTTTTGTTAGTTTGAAGAGATCAAGGGGCTCCTTCCTGGGGCTAACACTTGATTCTATTATAGTTTAAATTTATATCCGAGGGCTCTTTTAAGAATAGACATTGTTCCCTTTATGGCTGCTATCTGTATTTCCTTACAGCTTGGTTTTCCAGGGATTGCTTCTAAGCGTGCTAGCATAAATGCTCAAGTGCCATCATTTTTCTTATTTGAACTTATTTACTCAAGTAAAAATTCCATGCAAAGGTCCATGAGAATCTTCACATTTGCTAGAATATTTTTTTTTTAAATCAAGCCAAAAAAAATGGAAATTTTACTTGATTAAATAATTTTTTTTAAATTTCAATTTAATTATTTTTACTGTGCAATAATTTATATTAGTATGAAATAGGTTAAATTTAAGAAAGAAAAGAACATTGTTTATGACTGAATTCGGAATAGGGGCATGTGAACGAGAAAAAACGAATCTATAAACACGGAGACAAAAGTTTCATGGGCACCTCATCTAAGGTAAAACTAAAAGAGGAATGGAAAAGAGAAAAGTGTTAGTAATGTTACATGCTTTTGGCTTTTTCAAGGAATGGTGCACCTTCTCTGTGATTTTACCTCAAGTAACAGCACGAAACTGGATACTCCACCAGACTAGGTGAATTCTTATCCTGGAGTCCAATAAGACCAAAAGACTACAAGAAAAACATACTAGAAAATACTTAAATGGTCAATTAGGAAGAGGAAAATCTTATTCTCAACTTCTTTATTAACCCAGTGTTTGAGATATAAAGGAGTTTAATAGAATATTCGAATATCTATTATCTAATATACAGATCAAGAGTTAGTCCTTAGAAAAGAGGCCTTTTGGTTTCTAAGAATTACAACTGAAGTAAAACGAAATATATGCACATATATAGATGCATACATAAACGTACATACATATTTATACATATAAGAACGTGTGTGTGTGTGTGTGTGTGTGTGTTTATTAAAAGTTGAAACGGGATTATTGAATAAAATACGAAATGTTCAATGAGGCAAAATAAACGTTTTTTTTTTTTTGTTTTTTTTTCGATTTGAATTTTTGTGAAAAGCATTTTTAATCCGTCTTTCGAAAGAAATAAAATCGAAACAAAATTAAGACTGTCTGCTTCATTTACCTGCAATCATGGCTCAAATGATTGCAATTTCTACTCTCATCTCAACTGATCCGTGCTTCTATTTTTTTATTAATTTTTTTGTTTGCTTTTTTATCATTGCTATTAATATTTTTAATCACTCTAGATTTTTCATTTGGTTAAAATATTTCTGAAAATACTGATTAAAAATGTTTTTAGCTTTTTTTGTTATGAATAAAACACATTTCACGCACACACACACACACACACACACATACACACATATATGTGTGTGTGTAACAAAAATGACAAATAAGAACAGCAATAGCAACCCATTACTAGGTGCTTAAAAAAAGCGGACGCTCGCCAATAGTCGAGTGTAAAATAGTACGACATGCAGAAATTTAGACAACCCTTGTAAATTAGGCTTGAATGAGAAATTCGAAATCCTAAACTTTAAAGACTCTCTATTAGAAACTGTAGAAGCAAAATAGCAAACAGCTGTATGCACATAATAAGCTTCACTTTAGGATAACTACTACAACTAAAGCTACTACTAATAATAATGTTTACAGGGGTTGAACTTACAACATTCACACTGAGACGTTTGTGTTTACTACATTACTCTCCTATTTCCTACCTCTCACCACTTCTCATCACATTTTCGCTTCATTTTCATCAGTTACATCATGTTCAGTAGTGATCGCTTTTCTTCATCATAATTGTTATATTTAGTTTTTATTACTAGTGCTACCAGATCAGGTTGTCTAAAATTATTAGCTTCCTGAACAAAAAAAAAATGCACCAAACATTGATGTTATTATGTTTTGTTTTTTCCTTTGCAAAACTCAATCATGTTCTGCAAAATAAAAAAATAACAAGTTTTCTGTATAAAACAACCAAATACCATGAATAAATGTTTGAAGATGTAAAAATCATAAAGTATAAAAATTTTACCAAAGTTACTGGATTTGGCATTAAATACCCAAAAAGGGTTGATATGCCATAAAAAAAACCAACCAAGCCAAACACTATGAATAAATATTTTATATATAACGAACTTTAAGCATAAAATCTTTGACCAAAATGCATTAATTTGAAAAAGGGTTGATATGCCGTAAAACAAGAAGACCAAATTAGTCTTTTATTGAATTCCATAAATGTTTTATTTCTTTGTCGTTTAATTCTATATCGATTTAATTCTAAAGTTAGTGCTATACAAGTGAATGTGCGGTTTAGATGGTCGGTCTATTAAATTCTTTCATCGTAAAATATTCATTGGCCCTGTGCCAAACTAGGAAACAAAAACTGTAACTCTTATGAGTTCAGGAGTGAACAGCTAAATTTTGAATGAATAATTATCACAGAAAATATAAGGGTCATGTAGCAAAAATAATACAAACGGAGTCTGACAGGTTTAAAGAAGAATTTTAGTCGATTGTTTTCCCTTCATTAGAGGTGACTGGTGTTTCCATGTCAGGCTGTCCGAAGATACTGGCTTTCTGATCTAGAATGCACCAAACATTGATGTTATTGCTTTTTCCTTAATATTTGCAAAACTCAATCATGTTCTGCAAAGCCTACAACAAAAACAAAATCAATCAAAACCAAGCACAATGAATAAATATATTTTAATATATAAAGAAGTTGAAGCAGAAAATCTTTCACCAAATTGACTGAACCCGAAAAAAGGTTAATATGCCGTAAAACAAAAACACCAAAATTCAGTGTTTCATTGAATTCCACAAATGTTTATTTCTTTGCAGAAAGTACATCAGTTACAGAAGCCCATTTTTCGGGAGGCAGTTACCTCATGTACGAAGGCACCCCATACGAAAAAAGGTAAGCATCGATGATTATTTGTCTTATGTACAAAGTGATTTAGACTTTTTTTATGACAGGGTCGCGTGCAAAATTTCTGTTTTTCTTTAGTTTAGGAGCACAATTGAACCATAATACTTGACAGTTGCCTTAAAGAAAGTTTATCTCAAGCCAGAATGAGACTGACTTTCAACCCTGATATGAAAATGAAGACTTACATCAAAGGTCAAGGTCGTCAGAAAAATGATTCAATCATTCTGCCGCTCCAGAAGATATTTCACAAAAGAAAAAAAATATATTCGATCTAATGGGGGAAGGTCTTACACAGCAATGCTGAATTTATTCGAGCAAAGCTAGAAGCGTGAACTTATAATTTTTATTTTAAAATCAGAGAAAAATCACAAAAGATTCAAAGAGTCTATTTATAAAATATTTATTAGAAAAAAAAAACACATTGGTCTTTATTATGATGTGGAAGATACTATTCTATACGTGTGTTGGCTCAGTCTTTCTGTTTGAAAATGCAATTTTAAATCAGTCCTATAATAAGATCAAACACAAAATTATATGAAGAATCTAATGGTGATACCAATTTTGCATTAGGGATTTTACAAGAATATTTTAGAGTTTGTGAGAGCAGACGGATACCCTTTATATAGTATGAGACTAGACACTCTGGGCCAGGAAAGTTTGTTGTGATTCTGTATACGACTTTAAAAGACATCTAGTGATGAGGCCCCATTTGGGGCTGTGGAGGTTGTAGAGTTGCCCCTTAGTTACCATTGCTCCCAGGTCCACTTTGGCGCAGTGTGGTGATACCTGTTAGGACATCTGGTGTAACCAGATCAGGTTGTCTGAAGATACTTGCTACCTAAACAAAGATGCACTAAACATTAATGTTATAACTTTTTCTTTTCCCTTTGAAAAATTCAATCATGTTCTGCAAAGTCAAAAACAAAAACAACAATTTTCTTCTACAAAATAATCAAACTTTTTATAATTGATGAATAATATAAAATAAAAATATTTATTAAAAAACAAACTATACACTGTTGACACATATATTAGTGATGGGACGATTCCAATATTTTAAAATTATCTTTTCTCGATTACTGTGTAACATAGCGCGGATGTGGGGGAAACTATAATAAAAAAAAATAGAGAGAGAGATGTGGAGCAAGAGATGAAATAACGTTCAAGATCTCGTAAGAGACGTGAAGGATGCTCAAGAAGATTATGTAAGAGACATCACAATGGTAAAGACAGAATGGGGAAATCAATGTTTTTGCTATAAAAACAAGCGAGTTGGAGTTATTTCCTATTCTTTGTCTGGATCTGCTTTTGCGAATGCAACTGCACACAATGTGTGTTGGTTCCTGGACAATGTTACAGTCGCAAAAAAAACAGTTTTTGTTGCTCCTTGGCCCTTTGACTCACTGAAAAACAGTGGGCGGTCTATTATTGTGTATTCTCCACACTCCACTCTCCAATGAAATTGTTGTATATGGATATGTTTATTTTCAATAAAAATTTTTTGAATGATTTGTTACGCTCGAGCCGTGTTCACGGCAGTTCGGACCTTTCACAAACCCCCATGCCATCTGGTATCGTCGAAAAGGAAAACACAAGCAAAAATAAATCCGACTCGGCTTTTTATTTCTGTTTTAGCAAAACGCTTTTATTACCATTACAATACCTGCTTCTTGTTTTTTCTAATTGTTCATTTCGTCTGCCATGAAATTAACAACACCCTGCCGTCTTGACACCAGCTTAAAAGTCTCCCACCACCACAGGGCTGCACGTCCATCTTTTTCGCTGCACACTTTGCTTCCCTCCGATCATATACTTTTTTTTTTCTTTTTTCTTGAGATGCAAGTCCATGCACACTTGCTATTTTGCATACGTGCTCAAACGGATGCTGCTGCTAATATCTTCGTTAGCTAGCTATCCTTTGATATTTTCCCACACACTCATATGCGTTCTATTACAGATTGAAATGGAACACATACATCAAGTCTGTGGCCAAGGTCGCTGGGAAAATGGTGGGATCCTTCTACCGCTCCAGAAGATATCTGACTAATGATGCAATTCTCTATCTATATAAGAGCCAAGTACGTCCAAAGATGGAGTACTGCTGCCACATCTGGGCGGGAGCTGCTAAAAACAGCCTATCCTGCCTTGAAAGAGTACAAAATAGACTCCATGCCTTGGTGGGGGATGCCCTTTTCTCTACCCTGCAACCTCTCTCCCACAGAAGAGACGTAGAGAGCCTGTCGTTATTCTATCGTTATTCCTATGGCAAGTGCTCGTCTGAGATCCAATCTCTGGTCCCCCCTCGCCAATCTTTTTCAAAAAAACACCCGACTAGCTGAAACCACCGTCAATAATTTTCTCTACTCCTTATCTGTGCCTAAATCAAAACGTAGATTCCATGAACAAAGCTTCTTTCTTAGAACTGCACGCCTGTGGAACTCTGTTCCGCTTGCCTGTTTCCCTCTCGACTTCAACCTGGATGTCTTCAAGTCCAACACAAACAAATTCCTGATGAACTGCCCCCCTAAGTAATGACACCTTATCAATTCTCCAATACTATTGCTACACTATCCCGTTGATTACTGTACACACAATAACCCTTATCCTTCAGTGGCCATTGGGCCTTGATAAGTGGTGAACTCCATGTAAAAAAAAAAAAATTTAAGTAGAACGACCTCTGGAGTAAATGTGGTATTATGGTGATTAATGATTCTAACTAAAAGTAGGATAGACATTTCTTAGTTACGGTGACCAAGGATGACCAAAGACACCAATTTTCTCTGGAATACTTTTGAATAACCTTGTGCCTAATTTGTTTAAAATGTAATTCTTATAAATATTTTAAAGTATAGTATCTGTTCTCCACAATATCAGCACCAGTTACCGCCGGAAGTTTACATGTAATTATCTCCCTTGAAAAAAATTCAAACTACGGATGGACATACAAACAGAGAAAGTGTCGCTTACATTAGAGGTAGACACAGACATTGGTATGTTACTATTGGTATAGTCTATCTTACATTCCATAAACGTGAGGATGTGTGTGTGTGTGTGTGTGTGTGTGTGTGTGTGTGTGTGTGTGTATGTGTGTGTGTGTGTGTGTGTGTGTGTGTGTGTGTGTGTTTGAGGACACCTCTGAACTCATATATTCAATGAATTTCTACAGACTTGAAATTTGGTATATAGGTTATCCAAATATGTGGAAAACTTTAATTCATTTTCATCAAGAAAAAACGGCTGCTAAGGAGTCAAAATTGATATGTGAGAGCTGTTGGAATTTTCTCTGTTTGCTTGCTGTTTAACGATTGCACATGCGTGAATGGTTCACATTACAGATTCCTTACGGTAAGTATAAGTGGGTTTGAAAACACATATTTAAAGAGAATGTCACGCTGGCGAACGGTTATCATACTTGACTTTAGGTTTGGGTTTCGATTTCAGCTCGAATATATATTTTTTTTACTTACAAAAAGTTAACTGTTTATAAAAAAAACATAATACTCGCATGCACATATCTCAGTTTCTGTATGAATTAAAATATAATACGTATTTTATGACCAGACAACGCCGGGTGACCTGCTAGTTAACTATAATAGTGTGTTACTTTTTCTCTTTGCAGAACGCGGGGTAACAAAATTGACATTCAAATGTGGATCAAACCAAAAGGCAAAGACGGTCTTTTATTTTGGGTCGGCAAAGAACAACATTCCGCGTTCAGTGACTTCCTCTCGGTCGGTTTTGTCAACTCCTTGTTGCAGTTCCGCTACAATCTGGGCAGTGGAGAGGTCACCATTTCCTACAATGCCACAAATTTCTTTGACGGAGGCTGGCACTTTATTCGCATGCAAAGGTAAGTCAAAGAATTATTTTAATTGTTAGGACTCCTTTATAATAAACTAAAAGAATACCCGTCCCAGGACAGGCAAAATTAATTCCCCAAACAAAATAGTTTTGCATCAATTTAATGTAGCTTTACTGTTGTGATGCTCAACCTTACAGATAATAATGAATTCTTGCACTTATTCTAAACATGTCTCTCGGCATTAGTACACAAATTATGCGCGAGTCTTACACTCGTGGCAGTCGGAGTGACGTATACCCACTCACTTCATTTATTGTATTTAATTTTTTGTTCAATATAAAGAGTGTTTTTTCCTTTCCTTTACCAAACATAGCGACATACACATGAAAAAGGTCGGAGGTTACATCGACTGAAATGTGCAAATAATATTCAAGACGAGAACATTAGTCCAATGAAAGTAAATACAAGTAAAATGTACTTTTTGAAAATGTATTAAGAAGTTTGATAGAAGAATACCTTTCTGAAGTAAGATTAAATTTTGCTTCTTTTTTATTGTCATTTGTTCAAAAGTTTCGTTACCATGGTGATGTAATGTACAGCGGGCGAATGGTTCCTGCTTTTGTTAAGTAGGGGAATAAAGAAGAGAACGCGTGGCTCCCTTTGCCAAGAAATGGGGACACGAAATTCGCCGAAATTATATTTATAACCAATGTACGTCTATTTACAGAATGGATACAAGTGTAATGTTAAATAGTTCATGACCGAAAATGTATAAGAAAACATTACTTGCGTGATTATCTCAAGAGTTTTTTGTGGGAGTACAAATGTGTTTTGCGGGGGTGGGGATGCAAAACAGGAGAGTAGTTACGACGCGTCTGCATGTTCCGCGAATTTCGTGTACTCATATCCAAGGAAGAAAGAGAGAGAGAAATATAAACTGGATATGGAAGTGAGATGTATCACCCCCTTGTAGCAAAGAATGGCATTGCCAGAATTAAAGGGCGATAATTATGGTTACCTCAAAGTCACCAGTTTGTGTTCGTGTGTTCGCTTGCATGTGGAACTCGGTTCCCATAGTATTCCCCTCCCCAGTTAGCTGGAAGCTAAAAGAAATAAAATAAAATTGGAAAAACATGCTGATGTATATGGTTGATGTGTATCAGAAGAAAAAATGAAATTATTAAGTGTCAGAGCGAAAAAGAAAATTGTGACATGAAAGGATATCAGACAAAGAGAGTTCAATTTCGATTTAGTGCTGTGCATTGCCTCCCTACATGGGGAGCATAACGAACCTAGAACATACGGGTTACCACACATACAGCACAAAGATAATCCACTTACTCATTCCCCATATGTTTCGTTCTATCATCCACTAATCTCTTCCACAAACTTTACAAATCCTAGCGCGGAAATTTCTAAAGATAATAAATTTAAATCCAATTCTCTAAATTCTAATGTAGATTCCTACTATCGGGTTTCATTTTTCTTTTTACACCAGGGTTTGCGTTTCAATCTTCCAGAGTTTGAAATCTACTTATATGAGATCAATCCAGACTTATCCTTTTTATGTGAAACTGGTATTAGCCTGTAGAGGTCTGACTGTCTGTTTTTAGTTAGAGGATTAAAAAGATAATCGCATGGTCCTCTTAGCCAAGAAATGAGTACACGAAATTCGCGGAAATTATTTTTACAACCAATGTGGATTTATTTACAGAAATTGATACAAGTGTAATGGTAAACAGTTCATTATCGAAAATGTAAAAAAAAAAAAAAAAAAAAAACAGTTCATTATCGAAAATGTAAAAAAAAAGCAGTTCATTTAAAAAAAAAAAAAAAAAACATGAGTGATTGTTTCAAGAGTTTTTTGTGAGAGTTAAACTGTGCTTTGCATGAATGCAAAACAGGGCAGTGAATTCGACGCGTCCACATGATGCGAGATCCAAACGAGAAAGAGGAAGATAACACATGTGGAAGTAGACTGTATCGCCCCCTTATGGCAAGGAATGGCGTTGCCAGAATTAAAGGGCGATAATTGTGATTACCTTAATGTTACAAGTTTGTGTTCGCTTGTATCTGGAACTCGGTTCCCATAAATGTAGTCTTGCACTCGTGGCAGTCGGGCTGACGTATACGCACACTCTTCATTTATTCTATTTGATTTTCTGTTCAATATAAAGGGTGTTTTTTTAGAGGCGGCAAACTTTAAATTCAAATAAACCACAGAAAAATGTTTTATATTCACTCTTATATAAAAATCACTTTGTGAGTGTGAGTTCCTTCCTCATAGGTTCTGAAACAGCTGAGCCTATTCTTTTGCAAATTTCACAAAAAGGTAATTTTTATGTCTGGCAGTGTTCTTAGATACGCTTTGTAAAGAAATTATTTCCATGGCAGGTGCTCGTCCCCCCTCGCCAATCTTTCACGAGAAACACCCGTCTGGCTGAAACCACTGTCAATAATTTTCTCCACTCTTTATCTGTGCCTAAATCCAAACGTAGATTCCATGAGCAAAGCTTTTTTCTTAGAACTGCACGCCAGTGGAACTCTCTGCCGCTTGTCTGTTTCTCACCTGACTACAACTTGGACGTCTTCAAGTCCAACATAAACAAACTCCTGACAAATCGCCCTCTTAAGTAAGAAACTCTATCAAAACCCCCAATACTAATGATTACTACAATACTATCTCATTGATTACTGTACACGCAATAACCCTTATCCCTGAGTGTCCTTCGGGCCTTGATAAGTGGTGACCCCCATATAAAAAAAAGAAAATATCCGATTTTAAAAATAGTTTTTTCTCTTATAGATTAAAAATAGAATATTTACAGGGGAATATTTAACGTTACACGGGCCAAGGGAAATAACAAAAATTTCAAAAAATCATTTCTTTAAAAAAAAAAACAGATATAGCTCAGTGGTAGAGCATTTGACTACAGATCGAATGATCCCCCTGTCCAAACACGGGTGTACCTCACCATTTTATTTTCATTTTTTTTTATTAATGAGTTCAATTTACGATAAAAGATGTACCATTTAAAATCGCCGCAAATCATTTCTTTGTTTGCATATTTTAAAACTAAACATTAAGCAAAAGTAACTTTTCCAGGGAATGTATCGTCAAACCCAAATATCAGTTGATATTGTAAACAAATACAGACGGAATTTAATGAACGATATTGTCGTTATTATTTTTATTACTTTTTTTTCTTTTTTTTTGTGAATTAGTCAACCCGACAAATTATTCCTCAAAATATATAATAATCAAAAGAGAATTGATTCTATAATAATAGATACGCAATCTGCATAAATTAAAATATCATGTTTACGTGTATCGTACGACCGGGCAAATATGTGGTTTATTCCAACGATTAATTTTTAGCATTTATAATTTAAATATAATTTCGGGTATATATGACCATGCAGCTTACATATATAGGGTGAAATCTAGAGGTCCAATTTTTACCAAATCGACAACACGTTAGATGTGGTATTTCAAGTAGTCAGTTGTATCTAGTTTATTAACGTAGACATGGGACTTTACATATCTACCTCAAAAATAATCTAATGGGGTCAAATTTTGGTGGGCAGTTGATAAATTATAGACTGAATACACATAGATTGACTAGAATGTTCATCCTTATTTTATATATATATATATATATATATATATATATATATATATATATATATATATATATATATTTCTGCAGAAATATATTTTATTATTATATATCAATCCTTAGCTCAATGTAATTAGATAGTAATATAGAGAATAAATGACAAAAAGTTATATTCCAAAATTCATGATGTTGGCCATCTTATAATTTATTCCAATTGTATAAATCAACTGAATTGTATAAGTCAACTGAATTAAAGGAATAAATTATAAGATGGTCAACATCATGAATTTTGGAATATAACTTTTTGTCATTTATTCTCTCTCTCTCTCTCTCTCTATATATATATATATATATATATATATATATATATATATATATATTTAAAAGAGTGTAGCCATCAACAATTGTGGGGTTTTTTTTAAGGTTTTCATCATATTTTTATTTTAAAATATTTTTATAACGCGTTTCGAGCTTAGGGTGTGCTCTCTTCAAAAAGCTGCATAAAATCAATTCCCTACACCCTAGCACGTAGAATCTGCACCATAATCACGGACAATAACCTTCGGAAAATCCGACTCAAGGAACTACGAATAAATTTAAGAAAAAGAAAATACCCATCACAACTTATAGACAAAGGGATCCAACTTGCGATAAATATACCAGTAGAAGATTTGAGAACTCCTAAAGAACAAAACAAAGAACAAATCCTAACATACGTCTCCACACACAACACAAACAACCCAGAACTTTTCACAGAGATAACGAAAAACCTCGTCCTACTTAACCAAAACAGCAAACTAAACAACTTCCTTAAAACAACAAAAATAATAAAAAGCAAACGCCAACCCAAAAACCTAAAACGCATTCTTACCTCATCCAAACCCAATCAAGACGCAACAAAAGGAGTCACAAAATGCAACAAACAACGATGTGGAGTCTGCAACATAATATTAGAGGGAAACACATACACATTTACGAACCCCATACAAACATTCAAAATTAAAAAAAAAACCTAGATTGCACCTCAAAAAACGTGATCTATGTAATAAAATGTCCAGCATGCGATAAATCCTACATAGGCGCTACAAAAAACCTTAGTAATAGAGTAGCCCTACACCGATCCAACATCAAAATTGCGGAAAATAGACACCTGCATGTATCACAACATATACACACATGCAGTGGAGGCAGATTCGAGATAATGCCCATCTTCCAAACTGACAACTACTTCTACTTGCTAACACAAGAAAAAAATTTCATAGCAAAGTTTAACCCCGCCTTAAACATCTCTCCATAATTATACACATAAATAAGCAAAACACAAAATACACTTACACGCATGCATACTTGGGTAGGTGTGCACCCTCACACACGAAACAACAAAAAAAGCACAATAAGGCACACGCACACTTTCGTGGATGCGCGCGCCCATACCCAGTACAGTACCATTTCTCTTAACTAAACAAACAACTAGAAATTATACGTATGTATGTGCATGTACGCGCGTGTGTGCGTGTGTATATGTGTGTGTGTGTGGGTGTTCACATATGATTGTGTATGCGTGTGTATATATATATATATATATATATATATATATATCATCTGTTATCTATGCTACATCTTGTTTGTGTGTATACGTGCACTTATGTTTGGGTGACCGAATCCATGTATGCATATGTGCTTGGATTAGAAAGGAAACTTCAACCAATATACACATAAGGTGGGATGTATGAATATGTATGTGTATGTGTGATTGTGAGTGCATGTGCCCATATATATATATGGGTGGATGAATGTATACACATCCGTATGTATGTGTGTGTATATATATATACATATGTATGCACATGTATGAGTGGGTAAATGTGTTCGTGTGGATATGGATATACGCGTATGTGTGAGCCCTGCATATGTCTGTGTGTGTGTGTATGTGTATGTGCCTACATAGTATGTGGATTTTTGTGAGTGTATATGCACATACATATATGTGTGTACATATATGTGTGTATGTGCGTGTATATATATCTTCTTCTACCTATTCTCCATCTTACTTGTGTGTGTGTGGGTGCGTGTACGTATGTCTGAATGATTAAGCGCATATATACATGCGTGTTTTGGTTGGGAAAAAAAAAAAAGTGTATATATATATATATATATATAAAAAATAAAAAAATAAAAATGATTGTTAGCGGTGGATGTATGCGAGTACGTGTGTGAGTGTGTAGGTGGGTATGTATATATGTATGTATGCTCCTACATATATTTCTATGTATGTGCGTGTGTGTATGTATGTGTGCCTGCGTACGTGTACGTGTGCATGTGTACATGTACATGAATGTATATATATGCGTGTGTGATTGTGTGTGATTGTGTGTGAGTGTATGCTATACATGGGGAAAGAAAGTCTTTAAAAAGAACTAAAAAACTCATAAAAACCTTCATCATATGGACCAAAAACCACTCTTTGAAAATAACTTTGACCGGACACTTTGAACACTTACAGTTGGAGTCAGAATGTCTGAGCCCACGCATCACTCTGAAAAACATATTTAATATCAGCGGAGGTAACTCTACAAACTCCCATTTTAAAGAAAAACTTTTTATGAAAACACCTGAAGAGGGCACACCCTAAGCTCGAAACGCGTTATAAAAATATTTTAAAATAAAAATATGATGAAAACCTTTAAAAAAAAAAAGCCCACAATTGTTGATGGCTACACTCTTTTAAATATACATTTTTTCTCTCGTTGGAACTACACAACCATCACTTTAAATATATATATATATATATATATATATATATATATATATATAAGACTAGCAGACCGCCCGGTATTGCCCGGTTGTAATATACGCTTAAATATGATATTTTGATTAATGCAAATTTCGTATTTATTATTATATTATATTGGACCCAATATATAGTAATGATTTTAAAAGTTTTTTAAAAAATGACTCGTGCGCCACTACCGAGAATCAAAACCAAAACGTTTAGCTTATGATTTACTTTTTCCTTTGATGCTAATGCCTGAGCTATGAAGACATGTTTGCTGCAAGGCTAAAATTTAAAACATGAACCAATAGCTATTATGCTACGCATGCATATTCGTAATGGCGTCGTTCAACCTGCCGCGGCAAATTCCATTTTTTTAATTTCCACACTTTTGCACCGATTTCCTCTGGCTTTGTCCAGCTTTGGGCTCGAATACCCTATATATTAAGTTTCTTGTCTGTAGATCAAAAACTGACAGAGGAGCTTGGTAGGCAAAATTTTTTAAACAAATATATATATATGCATACATAAATATATATAGAAAGAAGTTTGTGTTTACTATAACCTTATTATGCAAATATTACACAGTATCTTCATGAATATAATTATACATAATGGTTAAGTAAAGATGATCATCCAATAAAAAAACCGAAAAAACTAATAGGGGATTAATTAAAAGGAATGTTTAAAAGAATATGCAAATTAGCTAGATCTTTGGCAGATGAATGTGATTCCACCACCCATATATAACACGGTTGTATTTTCTTTTTAAATAGAAGGGTTTTAATATGAATATCAATACACAAAAAAAATTATAAGAGTATAGATAGATAAGACGCACGTATACATAATATATACTTCCCCAGTATACAACACATATTTGACATAATCTAGGTTCAGACCTTTTGATATGTTGAATAAATTGTAGTATCTTGCTTTTAATTATTGGAGTAATCGATATTAGACTTGTGATCCGATGAAGATCTTTAATTGGGGTGTGATTTGTGAGTCTGTTGTCACTTTTGAATCTCATTATATAGTGTTTTTTGTTTTACTTTTTTTGTTGTTTTTTTTTTTTACAAAGGAGTCACCACTTATCAAGTCCTGGACGGCACTCGAGGATAAGGGTTAATAAGTGTACAGTAGTCAATGAGAAATATCGTAGTAATCGTTAGTAGTGGAAATTTGATAAATTGGATTACTTAAGGGAATGGCTTATCAAGAACTTGTTCGCAACAATATTGTAGTCAGTTGGAAAGCAGGAAAACGGAACAGAGTTCCACAGGTGTGCAGTTCTAAGAAAGAAGCTTTGTTCATGGAAAACACGTTTAGGTTTAGGCACAGATAAAGAGTGGGGGAAGAGTGATAGTCGTTTCAGCTAGACGAGTGTTTTTCACGAAAGTCAGGCCAAGGAGCACCATAGATTGGAGCTCAGACGAGCACTTGCTATGAAAATAATGATAAAGCAAAGATAACCTTACAACGTCTCTTCTGTGAGAAAGAGATTGCAGGGAAGAGAAAAGAGCACCACCCCCCCCCAACTAGGATTTACAGCAGCAATTAAGTTGTCCAATTAATGCACTCAAAGCCATAAAGTACAACTGAGAGTATGTAAATGTTACAAATTCTAGATATAATGTGATACGATACTCTTCTCGAAGTCATTACCACTTTTTGTTTTGTTTAAGGCCGTCTATACTACGTTTGTTCAGTGTTTAACTATTTATCATTAGTGGACAGTATTTTGTGGACAAGATATACAAAATTTATATTATTTTGAAATGTTTCTATAACGGGAAGGTATGAACCCACACTTTCAAAATAACAATTTGTGTTTAATTAATTGTACACAACGAAGCGTTTAAATTAAGTATTTTTCTTTTCAAACGGCATTCTCACTAGGTGGGTTGAACTGGCTTCCTCCACAGGAGCAAGTGACAAAGGAATATTAAATTCATAAGCAGTCTCAAGTTGCATGTATATCTCGATCAGGGGAGATGACGATGTTAGTTTTTTTATCAGTTCTTACAAAGAGGTATCGAGATTTTTCTACATACAACGCCTGGTGTTCCCAAATGGTCACCCATCTGGTATTGACCAGATTCAATATTGCTTAAATTGGTGATTTAACGAGAATCAGCGTGTCTACATGATTATGCCATATCTTGTAGGTGATGCCCTTTTCTTGCCAAACTTTCACAAAAATACACTTGACTAGCTACAACCACTATATATGATTTTCCCCACTCTCTGTCTGTGCTTAAATGTAAACGCAGATTCCATGAACAAAGCTTCTTTCTCAGAACTGCTCGGCCTTTGGGATACTGTTCCACTGGCATACTTCCAGGCTAAATACAACATGGTGGCATTCAAATCTAATGCAAACAAGTTCCTGTTAAGTCGTCCTCATAAATAATCAAATTCTACCCAATTTACATCATTAATGATTACTTCACTATCACCTTACACTTATTAACCCTTATCCTCGAGTGGCCTTCGTGCCTTAATAAGCGGTGACACCCTCCCCCAAGTAAAAAGAAAAAAAGTATTGCAGTATTAAATAACTCTAAAAGTGTTGATATGCCATAAATTTGGTATTAGGAACATCTAAGATTAAGTTAGCATTATTTAGATTAATCGAACAATTGTTCTCACCTTGATTGTTATCTGCACAACCGTTAAAATGTGTTTGTGTGTTTATTATTTATTATCTATTCTTATTATTATTAAACGTTTGCTTTTACGTTTTCTTGTTACGAGTACTTTACGTTTATCACTGTTCTTACATATACGTGTGTGGGTGTGTATGTTCTTATTTATCTTACGCACAGTTCACTGCTATATGTGTGTGTGGGGTGGGGGGAGCGTTCTTATTCTTACACAGTTTCTTTTGCCTTGGGAGGTTTCTGAGACGTGTATGCGCAAATGTAATGTGAACATACCTGCTGGCCTTGGGCAGCGGATGATGCCTTCTGGTCGCTGGTCTGCCATCTTGCTGGGGAGTGGTACTGCAGACAGATTCATTAATGAACAACAAGATGGGATTTGAAGCTTCAATCTTTTATTCAAGGCAAGCCTACATCTCGGACCTTGGTTGTCGGGGAGAGACCCGAAATCTCCCGTCTGGTTTCTCTGCTGCCCAATACCACTCCCCCCATGTGGTCGTCAACCCTAACCCTACCCACAATGTCACGTGTCACCTCTTAATTTCCGGTACATTCTATGTAGGTCGTTCAAGGGTGACTTGAGTTTGATGCCTGTCAAACCTAACCCTAACCCTAACCTTGACCCTGCTAACTCGCTGATGGGAAATCAAAATATGCTTATATCTTTCTATTTCTAAAACTACCTATATAGCATTTAATCTGGGATTCCCAATACTACAAAACGTTTCGGTCGATGTAACCTCCAACCTTCTCCAGGTATTCTTCAAGTCGCCATGTTTGGTCAAACACTTTCGCGGTTTCGTATTTAGGTTAATTTAAAAATAAATTTACAAAAAAAAAACTTAAATTGAAAATTAAAAAATAGACAACACGAGATAACACAGCATTTAACAATTATACTCCTCTTGTTTCATGTTGCTTTCATCTTAACTTGCCCTGATAAAACTAACTCAAAATAAGGCTGGAACTAAATCATGTCTGCACATTTTGGCATTGGAAGCGGGTATCATCGCTATGTGTGTGTGTGTGTGTGTGTGAGAGATGGCTTCTTCCAAAGGAGGAAGTTCCATGAGAGTATGAAATTCACAAGCAGCCCTCAGTCTTATGTATATCCCCGTTAGGGTAGATGACGACGTTAGATTTTTGCAACTCTTGCAGGGAGGTGTCGACGTCCTCCTACATACATCGCCTGGAATTCCCAAATTGGTCACCCATTTTAGTACTGACCAAGCTCAACGTTGCTTAACTTTAGTGATCTGACGGGAACCGGTGTGTCAACATGATTATGCTGTACATCATAGAGATTTGGACGATTATATTTATAACCAGGGGTGACAAAAGCGAACGAATCAGATACTAAAATTGCTTTATAAAATATATTAAATCTCTTTGAAATCTTCCGTCATAGTTTTTTTTTTTTGTCTTGACACGAGAAGCGAGCTATGCTCTGCTTATCCTAACCTGATTAATACTAACCTAATTAATACTACCACTTTTTACCTGGAATTCTTTACAATTCAAAGCTTCTATGACTTGATTGATGCTGCCAATTTTTGCTGGAGACGGCTACATTTAATATTCGTATTTGGATAATTTTATTCCATCTACAAGAGAGTTCTTCCCTTTTGACATTACTTTTTCTTTTACAATAATAATTCTACACTGAAGACTAAGAATTAAAAAAAGGTTGATATGCCATAAATTTAGCATTTTTGAACATCTAAGTTATCTGATAGTTGGATTATTTTTATCACTGTTAATATCGATTTTCTAACATCGGCCATTTTAATTGTTGCAATTTTTTTCTTTTACAAGTTTTGAGGAAAATTGATCGAATATTTTCTCATTTTTATTAACGGAAAAAAAAAGATTCCAATTTGTAATTAAAATCAATTTTAAAACTAAGATAATTTTAACTTTCAAATTATTTCATCGTGAATGATTTTTTTAATTTTTAGTATCATTTGTCTAGAATTGCCTTCCCATATTTTGTTTCCTTGTCTTAGATAATTGATTCAATTTATTATCGATTCATCCAATTGCCGATGACTTGGTTCAATTAATTTTCTTCTTGTGAACGAAAAGCCATCATAAATAATTCTTTTCGTTTCGCACATGTTCGTTGGGACCAAAATGAGAAAAACTGCCAGTTTTTGTTCAGAATTATTCCTATATTTAAAAAAAAAAACTAAACTAAACAAAAATCTGTATGATATGCGAACCCGTGACGAAATGAAAATATCATATTCCGAAAATCATATAACTTGATTAAGTAATTTTATTTTTATAAAGAAAACTATTTTTAAGCGCTTAATAGGAATTCGTAGACATTACAACATAAATCTTGCAGGTTTGAATTATTGAGTTATCTTTCTATTTTTTGTCTTTTTGTTAGGTTCTTTCAAAGTAGCAGACAAGACAGCTGCTTTTCTGTTACTCATGAAATTTGATGTTATTTAAAAATAAAGCTACTTTATCAATTTACATGATTTTTGGAATATGATATTTTCGTTTTGTCATGGGTACGTACATCATGCAGATTTTTCGTTATTTTCGTTTTTTTAAAATGGGCTAATTCTTGCCAAGTAAGTAGGAGGAAAGCAGTCAGTAGCTACTGGAATAGGAAGCTGAAGTATCAAAACAGTAAATTGATGAAGACCACTAGACTAACCAGTGAAACAAGCTGGAACAAAAGAAGCAAGAATAGATTAAACAATTCTGAAATGCCTTAATAGTACATATAAAAAGAGTAGAACATCACGTATGTGAGAGGAAGTTGCAGAGAAGGGCGAGGGGTGTGCTCATCAAATCACATTTATAACATACATGATGATGATTGCAACATCTTGTCAGACAAGTGCGACTCCCTCAGACACTTAAAGTCCATGAGCCCAAAAATGACTTCCATCGCCACAGGACCATTTTTATAGACACATGCCTGAGGGAGTATCTATACACAGATGATGTTACAAAGTCTTAGCTTTGTACGACAGCTAAGTCTCTCTCTCGGTTCAAAATGTTGAGATCAAGCAAGAGCAAGATAGCCAGCAACAAGTTTAACTGCAGACCAGCTTAATATGGGTACTGGTCTCCCGCTTTATGGATTTTTAAATCAGAGATTTGCTTCTCCTAGAAAGGTTGCCTTCACCACGGCTTACAGGAGCCCTCTCTACCCCAGCACACATACATACACACAAACACACACGGTGCTAGTTGGCCGTTGACCCGGAAAAAGTGTTCATTCGCCCTTTGAAAGGTCTTGTTTTTAATCCTTCAGGGAGACTAGCCGCCCTGCTCACCAAACAAGTCTGGTGGGGGAACCAGTTTAGTCACCGGTGACCACACCATGAGGCAGGTAGTACTGGGTTACATGGTACCAGTAGCATATGACATGACTTGACTATGATGATTGCAACGTCTTTTCAGACGAGTGCCACTCCCTCAGACATTTTAAAATCCATGAGCCCAAATGTCTGAGGGAGTATCTATACAAATATGATGTTACAGAGTCTTAGCTTTGTACGACAGCTAAGTTTCTCTCTCGGTTCAAAATGTTGAGATCCAGCAACAAGCAAGAGCAAGATAGCCAGCAACAAATTAAACTGCAGACCAGCTTAATGCGGGTACTGGTCTTCCGCTTTATGGTTTTTTAAATCAGAGCCCTACTCACCAAACAAGTCTGGTGGGGGAACCAGTTTAGTCACCGGTAACCCGACCATGAGGCAGGTAGTACTGGGTTACATGGTATCAGTAGCACATGACATGACCTGACTATACATACATACATGCATATATTTAAACAGACGGGTGAGATTTATATTATAGATGTCCCAAAATTAATCTGAACAAAAGCATTTGCTTTTGTCTAGAGTGTTAATTAGGAAAAAAAAAAACAGACAACACAGTAAAACTATTCCCAGGATTACTATATACTATGCACAAAATTTAATCTGGTAGATTTTACATAAATTACAGGCAAGTGAGAGTTGAGGATATGCGTTGCATGGAAAGAAATGATATGAGTATGGTTCGATGGATGTGTCGTATAAGTTGATGGTGAATAATTTTTGTTAAAAATAGCATTTACAAAGAACTTTTATTTTCCCATTAATTTGTTATTTAAAAATGTAAAACTTATCCATTTATTTCTTTGTTTCAGCTTTTCTTTGATACACTTTTTAGTTTTTAAATCCACCCCATAACACACTATACCTGGGGGTCCCTGCTGTTTACCTATGTCTTATCTGCCATATTCAATTGTGTATTCTTAAGTATCTTTCATTGTTCTTCCTTACTCGCTGTAGTGAACCTGGTAACCAGTAGCTTGTTCACTTGGTTTTTAATTCATATATCACCTGTTTTTTCCCCAATTATCACATCTTTCTAATTAAAATATTTTACTAGCTACCAAACTATTCAAAAAATGTTGAGATACCATTAATACACTCATTAAATGTTGAAATGTCATTAAACAACACAAAAAATTTGAGATACCGTTTACCATCAGGAAAAAATGTTGACATGCCATTAAACAACACAAAAGTGTTGACATCCCATTAAGCAACTTAAAAAATGTGAGCATACTATTAAACAACTCAAAAAATGTTGAAATGCCATTAAACAACTCCAAAAAATATTGAAATACGATTAAACAACACAAAATGTTGAAATGCAATTAAACACCAGAAAAATGTTGAAATGCCATTAAATAATACAACAAATGTTGAAATGGCATTATTAAACAACTCAAAAAATGTGAGTATACTATTAAACAACACAAAAATCTTGGCATGCCATTAAATACAAAAATGTTGAAATGCCATTAAACAAATCAAAAAATGTTGACATGCTATCACGCAACACAATTGTTGAAATGCCATTAAATAGCACAAACAATGTCGAAATGCCATTAAACAAGTCAAAAATTGTTGAAATTTCATTAAACAACTCAAAAAAATATGAGCATACTATTAAACAACAAAAAAAGTCTTGGAATGTCATTAAACAAGTCAAATAATATTGAAATGCCATTAAACAACCCGAAAAATATTGACATACAATTCAACAACTTGAAAAATGGTGACATTAAACTTTTTTTACCAATGATTATTTGTAAACTCATTTTTAATTGATACATTTTTTATTAATTTTTTTATTCAAATTCCAGAGACAAACAAGATGGCTACCTACTAGTTGACAACCAGTATGTGGTGGAGGGAAGTTCCCCTGGAGTCTTTGTATCGTTAAATACGGATAAAAAAGTCTATATTGGTAAGTTTAAAGAGATGATGATTTGTTTTGCTGGGTCAGCATTTTCAGTGATAATTCATTCGTTTTCATGTCTACATTTAAACCATCATGCAAAGCAATACTCACCTTAGGCAGGTTGAACCGACTTCCTTCACAGAAGAAAGTTTTGTGGAGTTATCAAATTCACAATCGGTCCCCAGTAGCTGACGAGTTTATACAAGCAATTAGGGATTGATGTTTTGACAATGCAAATGATTTGCAATTTTTTTTTTTTTTTACATTGGGGATCACCACATATCCAGGCCCGTAAGCCACTCGGGGATAAGGGTTATTTTGTGTACAATAATCAATGGGATAATATCGTAGTAATAGTTGGTATTGGAGATTTGATAAATGTCTTATTTAAGGGGGCGATTAATCAGGAATTTGTTTATGTTGGACTTGAAGACGTCCAAGTTGGAGTAAGCTATGTTCATGGAATCTACGTTTTGATTTAGGCACAGATAAAGACTGGGGGAAATTACTGACGGTGGTTTTAACTAGACGGGTGTTTATCATGAAGGATTGGCGAGGGGGGGGGGCAGAGATTGGAGCTCGGAGGAGCACTTGCCATGGAAATAACGATAAAACAAAGAGAGGCTCGCAATGTCTCTTCTGTGGGAGAGAGGTTGCAGGGAAGAGAAGAGAGCATCCCCTACTAAGCCACGAAGTCTATTTTGTACTTTGTCCAGGCAGGATAGGCTGTTTTTTGAGGCTCCAGCCCAGATGTGGCAGCAGTAATCCATCTTTGGACGAATTGCATCAGTAGTGAGATATCTTTTGGAGCGGTAGAAGGATCCTACCATTCTCCCAGCGGCCCGGGCAACAGACTTTATATACCTGTTCCATTTCAGATCAGGAGTAAAGGTCAAACCCAGGAGCTTGTCAAAACATGAAGCCTCCCCAAGACGAGAGTCATCCATTTCAATTGATGTTAGATGAGGAACAGAGCGAAAGAACCAAAAAGTCTTGGAAATCTGTGGAGACTTGTTGTCACTCAGACTCCAAGGAATAGAACCTGTTTTTGCCAGTAAGTCATCACTGGTGATGACTCCTTTATAAATACTGATTGAGTACATCATAAAACTTGAATAGCTCAGAAGAATGAGAAAACAGAAAATAACGAAGCAAAGGTTTCGCAATCCTTTCTCTTGATCCAGAATTGATTAAGTTCACTACCATCTCCATACTAGTATGGAAGCGGCATTCAATTGAGGCAGGTTGAACCAGCTTCCTCTAAAGGAAGCAGTTTCTCCAATCGTTTGTATATCCCCATCAGGGGAGATGATAACTTTGACTTTTGGCTAGGAACAAAATGTAGTATCTGTTCTGATACTAAATTTCACCTTTTCTGTCCTCAACCAGTGGGCGAGAAATCCTTCATGACTGGGACATTTTTAATTTTTGTTCCTATCCAGAGTGCCCCTATTTAAGGAGCTGGATTTTCCCCTGATTAAAAACTGACCTTGTGTCTAACTCTGCCCTCGTGGGGAGGCAAGTAAATAGGAACACTAGATTTTTGTAGTTCTTGCATGGAGATGTCAATGTCTTCTTGCATATAGCGCCTGGTATTTCCAAATGATCACCCATCTAGTATTGACCAGGCTCAACGTTGCTTAACTTCATTGATCTAATGAGAATCGGTGTGTCAACGCGTTTATGCCGTATCATACAGCGTACTACTACACTTAGAAGAGATGCAACAAGAAATGCATTCATTTACAACTTTCAATTTTATCGTGCAGCAAAGACTTAAATGTTTGAAATGTTAGAAGATTGACGATAGTTTTTTCCCCGAGAATTAATCTCTATTTTAGTCACGTAAATTCATTCGAGTTGAGAGCAAACGACGTAGAAAGTGTGTTCGTGTTTCTTTCATGACGAAACGTTGGCTGCTTCTCCAAGCAGTGAAAGCAGAAAAAAAGGGTCGGATTCGGAATCCGTCTTAACAATCATCATTCTATTTCTTCTCATCCGCCGCCGCCGCCGACATCGTAATTCTCTTTTCGTCTTCTTCACTACTGACAGCAACATTACGTGGCCGAAAAAAAATGTCACTGCTCTTGAACAAATAAAAATAAAAACGTCTTGCGTTTATCTTCTTATTTTTGCGTATCGGACAGGTTTCGGGTTCGAATGGCAGCACTTCTTTACAGAGAGCACACCAATCGTTAGCGTTTGTTGCTGTGGTTCTCCGCACCGTTATTACAAATGTTCATTAGTGTATGATGCAGCTGTAATTACATTGACACAGTGGTCGCTATAAGGTGCCGAAGTTAAGCAACATTGAGGAAGGTTATAGTACTTTAATATCTATTAACTATAAACTTTCTCTTTACGATTAGTTGATTGAGAATAAGATAGGAAATCAAGAGACATACTCTACCTTAAACTGAACAACCTGTGTAGACCCCCCCCTCTCTCTCTCTCTCTCTCTCTCTCTCTCTCTCTCTCTCTCTCTCTCTCTCTCTCTCTCTCTCCGTGTGTCTTTTCACTATTTTTCGCTTTTTCTTCCCCATCCCTTCCTCTATTTAAACTCTCTTTTCCATTTACATTATTCGTTGTTTTTTTCTTAAACCTTTTACGTATATAAAACAAATAAGTCCTGGTCTTCGAAGTGATTTTTGACAAAGTACGCTCTCTGAAATTAGTCACTGCAGAAACATGTATGCACATATGTAGCTAATAATGTTTGTATAAATAAACATATATATATATATATATATATATATATATATATATATATATATATATATATAGTAAGTTTAGGCTGGTAGTATATATATATATATATATATATATATATATATATATATATATATATATATATATATATATATAAGAGCAAATAGTTAATAAAACATGTTTAAAAAACACTTTGAAAAAGGGGTACCCGGAGAAATTATTTTATGAACATTCATAGAGGTCAGTAAATGTTTAGCTTTAGAATTAATGGAATCCGAAGTTTTACGAGGGACTATTTTATAAGATTTATTAAGTTCTTTATACAAAATGTCAAGTTTATCATAATTTTTTGTCTTATCAGCAGGGACGAATATATGTTTATTCTTTTTAACTTTTTCGGCAAAATTGTTTATTTTTCGAGTAACCGGATTATAATGGTGTTTTTGTTTCTTAAATTAAATTTTTTTGACTAAATTTAACATGGAATTCTCAAACTCCTCAAGGTAACGGTTGTATTTGGGGTGGGCAGTGGTTTTTAATCCGTAAAATTTGGCAGCAATTCTTTCGATTTTCTTTTGTTCTCTATGAGACTTGATAGGGATTTCATTTGTTAAGATTTCTGGGTGAGGTTGGTATTCAGAGGAAATAGGCGTTTAAGTTTATTTTTAATGCTTAAGTCATGGTGATAAGCCTTCCACCATATATTTTTTATGAAAGTGTTCCAAGCGAGAACAAATTTGTGGATATATTCTTGTTGGGTAAGAATAGGGAGACAGAGGAATGTGTTCCTTTTCGAACATATCTGGAGAGAATAAAAAGCTCGACCAAGCGGGAGCTTATAATAAAATAAAAATTACAATTAAATTTACCAAAATGGTAAAACTAAGGTATATTATAAATATTAAAGAATTAATATTTATAAAGTAATCTCAACCAGATGTATAATCTCGATAAAACCAAGTAGGAGATAGAGCTTATAATAAGAGCAAATAGTTGCTAAAACATGTTAAAAAACACTTTGAAAAAGTGTTAAAAACATATTTAATCTGAAAAGGAAACACTTAATAAGTGGATAGTCCTTAATCTGCGGAGTTTCGAAGAAATACTTTCCTTCTCATCAGAGGGTAGGAAATTAGCAAAATGCGGGATCGGATTTTGCATACAAAAGTATTTGATGAAACTGCAAGTAAGTCAAAGATCTTACTTGATAACAAAAAGTGAAGCAGAGGGAATATGGTGAAGAAAAAGGTGATTTCACGTGAATGGATAGTCAGGTGAAAGGTAAAGTATTCAATGACGGTAAAATCCAAAAATGTAAGTCCAAGAAAGTGTATTTAATTTTCCATTCGCACAAGTAAAATCCAAGGAAATCGCGTGATTGGAAGATGGTTAAAAATAATCCGTGGAATAATTTACAAATATGTACAAGGAAAGGGGGAAAAATTCCAATAATATTAATAGAAAAATAAGATATGCTTTTAACACGGCTGCCGAGAACAAAGTGTAATTAAAAAAATGAGTAAAGAAGAAGAGAGAACAAAAAAAGATTAAATGGTGATAGAATTAAACATAAATTAGGAAAGCAAATGTCAGAATGACCCAGACAGGATAACATTAAAAGTCGCGAATAATATAGGGCAAAAAAAGAGGTCAACATAAATGTACAGGTTATTACTTAAGAAAGTGTCAGCAAGAGTTATCAAAAGGCACTAATGGAAAAAATAAAGAAAGAAATAAAGAAATGAAAATAAAAAGTAAATATAAAATATAAAATAAAATAAAAAAATTTAAGGGGAGAGGATGGCCGGTATATGCAAATTCCGGATAAAGCAAGCAAGTAAGTATGTAAGTAAATGCATATAGTAAAATATAAGTAAATATACATACAGGATATGAATGTGTAAGTAGATTGATATAATTGATAGATAGGAATATTTAAAGACTAAAATGAATATATATATATATATATATATATATATATATATATATATATATATATATATATATATACTACCAGGCTGTGCGGCGTTGGCCGCTCATAAAATGCATGTAAATATATTATAATTAATACAGAAACTGAGACATGTGCATGCGAGTATCACGTTTTTCTAAACATGTCACTTCTTTTAAGTAAAAAAAAGTACTCGAGCTGAGATCGAAACCAAAACCTAAAGATAGTGAATCAAACACGATAACCATTAGACCAGCTTAACATGTATTTACCAAGTATTTACAAACCTACTTACACTTAACATAAGGAAACTCTCATGTTTCAAAATATGTTTCTGAAGCCTAAAGAGAGTGAGTCAAGTACGATTGCCATTAGGCCACTGTGACAAACGCTTTAAAAACGTTTTAAAACTGGCATATATTTAACATCAAGAATCTGTAATGGGAACCATTCGAATATGTTTAATCGTGAAACAGTTAGCAAACAGAGAAAAATCCGATGACTCCCAAGTACCAATTTTGACTTCTTAACAGCCCATTTTTCTGGATGGAAACCGATTACAAAGTTTTCGACATGTCTGAATAACCTATATACCAAATTTCAAGTCTGTAGATTAAAAATTCGTTGACTATATAGGTTGGGAAGTCCTCCCATACACATTCATTCTCACTTTGAAAGGTCTTGTTTTTAATCCTTCAGGGAGACTAGCCGCCCTCCTCACCAAACAAGTCTGGTGGGGGAACCAGTTTAGTCGCCGGTGACTCGACCATGAGGCAGGTAGTATTAGGTTACATGTCACTATATATATATATATATATATATATATATATATATATATATAATGTCAAATCTCGAGTCTGTAGACTGAAAATCGACAGAGTAGTTCGGTAGGGAAATGTACACACACAGACACACCCACACCACAATTTCACACACACCACATATATATATATATATATATATATATATATATATATATATATATGTGTGTGTGTGTGTGTGTGTGTGTGTGTGTGTGTGTGTGTGTGTGAATTGTGGGTGGGTCTGTGTGTGTACATTTCCCTACCAAACTACTCTGTCGAATTGTGGCAAATATGACATGATTAAGAAAGCATAATCTAATCATCCCTGCATGAGGTCGTCTCATGTTTTATTAATTAAATTAGATACATTCTCATTTTTACTTTAATATTTTTTTTTTTACATAGGCAACACCACATTATCAAGGCTAAGAGGCCACTCAAGGATAAGGGTTAAAGAGTGTACAGTAGAAATTGGACATTATAGTAATCATTAGTAATGAAAATTTGGTAAAGTTGATAACTTATATGGAACGGCTCATCAAGAACTTATTTACGTTGGACTTGAAGACAACCATATTGTAGTCAGCCGGAAAGCAGGAAAACGGAAGACAATTCCACAGGCGTGCAGTTCTAAGAAAAAAGCTTTGTTCATGGAATCTACGTTTAGGTTTAGGCACAGATAAAGAGTGGGGGAATTATTGATAGTGTTTACAGCTAGACGAGTGTTTCTTGTGAAAGTTTGGCGAGGGGGGACCATAGATTGAAGCTCAGTCGAACACTTTCCATGAAAATAACGATACATCAGAGACAAACTCGCAACATCTCTTCTGTGAGATAAAGGTTGCAAGGAAGAGAAAAGGACATCTCCTACGAGGCTACGAAGTCTATTTTGAACTCTATCAAGGCAGGCCAAGTCCTTTCTAGCAGCTCCTGCCCAGATGTGGCACCAGTATTCCATCCTTGGACGTACCTGGCTCTTATATAGATAGAGAATAGCATCAGCAGTGAGATATCTACCGGATCGATAGAAAGATCCCACCATTTTTCCAGCGGCCTTGGCAACAGATTTGATGTACGTGTTCCATTTAAGATCAGGAATATATATATATGCACGTATTTGCATGTGTGTGTGTTCGACTGGGTTGCTGATACGCATATAAGTGTGATGTGTGTGTGTGTGTGTGTGTGTGTGTGTGTGTGTGTGTGTGTGTGTGTGTGTGTGTGTGCCTAACTGGAGACCCTATGTGCTTATTTGTCTTTGTTCACTCCGTCCTTGTGCAGACCTTTTTCTTTCTTTCTTTCCTTCTATATGTTTCCTCTATGGTAGACAAAACTTATACTTTTGACACGTTAACTTCCAACCCTAAATCAATGATGATTTCAAATGTTTTCGCCCCCTTTCCATTTCTTGTGGCAGTGTAATCATGCTGACCCCTTTTTCCTGCTTCCGTTTCTATGTTCTTTCTTTTTTTCTTTTCCTTTTCTTTTTGTCTTTCCTGTTTATTCCTCCTCTTTATCCTGTTAAGTCTTGACGGTCTCTTTCCCTCCCTATCGCTTTCTGTGTTTTGAGTCTAAAATGTCACTTAACCTACCACTCCTCCCGTTTAAATTTACTATTTTACCATTTTATTTTTAGAAATAAGAAAAAAATATATTTCATTTCTTTCATTTGAGAACCAGATGCCTTCGTTGACACTTTAGCTCTATTACGTCGCCTGATTAGGAATTCTGGTTCTCGCCAACCAACTGTCCGAAACATTAGCATGTTCAGTGTAGGAACTATGTAATATATATATATATATATATATATATATATATATATATATATATATATATATATATATATATATATATATATAGTTGTTCATGTTTTATTGTTTAATAATATTTGTTGTTCATTTCTTTTTTCAGGTGGGATGCCGGATATTGTGCATCACACGAGACGCCGATTTAAAACCGGTTTTAACGGCTGCATCACAGATGTCACTCTCGGAACGGACATAACTCTTGATCTTGTCCGTGATGCGATCGTTGGCCAAAATGTCTGGCAGTGTTCGTAAAGATAACGAGCAACAGATATGCGCATGAAAATACCAACAGATTGAAATTGTGAATACATTAGGGGGAAAAACTAAGATTAAAATTAAGAATAAAAATCATTAAACATTAATGGAAACTCTTTTTGGACATTTAGCAATTTAAAATTTGCGAAAATTACTAAAAACAAATTCATTTTAAATATTAAAGAATTAATATGGATGTCAGTTAATATTTTGTTTTTATAAAAAAAAAATTATAAAAAAAAGAAATTAGGTGCTCATTATAAATTGTACTTAATCAGTGTCTGTAACCTTATGTCCTGTGTATGACATATATACATCTTTAATATCTTTCCTTATTGTACAGAACCCAGCAGAATTACCTCCCCTTTTTACAAATATAGAATAGTATTCGCCATTTTGTTTTATTTTTTTTTATATTTTGCTTTTATTATCATCAATTTTAAAGACTATAATTGTGAAAAGGAGGAGAGAAAGAATATTAGGTCATTTTCCCTGTTTTAGTTGCCATAGAATTCTTTTTAATTAGGTATTGTTTTATATTATAAAAAAACTTCAAACATTGCATTAAACAGCGAGAACGTTCATAGTTGTTTAAAAACTTGGACTGAAGATGTTCGTCTGATTACTAACTAAAAATAAAATACTTTAAAATATGTAAAATATTTGTATAAACAAACATTTATATTAAATATATGAAAGATTAGTGGGGGAGAAACCTAACGGGGTGTCCGATTATTAACTAAAATTTTAAAATGAGATCGTAATATTTATATACATGTGTTACGGAAAGTTAATACCGTCGGTTTCAAATTCGAACCTAAAGGGGACCTATAGTTTATCGCTTATATCGGACTCTCTTCAGCCGTTCTGATTTTTTGTAAAACATATTTTGCCGTATCATGATTCCTTATTGTGGCTATATATGATGATGTTTTCAAGCTGAGATTCGAAACCCGATCGCTAGTGCAGTAGTCAGCGTTCTAACATATGAGTCATCTCCCCATAGTCAGTAAGCAGATATATACATGTTTGTTTTTCCACAGTCACATTGCAAATTATTAACAGACTCGAGTTTCACTCGTTTGGGTTTCTACATTCTGATCCCGAAATCGAAACCTGAAAACAAAACAATAGAAGCCATTTTGTTTTCATGACTCGATATTTCTTAATCGTCAGAAACAAATTATTTCTAATGTTAAATAGTGACGACAATATTAGAAATAGACAAAGATAAAGTTTCCAATAACCAAGCTGAAATATTAACGAAATACAAACGTCACATAAACCAACGATAAAGGAAGAATTGATATTTTTCTTAAAATAGAAATAAAGAAAATATATAATGCAGTTTTCGAAAAACAAATGGTGTCTGGATTTTCCAATATTTTAAACTTCTTATAGAAAAAAGTCTTCTACTGCATTGGTGCTCCCAATACACACACACACACATATTTCTGTGGAAATATATCTTCTTATACTATATATTAATCCTTATTTATGACGCTCAATGTAATTACAGACCAGTATAGTGAATAAATGACAAAAGACTATATTCCAAAGTTCATAATGTTGACCATCTTATAATTTATTCTTTTAATTCAGATGACATTTACAATTCTTGACAGTATCCTGCGCTACGAAACACATACTGTAAAGAATTGTAAATGTCAACTGAATTAAAGGAATAAATTATAAGATGATCAACATCATGAACTTTGAAATATAGTCTTTTGTCATTTATTCACCAATATATATATATATATATATATATATATATATATATATATATATATATATATATATATATATAAACAGTATACCTACATTCCAAGATCCAAATATTTATTTTTAATGCAAAACATATCTTCCAGCATGTTAAAATTTCAGTACATTTTTACGGATCCGTTTCATTATGTAGAAGCAATCGGTTATTATTATGTCAATACCAAATTATTTTGTGCATATACTCCTCAGATTTAATGTTGAGTCTTCTATGAATTTTATTCTTTTTACCGACATTATATTATCATGCATTTTTTCTTTCTAAACAAAGAATTTCTATTTATTCTGAGGAGCATATGCACGTAAAGACTCTGTATTGACATAATAATAACCGATTAGTGCTGCACGACGAAACGAATCTATAATAAGTCTACCGAAAGTTTAACATTCTGGAGGAGCTGTTTTGCATGAAAATAAATAGTTGGATCTTGTAACGTTGCTATACCGTTATTCTTTTATATGTATGCTCTGTTGTTATAATTAACAGATATTGAGCTTTTAAACAAAAAGGGTTGATATACAAAAAGAGTGAAATATAATTGAAAAAAAAACATTTTACGAAAAAATGTAATATATATATATATATATATATATATATATATATATATATATATATATATATGCAAGGCGGTTAAAAAATATGTTGCTGAATGAAAATGTATTTAAGCTATCCAATCAAAACAATCCGACAAGACAGACGACAATTTTATAGTCAACTACATATTGTTCAAAACAGATTAATGAATTTGTGACACAGTAGCCTTTATTATTGAGAGGAAAACTTTACAATTTTTTTTCAAAGATCTATCTTACATAATTACATATTGCAAAGACGAATCAGCGACGCTGATGAGTTGTATTGGATTTTTATCAGCCACCGATGGCTATTTTAATGCAATGAAACCGTTGGTTTGTCTTTGGAATATGTATGTATAGGTTTTAAATAAATATTTGATTATGTAAGTTTTATGTGGCATAAGTTTTTATCCTTCATTTTTTTTTTTTCTGGGCAAAGTTCAATAATTTATATTTAGCTCGATTTAAGCTCTTTGGTACTGAATCACTGTAACTATATATATAAGCCTAATTTTTTTTAACTATGGAATGACGTGAATATTTAGTTATATTCCTTGCTAGAGATATCCCTATGAAGATGACTGCGTGTAGGATCCATAATGAAAAAGTGTTACACAAGCTCAAATTGAACCTTTCCTGACGAACCAGCCTTGCTTAAATTCAATGATAAGGAGAAAATCATAACGGTTGAAAACAATGCCAGATTAAGTATATAATGTTATTTCAGAGCTGTCCATTTCATAATACCAGATGCAATGCTTGCGAGTTTAGCTTACTCTACTATTTAATCCATAACCAAATAGTCATCCGTAGACAATGTCAAAAAAGTTAACTTCTGAGATAAAATCAGATTGTTTTCAAATTGAACCACAATTAAAATAAGTCTTCATCAAACAATAAATTTTTAAAAATATTTTGTTTCGGGTTTAAAAAAATATTCTCAATTATTTTATTTTTTTTAGTGTTCAATTTTCTTGATAATTCTTTTTGTGATTCCTCATATTTTCAACCCTAAAACGTTTTTTTTTTATATATATATTAAATCGTCGTCTGCATTTTGGAGATGAGGCGTTATCATCTGCATTCGTTTTTATTCAGAAGATTGCCCCAACGTTGCTAATTGTTTCTTTACGCTTTGAGTGATGCGCTATCTGGCCTTCTTTGCGTGTGTGATTCAATGTTATTATTTGTTTGTTGTACAGGATGATGTTCCTCGCATGCAAATGAACAAAGGTTATTGAATATCAGAATTGCCACAAAAATGAACAGCAAAGCTACATCAATTAACAGGAAACTAAGGTGATTAAATTTATATAAGTGAACATCAAAATTATCGTTAAAAATTGGTATAAAAATGAACATCAAAATCATCATTAAAAATTGGCATAAAAATAAACATCAAAATTGATATCAAACTAAACGTATTTAACATCAAATTTACATAAAACTTGTAAATTTATATGAAAATTACTACGAAAATCATAAAAATAGCATAAGAAATAATCTCCATATTAAAATTAACATGAAAAATAGCGTCCAAATTAACATCAAATTTAACGTAAAAACGAACACCATAATTACTACGAAAATAATAGAATTCGCATAAAAATTAACACAATTTTTTTTTAAATGAACATCAAAGTAACATGAAGATGACGTCATCATCTGCATAAACCGTATAATATGCGATTATTTCAAAAAAACATTTTATATCAATCATTTTTCTACATTATAAACATTATGTCGCGATTTTTATTAAAATAATTTTTTGTAACGTTTACAGAATTAAATGGCAGTAGTGTCTCTCAAGAATGTTTGCAGATATTTCTAAAATTGGAAATAGATTAATTTAAAATTCAACTTGTTCAATTTTGAGCGGAGCAGGAGAGAGGAATATAAACGAAGCCACGAAGGTGGACTCTATACCACATCTGGAAAAACTGATGTTTCGAACCCAGACCCACAACGTACAATGAAACATGCAGAAATCAAATGAAGAAGGACGGGGGGCACATCGGCTGAAACGTAGTTAAAAATGACATCGATGTGGCCAATAATCTTAATAAAATCGCAAATAATATGAAATTAGTCGCATCTGTTGTTTGTTTCTCGAAACTATTATCTTAGCGATATTTTGTATATTCCATGTGATTTTTTTTTTTAATTTTCATTAATTATTATTAATCAATATTTTGGAGGTGTTATTTTTGTTTTATAAACAATTGAAAAAAATATTTAAAAAATAAAATAAAAATAAAATCATTTACAAAAAAAAAACTGCCCCAACCCTGTTCCCAACGCCATTTTTTATTTTTTTCTTCTTCTTCTTTCATGTTTCTTTCATTTGATTTTTTTTTTTTCAAGCATTCTTTTTCTGTTTTCTTAATAAAATGTAGGATGAATCAGTATTTGAATGTTTTTTCACAACCTGCCAGCAATCAAAAAAAAAAAAAGATTTTTTTAACAATTGCTCCCACTCTCCCACCTGAAACCCTTCCCAAATTCAAAATTGAAAAAAAAAATTAATGAATCAAAATTAAATGATGTAAAAAAATAACAAATAACAAATAAATAAAAAAAACGTAACAAAATCAAATTTTGTGTCTGTTATTATTTATTTTTTATTATTACATATGAAGATATTTAGTTGGAAGAAGTACTCATATTAGGTAATGTAGAGAAAGGAAAAGTTGTCTGCCCTTTCCACAACTGAATCGATTCTTCTTTGCTATTGTAACGAAATTCAAAAATCAAAATATTGAGTTTCAAGTGAATCCAACGGTATCTACTGAATTGGCATGTCACAGTAATGAACATATCCAAAAATTAAGAAAAACGATAAGGGAGAAAATTAATTATTTAGGAAAAGAGTTTTTGAAGACAATTAGCGGAAACGAGAGAGTAAATGGTTTTACTGAACATCTCTTTAAAAATTCACCAGAAATCATGTAATTTTCACCGATTATTAATTGAAGAATGAACTTTATAATGATATACTTTTTGGTAATCGATATATATATATATATATATATATATATATATATATATATATATATATTGCCTACAACCCTCCTTTCTTCATTTGTGGTTACAAATATGCTTAAAGTAATCAGCAGAAACTGAACAAAATATACTGTATTGTGGAGAGGGTGAGGATTGTAAATAAAACAAGCAAAAAAAAACTGCGCACGTATCAGATTTTAAGGTTGAAAATCTGAATTTTTAATGTGTTAAATTTTTCTATCTATTGTTTTGAACTGTCAAATTCATTGAATATGTTAATTATTCTTTCAGATTAGCTTATATATATATATATATATATATATATATATATATATATATATATATATATATTCACTATTTTTACGAAAAGAAAACTGCTTTTAAATTTTTGAAAAATAAATAAATAATTTTCTTTTAGTGAGCCTAATATTGCTAATATACTATTAAATAGGAAACGCTTTGAAGAATCGATACCAGAAAAGAAGAAAATCGATAAATAACTGCGCATTTTGCTAAAAATACGATAATTTATTTCGACAATTTGTTGTTACGTTATATTTCCTCACCTATGGTAGACCATAAAGGTCTACAAACAGTTGTTCGAATTTACAATCAGTTGTTATCTCCCTTTTCCTTTTTGATTTGCGCTTGACTTAGTGTGGGGGACTTGCATCTACCATACCCTCTCGCCCAAAAACACTTGGTCCTGGTGACAAGACAGGACAAGACGACCAAGCATGATACTAGATGCAGGAGTTGTCTCCAACACATACGGTGCCTAGCATTCCTAAAATGATCACCCATCTGGTACTGGCCAACCTCATCATTGCTTAACTTCGGGGTATATGTAGGCAACAAATATGTATTTTTTATGAAAAAAAAAAACCGTATAAAGTTGATTCTTCACTTAATCGTCAAAACAAACGTTAATCAACCGAATCCGCATCACTCTATATAAAAGCATATAAGATATCAACGGATACACACTCGAGAGTTAAAACAATGAAAAGAATATGCTGTTGTCCTAGCCCTACGAATTATGCGGCTCTTATACTTCCACCTCTTTTTCCATTGTACATATTTCATTAATGCCGTATAGAATATTTTATTCCCCAGCAAACGAGGTAGTGAGAAGGATAGACAGGGGCTTGGCATGCCATTAATCATATCTACTTTTTAACAAAATCTCTAATTTTAATCAGATCACAGTACTTATGCTCTTATTGTACCATGCTGAAATAATAAGGTTTATAACTTTGAAAGCCATTCTTAACATGGAGAGGGGACAGTGTGTTGTAACTATCCTGTATTTTCACCTAACAATTTAATAACAAAAAAAGATATCGTAAAACGTAATTTTACTTAAAAATACTATTAAAATAAAAAAATATATAGCGCGGTACAATAAGTGCATAAGAACCCAGATCACTTTGGCATTTTTATCTTACTTGGCGAAGAAAAGTCGGTAATTTTTTTTTTTTTTTTTTTTTTTGAGTGAATTGTGGAAACTGCCGTCGGCCATTTTGAAAAGCAAGGCACCGGATTATTAAAGTTCAATAAAAATACACATAAAAATGTATCCCGGTAGCTAGAAAGGTAACTTTATACATTTAATTTTTTTTTTTCTTTGCTTTTAGCTTAAAAATAATTTGCATGATATATTCATAACTTTTATATAAAATGTTAAAATGTTGTACTTTCA
>NC_136483.1:186951436-187013936 GCF_053919585.1 Euprymna scolopes
AGTGTATACTTTTTTTTTTTTTCTGTTGCAACATTGGCAGAAGGTTGGTAGTAGGGTTAAGATGTTTTTTCATCTTCCATAAACGCAATTTCTTTTTAACCTCCTCTCGCTCCCTACAAACTCTGGTTAAGGGTTTGTATTACTGTACACATAGATTCGAAAAAGTTGTCAACAAACAAATATATAACAAATAAATGTTATCAAAGGCAAGATAAGTTACTTTTCTACCAAACTGGATATATTTTTTGTGTTTTTATTCAATGTAACATATTTATTCAGCTCGAAAAACATACAGTCTTTACCGATGTATTCAAAAATTCAAGATGGCGTCTCACACCCTCTTTAACACCGTAAGTATGGAAAAAGGTGTTATAAATAAAAAAAACTATACAAAATACTATTAAAAACCCGCCGAATATATGTCAACCTATGTCACAGTAACATATATTGAGCGATTTTTTAACAGTATTTTATCCGGTTTTTTTATTTATAACATCTTTTCCCACACTTACCGTGTTAAAGATAGAATAAGACGCCATCTTGAATGTTCCAATACATCGGTAAACACTGTATGGTTTTCGAGCTGAATAAACATGTTACATTGAATAAAAACACGAAAAATATATCCAGTTTGGTAGAAAAGTAACTTATCTTGCCTTTGATAACATTTATTTGTTATATATTTGTTTTTTGACAACTTTTTCGAATATGTGTACAGTAATACAAACCCAAAAAATATGTAAAACTTGAATTGCACTTCAAAATACTATTTAACAAAAAATAGCACGGTAACATAAGTGTCTAAGCACCATATTTCGATTCTTTCTTATAGCGAAATCCGACGGCCGAAAAGAGTTCATTAAAAAACTTATTGTTTTTATCAATTTCAACGATAAGCAATGTTATCTACTTAATTGTCATGTCACAATTAGTTAAATATCCTTATAAAAATGAAAAATTTTTAATGCATTTTCAATTATTCTTTAAATTTTTCCAGAACGATAAAAACCTTAATTTTATATAAATAGCAGAATATTTTTAATAGCATTTAAAACTTTCCAAAACTACACCATTCACCAGCATTTTTGTCTCGATTGAATATATATATCCGTATATATATAAATAAAATGTCTAAATGATTTAGGATTTTCTATAAGAATATGCAAAAATATTGTAAGTAACTGAATTTCAAATAATTCCAACTTTGTATATCACCATAGTGCAGAGAGTGATCCGGACGTAAATAATAACGTTATTATTTAAAAAGCCATTCTTAACATGGGGAGGGTCTTTTGTATCTATTCTATACTTCAACCTTACAATTGAATTTAAAAAAAAAACTAAAAAAAAACTTTAAACTTGGAAATACGATTTTTAAAAAATAGCGCGGATCAGCGGATCACTCTCTGCACTAGCACCGATTTTTGTTCTAAATAAAATTCGTAATTTTTGGATATATTACTATTTTCGAAATGGCAATTGAGTATGTAATATTGTTTTTGCTTGAAGCGACATATTTAAAAATCGATCTGTCAACTCTCTTAAGAAGCACTTTTTTTTTTTTTTTTTTTTTTTTTTTTTAAGAAAACGCAACTTTGAATATTCTTTTTTGCCTTCCCGTACAAAGGTACGAGGATGGGGGAGAACAAACAAACGCCTTCAGTCCAATGACAAGAGATTGCAAAAGTTCCCTTCTGCCGAAGATTTTGCAGAATTATAAAATGGTCAAAGGGCGATAACTCTAATCATGCGATAAATATTTGATTTGTTTTGTTGTGTTGTAAATTCATTCCTTGAAAACGGTATTTATATTTTATTGGGATGCTTGTACATATTAGTGATGTCTTCAACCAACGCATTTCGGGTAACAACATTATTACATATTTATGGGCCATGTCGAAATTAGTGTAAGTTCCAAAAATTACGAAAAATGACCAAGTAGAAAAATAATTACAAGTAAAAAAAAATAGAAATTGTCGACTTTATGGGTTAATAGTTTTATCATGTGTTAATATTGACTAAATAATTGTAATTCCATCATTTTCAAACATGAATATCGGAACGTAATTAATTGTGGATGATTAAAAAAAAATACATTTAACAGATCTGGATCATTTTTCGAAATTTTTGGAATTTCTACTAATTTCGACATGATACGTAAGTGTGTAATGTTTTCACCTGAAATGCAATAGATTAAAACCTCGCTAATCTGCACAATCACCTTTTTATTGGTTATTTAAATTAAACTACATTTAAATTAAACTACACTTGATTATCTCCTAATTGTCTATATCGAATAGATTATGTTGGTTCCAATGCAATAATGACCTATCTCCTCATTCCTACCGAATCTGTTTACGATGGAGCCCTATTTAAGTGTGTGTGTGTTTTTGTTTTTTGTTTTTTTTTGTTTTTTGTTTTTTTACAACCATAGCTTTATTGCTGTCGGGCTTAGATATGGTTTTAATCAATCATATACCCTCATCCTGCCTATGCTTTAACTTCTCTCTAGTGTGTTCATCTCTAATCACCTTGTCCCCAACCCTACTAAGGATGTTCACGAAACTGTTTGGGCATTTTTGTAAGCCAAAGCGCACCTATATTAGTACATTGCATTGGATTTCCAAAACCACGCATTGTGTTTAATCTCCTTGCACGGAAGTAATGCCTACCAACTGGTTTAATTGTAAATTTAGCAGTTAGACATTCTTCAAATGAAGAAAATTTAACTTGCAATTATTTTTTTTTTCCTTTTACTATTGAGGATTTGTTTATATTTGTTCGGATTAAATCGAATAACTAAAAAATAAAATTGTACACACGCTCTATATTATTCCTATTTACTTGCCTCCCCACGAGGACAGTTAGATACAAGGCTGTTTTTTAATGTGGAGAAAAATCCAGCTCCCCAAAAAGGGGCACTGGATAGGAAGAAAACTAAAATTGCCTCGGTCTAGAAGGATTTCTCCTTCACTGATCGAGGTCAGAAAGGTGAAGTGTAGTATCAGAACAGATACTACACTTTGTTACTAACCAAAAGGCGAGGAACGTTTTAAATGCTCTATATTGTTACGTAAAAAAATTATGCAAAGCTATCCAACATTTAATTTTAGAAAGCCATTCTGTGCTTGTCCATAATTCAACTGTTTTCCATATTTTAAAAATATTTATAATGTACGTATCGTCACGTAACAAATGTCACATTCTAAAAGTCATGTAAATTAAGTAGATTTTTTTTTATATAACAAGTCTTTTAACGATTTGATTTTTTCCCCCCTATTAATCGTAACCATTATAAAGCTGCTGATTTCGATTCGATCTCTAGATTTGGGGAGGTAACCAGTGATGAATTTTAAAGATGCAGAAGCAAAACATGCCATCCTCGTTTTCCCATAAAAAATAATTTTCTTAAGAAAAAAAACTGATAAATTTACGTGACTTTTGGAATGCATTTTCATTCCGTGACGGATACGTACAGCAAATATGTATATATTTAATTAGGTGGAATTATGAACAAGCACTAGTTCTTAACATGTAGAGGGAACGGGCTTTGTTAACTGTTAAAGTTTGAAGTTAGATATATCCCTTGGCTACACACACACACACACACACCGTCCTTAATCAGATTCAAGAAGGAGCAGTCAGATTTTGAACAAAGTTATCACCCTCATGCATCACGAGTGCATTTAAGAAGTTTTCTTACCGCACAAGTAGAAAGTCCCGGTATATAAAATTAACAGTAGGTTCTTTGATAAGACAGAGGCGCGTTAGAAATGAATGTTTCTGTTTAGAACACAACTGAACAATAATACATTTGAATTTTAGACTTTGATTAAAGCCATTATATAACTTTTTTTAATAAAATCTGTAGGTTCTTTGCAGTGCAATGTAGACAATATATTGTGGACTAATTAACTACAGGGAGGCATGTAAACCTACCTCCCAGTGTTCCCAAAACGGCAGATAATCAATCGATTTGATTGAAAAATGAGCGATTTCATTGATTTCAATAACAAAAGTTTGGCGAGGAACTTCGTTGATTCTTATTCAGTTCTCCCTGCTTGTATAAGATGAAGATATTATATATCTAGCAAAAATGGTAATTAGTAAAAACCTGAAGGTGCTCAATACTATTGCAGAGCAAACATGTCTTTTTTTTGTTTTGTTTTGTCTTTTATATAAAATTTAAAAAAACATATATAGTGACGCCAAAATAAAAGTCAGCGCTTGTCATTTTTTCCAAATCCCCAAATTTAAGCTGAATGGAATGTAACTGTTTAAACAACCTATACCTCATTTGATTCGCATTTTATTTCTCTACTAGTCTGGGTGCCCAGTGTTGCCCGGGCGTTTGGAGGTGTGTATGGAGAAAAAACATAAATAAAAATTAAAAAAAAAAGAAGTGGTAGTAGGCAGGCTCTAACCCGTACTGCGAAGGAGGAACAGAACGCGAAAAAAGAAATGTGACGTCTTTGCCGTTGCGTCCATTGCCTACCCGGAAGTGCCGAAGGTTTAAATTAAGGCAATTCTCTACCTATACAAGAGTCAAATACTTCCTGATACTGAATATTGTTGCCATATCTGGAGAGGAGCTCCTAAAAGTATTCTTTCCTGCCTTGACGAAGTTTAAAAAAAAAAAAAAAAAGTCTTCGAAATCTAGTAGACGATGGTCTTTCACCTCCTTACTTCCCCTTTCTCACGGAAGAGACGTTGCGAGTCTATCTCTGTTCTATCGTTACTTTTATGGCAAGTGCCCGATAGACCTTCAGTCTATGCCTCCCCTCCAGCGTAAAATGTTCGGTAAAAATACTCGTCTATTTACAACCACTGTCAACAATTTGTCTCACTCTATTTGTCTATTCCACGTTTAATCGAGACACATTGAAAAAAATGCTATTCATTCATTTGTCAAAGAATTAAACGCACGAGCGATTGCCGTTTACAAGGTGAAAAGGTCGTTGAGAATATAGGGGGCTATGTATACGGCATAATCAAGTTGATATTGGTCCTCATCAAATCACCAAGGTTAAGCAACGTTGAGCCTGGCTAGTACCAGATGGGTTACCATTTTGGAATTCTAGGTGCTGTATGTGCTTTCCGCTTATCTCGGTGTTTGTTTCCAGTCGTCCTGAACCTCCACTTGCCACTGGTATTTAACAATGTCGACTCAGGAGAGGTGTGGGTAGCAATTGCGCAACTCTTGCCACATAAATTTCATGTGCAGGTATCCTTAAAGTGAGTATCCATAGTCTGTCAAGACTGAAGGAAGCCACCATGTACAAAGAGAACTATACGGGGGGGGGGGGGGGCTGGAGATCCGACCAGCGTCTGTTCAAGGTGCCTTGCAGCCCGTATTGTTGGCTGGTTTACGACCTCATAGAGTAGCTGGTTACAGAAAGATGCCATGTACTTTTTAAAGTTCTTTTTCATAAGCCCAGTTGCTCCTATGATGACTGGTATAATTGAAACGTCTTTTAATTTCCAATTTCGTTTCATATCATACATAAGTCCTTGATACTTTATCTTTTCCCTCTCAACGCTGTTAAGCCCTGTATCATTGGGTACACTGGCCTCTATTACGGTCGCTTTTTTGTTTGCTCTGTCCCAAATCACTATATCTGGTTTATACCCGGTGAACCAAGTGCAAGTGAAATACAAACGATTGCACTGAAAGGGACGGCTAGAATCCTGAAAAGATCTCTTGGTTGGACTCACTAAAATAGGGGTAAATGTCAGACATCTGGTTGGATGTCCCATCCCCTAGAAGAAAAAGTTTAAGAAAAATGAAAAAAAAAAAAAAGAGAGATGCCACTCGAACCGAGAATGCCATTTGGCATCAAAGCCTCCGAAACCGTCGAAGGTAAACCTTTTTTTGTGATCCGGAGTAGGAGTGAAGAACAGGTCCTGGTCCAAGCCACACCGTCCATGGAAGATGTAGACGAGGATGAGGTCGCCTCGAAGCTTCCTGCACTCAAGGGGGAAAAAAAGTTAGAGCCCTTAAAGGTTGCTCACAGGATAGATCTGAGACCAACCCTCATTCTTGTCGCCAGTTTAATTTCAACGTGGCAAAACAATTCGTTGATAAATTTCAACTCTTACGTTAAGTGCGTTTAATCAGCAATTTTCCTTACTTTCTGTCTGTTTAAAATTAGACGAAAATTCAATAAACAGAACTTCTTTCTTAGATCTATTCGTCTGTGAAAAACAATACCGTGGGTCTGCTTCTCCCCTGACTATAACATGGTCGTTTTCAAGTCTAATGTCAATAAGTTGTTGTTGAACCGTCATATTATAAACTTAAACTCTACTAAACTTCCACCCTTACTGATCATCACGGTGTTGTCTCATCTCCCTGATATCCATTAACCCTTATCCTAGAGAAGAACCTCAAGTAAAAAAAAAAAAAAAAAAAAAACATTGCATTAAAATATTAAAGCTGAATAATTTTATTAACTACTGGCACGCCGCGCAGCATTGCCCGGTTGTAAAATACGTATACATATTATGTGTTAAAGCAGAATTTTTATTTATCATAAACACATACCGTAGGTATTAAACGCAACGTTAAATTCCTTTTGAAAATAATAAAGTAAAAAAAAAATGGAAAGAAACTGAGACACGTGCATGCGACTATTATGCTTTTTTTTTCTAAACAATTCACTTCTTGTAAGTAAAAAAAAAAAAAAAATACTCAAGCTGAGATCGAAACGAAAATCTAAAGACAATCAAGTACAATAACCATTGGGCCAGGTTGACACTATCTTTAAAGAGTGTTTTCAAACCTACTTAACATAAGTAATCTATTATGTAAACGATTCACGCATGCGCATTTGTTAAGCAGTTAACAAACGGTTAAAACTTCACATCCTATAAAATTAAACCGTAACTCACACCTGACGCAATCCTTTATCTGTACAAGAGGCAAGTACTTCCTAATACGGAGTATTGTTGTCACATCCGGAGAGGAGCTCCTAAAAGTATTCTTTCCTGTCTTGACTTCAACAATTTTTAGGAGCTCCTCTCCCACGTAACAATTTTTAGGGGCTCCTCTCCCACGTAACAATTTCCCCCCCATTTTTGACCCCTTAGCAGCTCTTTTTTCCGTGTGGAAACCGATTAAAAATTTTCCACGTGTCTGAATACCCTATATACTTACTTTCAAGTCTGTAGATCAAAAATTCGTTGAGTATATAGGTTGAGAATTTCCTCACGCACACACACACGTTCTCACTTTTATAGATATATCTATACGACTATAATTTTTTTTTTTTTTTTTGTATTGATATTAAAAACTTTTTTTTTTCTATTTATTTGAAAAGAAAATAAAAGTTTCTTTTATATGGGTCGTGGAATTGCATTCATCTGCAAAACATCTAGCTAATTTTCATTTGTTTTAAACATTCATGTTAATTAATTCCCTATTAGTTTTTTTCGATATTTTTATGGGATAATCATCTTTAGTTAACTATTATGTATAATTATATTCATGCAGATATTCTACATGATTCATACTTGTGTAATATTTGCGTAAAAAGCTTATAGTGAACAAACCTTTTTCTATATATATATTTATGTATGCGTATATATATTTGTTTAAAAGTTTGCCTATTCAACTCCTCTGTCAGTTTTTGGTCTACGGACATGAAACTTAATATATAGGGTAATCGAACCCATGCGAAACTTTATATTTGGGTTTTAGTCGGGGAAAATCGCTGCAAAAGTGAAAATTTAAAAAATGAAATTTTGCAGGTGAAGGCCGAACGACAGCATTACGAATATGCATGCGTAACATAATAGGTATTGGTTCATGTTTTAATTTTTAGCCTTACAGCAACATGTCTTCATAGCTCGGGCATTAACGTCAAAGGAAAAAGTAAATCATAAGCTAAACGTTTTGGTTTCGATTCTCGGTGGTGGCGCACGAGTCATTTTTTTTATTTATTTTTTTAACTTTTTAAATCCTTACTATATATTAGATCCAATATAATAATAAATACGAAATCTGGACAAATCAAAATATCATATTTAAGCATATTTTACGACTGGGCAATGCCGGGCGGCCTGCTAGCAATTATACAACATAACTATTGGTCTGATTGATGGCCAGGCTGAAATACCGTTGTAATTTGAGATCTTAACTCTTTGTGAGGGAGGTCCTACTGTTAGAAATGTATTTTGAAGATGTGGGGTCAAATACAAATTTAACTACTCTACTATTAGCACACTTTAATGTTGGACCCTGACAAGGTTCATTAACTTGTGAAAACCGTTGATCCTATTTGATATGAAAGAATTTTAAGACGTTTGTAACAAAAGTTTATGAAGCGTTCAAATCTTAAGAGCAAATGTCGTTTGCAGAAAACAGTTGTGCAAATAATGTCGTGCGACATACGTGCAAACATGCTCCCACTCTACTGCGTCGTTTAGCCATTTTTTTATTCTCGTTGAAAAAATTTTTTTAGTTTATCAACATTTTGATTCGTCTAGTATGTTAATGTAAATTTCTTGGGTCATATCAAAAGATTTTTTATTTACTTAGTGAGTGTATAAATTTCTTCTTTAATTTTAAGTGTACAATATATTTAAAGTTGTTGCATTCATTTGTGTATCGAATTTGTATTTAGGAACGAGACGGTCTTAATATATATATATATAGCGGAAAAAAGGATTCTTTTAAACCCTAGACGTCTTTCGCCATCCTCATCAGGGGCCAACGATGGCATTTTCAAACTTTTTTTTTTTTTTTAAACGATACACACCCGTTAATTTATTTTATCCTTTCCCCCACCGTTTTCCTGTACATATATTTTATTATGATTGTAAATTAATCCTTCCAATATTCATTATTAATTTTAATTTCTCCCCCATATTTTCTTTTTTAAAAATGTTTGAAAATGGCATCATTGACCCCTGATGAGGATGGCGAAATACGTTTAGGGTTTAAAAATTCTTTTTTCCGCTATTTGTAAATTTTGTACCACAAACAAACTCGTATATATATGTTATAGAATAGAGAGGGGGAGATGTGTAAATTATATTGTTGACCGGAAGTCAGGGTCAGCTGATCGGGTTGCGTGTGAGTCACGTGATCAGGTTAACTGAATCGAGGAGATTGGGTTTTGACTTAGAAGGCGACGGACGGCTTCACAGACATCTCCTCCCCTTCATTGGGGAGGAGGCGCTGACGTGTGTAGAAAGGAGACCAAGAGAAACCACGCAGGCCAGAGATTCCCTTTCCATCCTTCCGCGAGACATCTGGAAAGGGAAATAAAAACTATAAAACCAATTCATCATTTGGAGTGAAATGAATCTTCGTCCAAACAGGTACCAAGACGAGATGAATTCAGATGGACCAACATCGACAACGCACGAAAGTATGTTGAAAATTACATGTACCACACACACACACAACGGCATATGGACATAGCATTTAATAAACTGGACCATTAGACGATCACAACGGCCCCCCTTATTAGAGATAACAACATAACATATATATATATATATATATATATATATATATATGGGTGTCTTAAAAGTAATACCTCCTTTTTTGTACGAATGAGGGGATTTCAAGTACATTGTCATGATGACTGAAAGTTCCATATCTCTGTTGTACATATTGACGATGTGAGACTCTGAGGAAGCAATCTATGTCATGGGAATATGTCAGAAGCGGAGATGCATTACCGAATTCCTAGCAAAAGCAAATGGTGGTGACTATATAGAAAACTACATTTGGAGCACAAATAGTTGCTCGTTTTAATGGTACCACTCCGATCTTCGTAGCTTTGAAACTTTTTATTCAAAAAAACAGGAGGCTTTAATTTTGAAACGACTCTTCTATATATAGACAGATCATCATCCTAAGGACGGGCTCCTTGCCCGGACCAATGTATCTTCCTCTCCAGAGCTTTGTCTTCCATCGGCTGCCTCAGATCTTTAGGTTCACGGTTGGCGTCGTGTGCTATCTGCATCCAGCAAATAGATGAATAAAACTCATAATCCGCCACTTCATAATAAAGCTGTGCGTGTGTTTAGTCACAAACGTGTGTCCGTCGAAGAAGGGGATGGAGAACACACATCTATTGCCATAAGTATGTTTTTTTTTCTGCTTCCTGATTTATAGGCTTTTAGGATTTTTTTTTTTTTTTTTTTTTTAGTCTTTGGTGTTTTTAACATCCGGCATCATTTTATTTTAATGTCTAGTCACATTTTACCCTCGAATAATCTTTTAAATCCTTTAAAGCAAATTTACTGTTTTATTTTTCTTTAGGAAATGACTTACGATAGTTCATCCTATCTAATTAACTTTTTTTAAGATATTAGAAAGAATTAGTGGAAAGCAGCAAATCAGATAATCCAATCGTCTGCAATAAATTCGAAAAGAAATCTCCACTCCAAATGATCTCAAGTATTTTTTGTTTTGTTTTTGTTTGTTTTTTTTTTTTGTTTTTTTTTTTTTTTAATGGCGTAATTTCCATTTGGTATGAATATTTGGGTATATCTTAGTATAAGCAGCAAACCGAAAAAGTGGTCAAGAAACATTAGTATATATTACCAAAGGCAAGATAAGTAACTGTGTTTTAACGGATTTTTATTACAATCCCAAGAGGTACGAAAAAGTTGTCAAGAAAAATATATGTTGGAAATAAATGTTATCGAAGGCAAGATAAGTTACTTTTCTATCCCACTGGATAAGTTTTTAGCGTTTTTATTTAATGTAAAATGTGTATTCGCTTCGAAAAACTAGTAATATTGAGCGATATCGGAGAAAAAGAAAAAATGGCTGCAATGTCTTTTTACATCTTTAAAGTCTCGATAATTACTTCAAAATAAGAAATAAAACAAAATGGTGGTAGAAACCTACCCAATAAATGTTACCATGGTAACATTTATTGGGTGGTTTCTTCCACCATTTTGTTTTATTTCTTATTTTAAAGTCATTGAAACTTCGAAGGCATCGCGACTATTTTTTTTCTTGTTCTACAGTAGCACTCAATATTATTTGTTTTTCGAACCGAATAAGCATATTACATTAAATAAAAACACTAAAAACTTATCCAGTTAGGTAGAAAAGTAACTTATCTTGTCTTTTTTAACATTTATTTCTTTTTTGACAACTTTTTTCGTATTTCTTTGGATTGTAATACAAACTTATAAAGCGTTTATTAAAAGTTGAAATGCAAGTATTGATAGACATGCGACGGTCATTTTTTTGAGTTTGGATAGTCGATCGAAAATTAAGCAAAATACTGATGGAAACCTCCAATTTATGTCAAAATACCGGCTCAATAAATGCCAGTGAATTTTCTTTACTAATTCAACCTCTCTAAAGACAGACATTTTAGGTTAGTTAATATAAAGAAATGCACACAAATTAAGAAACTGAAACCTTTGAGAAGTAGACTTAATTTCCTTTTCAACAAATGTCTGTTTGCATTCCAATTATTGTCGAAATTTGTCGACGATTCTTACTAAGTATTCGACGACGTTTTTTTTTGGGGGGGGGATGACATTGTCTGAAACCAAAATGGCTTCTCACATCCCCCCCCCCCACTTGAGTCATTCGTCTTGTTTGACTAACGCTCCGCAAACATTTGTTAATCCCTGCTTGTTAACAAATTCGAAATAGCTTAACTAACAATCTTAATGGCTGCCATCCTTAAGACAACTTTCCTGGCTCGAAACACGCAAGGAATTCGATTTGCGTCCTATTCATAAAATTAAACGATTGTATCAAGCTTGAAGATGAAAGTTTATCCACAATATCTATTCTATAAAGGGAAGCCAACCTTGTTTGTATGTCCAGAGAAGACCTGGAAAATACAACAAACGTGAAGTTGGTATTTTAATCAGCATAACTCCGCAAAAAAAAATGACTAAAAATTTAGAAGAAAAAATAATTCTTTGGCAGTTATATTATTTAATATTAAAAACGGTGTTTGCTTCCTGATAAAATTATGTATTATTACAGCCAATGAAATGAGCCAGTTGTTGTTTTTGTTTTTTCAATACTCCGGATATAATCTATCATTTCTTAACTATTGTCATTTCTATAAAAATGGACTAAAGGTTAGCTTTGAGAGTGTTCTGGAAGCATTTTAAATTTTATTTGGCGCACTTAGTAGCGCTATAAATGTCAAAACTCTATAAAAGTTCTTGCATAAAATATAACTTTCTCTTGTGACAAGGGTGGGGAGAAACAACAATATGTTTTCAAATTTTTAAGACCCCAGGTAACGGCGGGTAGCCCTGCTAGTCTAAGTAATGCCCACTTTTTGTAGATCACAGGAGTATTATAAATACGATCGTTGAAGTATTGGAGTCTATATTCGTAACGCCCTTCCCCTGACTAGAGAAACAAAACTAGATCAGACGACCAGGCCTTTATGTGCTTCAGGCTAAACATGCAACATAATATTAGCTATTTGTATTTTCTCTACCTCTCTTCCTCAATCCAGGACTGTACTCTAATAAACAAAATCTCTGACAGCATAGATATAGTACTCTCCCTCGATACTAGCGCAAAAGTATATGTATTTGGTGACTTCAATGTCCACCACAGTAACTAGCTTAGATTCTCTAATTACACAGACGTAGCTGATAGCATAACACATAGCTTCTCTATATCTCATTCTCTATCACAGACGGTTACATTTCAGACACGTTTCCCAGACCAGCAAGATCAACATGCCTCACTTCTAGATCTATTTCTGACAACAAATCCCGATGATTGTACAACAAATGCCCACAGCCACTCGGGAATGCTGATCACGCTGTGATAATGGTATAAATCACCCTAAATTCTCGCCCTAAAACTGAAAACCCACTGCTCAAAACAACGAGGTATTACACAACAGCTTACTGGGAAGCCATCAGTGAACTCATCAGAGATGCCCTATGGCGAAATATTTTTTCTCTTCCAGCTGAACAGTGCGCAAATGAGACCACTGAATGGTTCAAAACTGCAATTGAAGCACATGTTCGCACACGGAAATTCTATAGCAAGCCCCACTCTCCCCAATAGTTTACTTGTGCAGCTGTCATTGCTCAAAGGCAGCATGCGTACTGCAGATTCAATTGATTTAAGTCTAGTTCAAACAGACAGAAATATATAGAAGCTAGAAGTCATTTTAAGAGAAATAGCGACAGCTACGACAGAATATACTGAAACCACCAGAAAACGCATCGAAGCACAGAAATTAGGAACTCGTGATTTTGGGGAAATCTACAACAGTGTAGTAAATAATTGGTAGTCAACGATTCCCCCCCCCCTATCAAAAGTTCACGAGGTTGTTTGCACGGCAACCGAGAAGGCTAACATACCTGCCAGTCGGTTTGCCTCAAACTCCACATTCGACCCGGCACACCACTTCCGCCCTTACTTTCCTTTGTGGACAGACGCCATACTAAATGATTTGAAAATCACCCCTTCTCAGGTACATGGTATCATCAAAACCTTAGACACCTCAAAAGTATGTGGACCCAATCTCATCCCGACTGTGCTATTAAAAAAAAGGGCTCCGCTGAGGTTGCTCCAGTTCTCTCTAAACGTTACAAAAAATGCCTTAACGAATCTTGCTTTCCTGACTGCTGGAAACCCGCTTCTGTGGTACCAGTTTTCAAGAATTCTGGCAAAAAAACTGACCATTAAATTATCGCCCCATTAGCCTTCTCCTGCTTTTTGCAAAAATATTTGAGTCCTTAATCAACTCTAGTCCATCACCTTACAGCTGCTAAACTCCTAACCGACAATCAATCTGGATTAAGGCACGCCCGTTCCACAGAAGATATCCTAACTGTAATCTCCGAACGTATATACCGTTCACTGGACAAAATAGGGGATGGTAGAGCGGTAGCCCTTGATCTATCTAAGGCTTTTGACAATATGGCACCATGGTCTTCCAAGGAAAATTAGATCTTATGTTATCACTGGAAGAATACATAAGGTAATTAAATCCTTCTGAAGAGAAAAATCCAGGTTGTCTTTGACGGTCATACATCTAAACAATGATATAAATACGAGAGTACCTAGGGAGTCTATCCTCGGACCCTTATTATAGCTGGTATTCATAAATGACCTCCCTGATAAAATTGTTACTACGATGGGTATATTTGCTGATGACACCACTCTCTATAACAGGCACGAAGGGAAAACAAATGAACATATAGAAACACTAGAGGATGACTTCCAATCTGTAGTGGAATGGGGACAAAAATGGATGGTTACATTCAATGCTGCCAAGACTAAACTTATTTCCTTCAATAATTACAAGAAACCTTCACTACCACCAACAGCAATGGCCAAGAACACATTGCTTGAAAGTACTTCTTTTAAACTTCTCGGCATAACGTTTACAGGGAACATGAACTGGAATAGATACATCGAGAGCATTGCCAAGGCTGCTGCAAAGAAGGTGGGCTCCCTCTATCGTGCTAGAAAGCTACTTAGGCCTGAAAGTATCCTATACCTCTATAAGGCCACCATTCGTCCATGTATGGAGTACTGTTGTCACATTTGGGTTGGTGCATCTGCTACTTGTCTCTCACTCCTTGACAGGGTTCAAAAGAGTCGCCAACCTGATTAAATCCTGAACTGTCATCTAAGCTTCAGCCTCTGTCCCATCGACGAAATGCTATATCCCTCTACCTGTTCTACAAGTTCTTTAATGGTGAATGCTTTGAGGAACTATAAGCACTTGTATCCCCTCGACGTAAATACCCCCCCGGACAAACCCAACAAGCAGGTAAATCCCACTCCCTAAACGCATAAATCCCTAGGTGTTTAATAGTTTCTTCTCCAGAACTGCTAGACTTTGGAACTCCCTTCTGGGATTCTGCTTTCCCAACTGTACTGACATGCAGAAGCTCAAGTGTGAGCAGAGCTGATATCTTGCCACTCATCTCCCTTCATAATACCTCTGCGCTTATGTCACCGATAGTAGTCCCCTACTTCAAAGTGGCACTGTGCCTTGTTTGGGGTGAAAATTGAATTAAAAAAAAATATTCTGTTTCGCTATTAGAACCTTATATAGGTCGGACAATGTCCTTACAAAAACGCTATTTCGAATCAGTTTTATTAAGAACATTTAATGGGAATCTACATTACATTTTTGTGATAATATTAATAAGTAGGATTATTTATTTCTGTAATCTTTTCGTTAATAATTTTTTTATACATACTTTTTACGCTTTCTTTCATGCGGCTTTCGTGTTTTATTCATTAAATCCTTTTCTCTCTTTCATAGTCAGCGACAAACTTAAATGTCCCTTATAAAATGTGAGTAACTTTTTTCTTCGTTACTGACCGACTTTGTCGTTTCTCTTTGTGGCCGTTTTTCGCTTCTTTCCGTGCAGAAAGATGACACAAGATAGACGATCGCTAGGTTTTCAAGGTTTTTTTTTATTTGGAGTGAATTTACTACGGAAAGAGAGAGAGAGAGAGAAATCAATGTTCTCCAAAATAATTCTTTACTTAGTTAACTGTCTAACTTAAGAAATGAGTGACACTGACAGACAGACATTGAAGTAATATTCGCCCTAGATTATTCTACATTATTAGCTGTGTATCGTTTGAGTGGATCCTCGAGAGAGACCGATCTGAAACTTAGTTTTTTCCCTTCGCTCGAAAAGGTGACATCATTCGTCATATCCTTATATCATTCGATCTTTTCTGTCTACAGCGTTTAAGCTTTGCCCTGCTTTGTCACCCATCTTTCATTCAACTGCGGAAACTATTATGCTTCACTGATCTGAGTTAAAATGCACTCAATGTGGCCATTTTTTTTTTAATCCATACTAGCTACTAACGTAGCGTCCCTAATATGTAACATTCAGTTACAGAAATAAATGCCCCCACTGCAACTAACCCTAATCTTTACCTCCCCAGTGCAACTAATTTAAAAGTGGAACGTCTTTTTAATTAACAGCCATATTTGTCTCTTAAATATATATTAATTTAAAATGTTAAATGTCCAATGTACCATGAAATTATGTTGACAAGATGCAAGAAACAGCACAACATGATTAATTGTCAAGAGATAAAATAATTGTCGGATGTGCCAAAAGATTATTTGAATAAAAAAAAATAATGCGCCTAACACTAGTGATCACCAGCAACAAAAACAAAACAATATAAGCATGACCGATTGTCAAAAGATGAGAGAAATGTTGGATGTATGAAAGGTCATTTGATAATGAATGCAGATGCAATTGAGTCGCGCCGATAAAAGTAAAACAAATAGGTTATGTTGTCAATTCATTGGAACAATCATTGCTGAATACAACGCCCCGAGGGCGTGGCTACAGTTCCGTTCACTAGAGGTGTTTAACAAATTATGGGTGTTTCAAAGGTTTTGGGCGCATTTCAAGTCCTCGTGTTTGCTTGAGTGAGAAAGAGTCTGATGGATTCATTTTCCAAAAGGATGGGACGCCACCACACTGGAGCCTCAGGGTTATACAGTTTCTGAACCTAACACTGCCAGACAAATGGATTGGACTATCACAATGTCATGTTTCATCTCCAGATCTCACATTCTCCGATTTTTTGTAGGGATTTATGGAAGGACTGGTCTATGTGCCTCCTATTCCAAGAGATGTGGATGAGCTGAAGGCCCGAATAACAGCTGTTGCAACCATTGACAACGCAATGCTGGGACGCGTTTGGCAAGAATTGAACTATCAGCTTGATGTGTGGCGTGTGACAATTAGTACTCACATTGAACATCTTTGAACATTCCATGAAAAACTTGAGATAACAAGATTTTTTAATATACCGGATGCGTTTTTATATCCTTAATAGTTCTCGAGATATTCAATGCCAAAATGTGCGCAAGACTTTTGGAACACCCTGTATTTTAACTGTAAATTGATATCGGGAGTTGGTTGACGATTTGTGTCCAAGAATCAACCATCGAATTCCTGTGTACACAATTTATTTTTCACAACCCACACGCCTTTACCGCCACCTACAATAAAGATATATTGCTATAATTTTATCAATGTGTCGTCAGTCTTATGCACAGCAGTGATACAAAAATAATTAAATTAAACTGGTGAAAATACATGGAAACGGCACTAACCCCATGAGGGTTTAACCGTCTTCCTCCAAAGGAGGAAGTTCCATGGGAGTATGAAATTTACAAGGTATCCAGTCATATGTATATCCCCGTTAAGTGAAGTGATGGCGCTAGGTTTTTGCAACTTTTGCAGGAAAGTATCGACGTCTTCGTATATACAGCACCTAGAATTCCCAAATTGGTCACTTATCTGGTACTGACCAGGCTCAGCGTTGCTTAACTTCGGTGATCTGACGAGAACCGATGTGTCAATGTGATTATGCCGTACAGTAAAACAGTAAACTGCATGCATTATTTTATTTATCACCGTCATATAGGAGAAAATCTTCCCGAAAGCACTAAATATTTTTAGCGATTTTGGTCAGAAGTAACAAACTTTACCCTATGCAATGGTTATAATTCCTGTGAATGCAACGGAACTGTCCAAAATAATTACATTTTGTATAAACGATGATATGAAGGGCAAACGAATCTAATAAAAAAAAAAATAAAAAATAGACAACGGAAGAAATGTCTGGCTTGCCAAGAAATTTAGCCAACCTGCTAAATCTAGAATCTGGCTTGTTCAATGTAAATGTCTCAATGTTTTGGCCAGAGGTCAAATTCTGAATGTCCTTGTTTATCTTTCTTTCTAATTATTTTTATTTTCTGCCCACTTAAAATGTAAATCCATTGACCTTTAGTCACGTGACCCCTTAAAATGGAGGAATTGATTATTTGAAATTAATTAGCTGTAATTTGACTTTATGCATGAATTCAATGTTTTACAAAAATAGCTATCTTTTATAATCGCGTGCAGATCAATGCAAACGATATATATATATATATATATATATATATATATATATATATACACACACTATATTTCAGCCCGGCGTTGCCCGTGTATGTTGATCAAAAAAAAAAAAAGTGGTAGTAGGAAGGCAGGCTCAAACCCGTACCACGAAAGAGGAAAAGAACGGGAAAATTACGTGACGTCTTTGCTGTTACGACCACCGTCAAACCGGGAGTGACGTCGGTTTTAAATTAAGACTAGACAATCGAAAAGAGAGGATGGCTTTCGAAAATATCAGCGAAAAAAAAACGACTCCTCCCTATAGAAAAATGCCCAGTTGAGGGTGAAGAAATTAATGTTTTTAGCCAATTTTTCGGTATTTGTCGTCTGAAACGATACTGATCTTGTGAAAATCCGTCGCCTCTGTCGAAAGTTTAAGGCAGACATGCAAACATACATTTATATATTGGTAACTAAAAGTTTTCAACCCAAACTGATGTAAAAGCTTGCCCTATCTCTGAATACCCTTTATGTAAAATTTCAAATGTTTACACCAGAAATTGTCTGAGTAATCTGGTAGAGACCGCAGAGGTCAATTTTTTTTTAACTTTGACCCTTATAACCCCTTAAAATTTATTGTTTTGGGTTCAAATCTAGTTATTAAGTTAGATCCATATCCAAGAAACCTATATCTAAAATTTCAAATGTTTAGACCCAAAATTTCCGGACAAGTTTGGTAGAGTTCTCAAAGGTCAAATCGTTGAACTTTGACCCCTTAACAGCCAAATTTCTGGCCGAAAACCGATCACAAAATTTTTCCAAATCTCAGTACCCTGTATATCAAATTTCGAGTCTGTAGACTTAAAATTAACAGTTATTGCGTACACACACACACAGAGACAAATACACACGTTTACTTATATATGTTACTACACACAGACAAATACACACGTTTACTTATATATGTTACTTTTACTACACCGATGAAGACTGAAGGATCAGTCGAAAATTATGTACTTATAAAAAAAGTTTTTTAATTTTTTTTTTCACAATATTACTTTGTATTCCTGCACGTCACCAATGGAAAACGAATAAAGAAAAGTTATAAGCTTTTATACTTTTCGTATTCTTTTTTATTCGTATATATATATAGACATATGTTATCCACATACAGTACTGTTTCGCTGTTTCACAGGTCATCAGTGCGGCAAGACAAGCAACTACCTCAAGCCAGGATCGAAACCCGATCGGCCAAATGACAGTCGGAGCTTATAACTGTTGCACTATACGGCTGCTGCTATGTGGACAGTGAATTAACAATGTTTTGATATTTTCTAAAGTACCTAAGCTCAGTTTGTTTACACAAATAGCATCGCTAATACGCTAATGGTAAACTGTATATCACTTCCCAAATGCTCAACCTAAGATAGGAGCATTATAGTCATCCACATACAGTACTGTTTCGCAGCTCCTCAGTGCGGGGTGTGTATATATATATATATATATATATATATATATATATATGTGTGTGTGTGTCTACTATTATATAAAAGGAACTTTGCCTATGTGTCTGAGTTTGTTCCCTATAGACTTAAAAACGGCTGGGTTGATTTTTATGAAATACCACACAGTTACTTTGTGCCTGGCAGTGCTCTCGGATAGGTTTTGCATCGGAATGTCTTCTATAAGTCTCGATAATCGATATAATCCGATGAAAGATGGAATAGGTGATTTGAATCAAAGTTAACATCTCTACTGCATTTGAGAAGTTTTATTACTTCACAAGCTGAAAGGCTTACCATATAAAATCAACAGTATGTTCTTTGATATGAACTGAGAGCAAAATAACTGGACTTTTGTATTAAACAACCCGAAAATGGTTGATATGCCGTAAAATAAAATAACCAAAGAAAACCTGCTGAGGCGCTTAAGCCCCTCACCCTCTTCACAAGATATGAGTGATCTCCCTTACCCTAACCGGAACCTCTTTCCCACAAATGGGCTGCCAACAAGACGATAGTCACTATGTTCAAAAATCCGCCACGACGAACCGTGGCTAATTCGAAAAAGGATTTCAATGAAAGGTATTTGTTTGTCAACTTCCGGTGTCTTTAACCCTTGATATTCAGGGGATCGGTCGGGTGATGGTTCTTGCTGTCCCCAGGTGCAATTTTCTATTTCTGCTTTGATTTGTCTGTTCAGACACAATGCACACATTTACTCACGTATGTGTAAACAAAATTCCCAAATGTATTTTTGTTTTTAAACAGAAACCAATACAAAATGGACGATAAAAAAAATTCTTTTCGCATGATGAAACGCATCTATGAGTGCACCAGGTGGTGCAATCGTATACGTATTGGGAAATTCATAAAAATCGGAAATTGCAAAAATCGGAATTGGAAGAAATAGTGCAAATTTTCCGATTCCAAAAACGATTCTTTTTTTTTTTTTTTTTTTTTACGTTCAAAATCTTATTTTCCATTACATGCATTAAAAATAAAATAAATATTCATCGATTTTTAAACAACCAGCGGAACTAAAATCTATATATCACATCTGTAAACGTGCTCGTTACACTTTAATCAGCTCGCTGCATATCAAACCTCTCGGGGCCCACATGTTGTCTGGTACAGTTACAAAGGAATCAACAAAAGAGAAATAAAAATCCGACTTTTAATTATTTTAGGTGGATACAACAGCATTTATTCCAGTAATTTCCGACAACGCAATTCACCGTTTCAAAATATCACTCACGTATCGAACATGCCTGTCAAGACGCTCTTTCACGTAGTGTCTTTGTCGTCACTTGCCTTTCCGCTTTGTCACGACCGTGTGTTCGTCATCTACCGAAATTTCGTCATGTAGCACTATTTTTAAATAGGGAAAATTCATGTAAAAACGGAAAGAAACTATGTATTTTATTTCATGCATTAAAGGTCCGGTGTATTTGTCGCCATAATCTAAGAAAAAGAGTGCAGTAATGTAGTTAGAGGGGGGGTAGGTATTATTGTGACGCCATATTTGAATGGTAGCTTAGTGTTCGTTTATTGTACGGATACTGTTAATCCCGAATATAAGAATGGTCAGAGCTTAGCCAATCACAATAGATGGAATAAGGCAGGGGAGACTTTATATGTGAATCGAAAAATGGAAAGAATGTGTTGTGTATGTAAAGACCAGTTAATGGCGGTGAAAGCAAAGTATTGTAGAAAAATATAGAATTTGACCTGGTCTCAGCTGGTTGCGGTCGAAAATTGAGAGTAAAAATAGGGACTTCTTCCTGTGTAGATGTGGCGATTGTGATAGTTGCTCATCGGATGTAATGTAACATTTTATTATCACAAGTGAATGTGGTAGAAATGGTGGTCGTAAGCTACATAAGATAATGGCTATCAGGGTGGATGTATTGAATTTGAATGTAGCATCTGTTGTTGTAAACCTATGTTACTTTGGTCCAGAGGGGAATTTCTGCAATCAAAATATTACATATGGAGATTACGAGGAATAATTTGCTCGGTGGACTTATTCGCAAAAAAAAAACATGTTAATAATGATAATTTCGTTCATCAAATTCCGTCTGTGGTTGTTTACAATATCACGTCGGCTGATATTTGACTTTACGATGAATGCCCTGAAAAAGCCACTTCTGATTAATGTTTAGTTTTAAAACATGCAAGTGAAGAAATAGCTTGCAGTGATTTAAAATGATACTCCTTTTTATCGTAATTGAACCCATTCTTTTAAGGAGAAATGATTTGCTAAAATTTTATTACCTCCCTTGGCTGGTGTAACGTAAAAAAATTATTTTTTATCTATAAAAGAAAAAAAGCTATTTTTAAGATCGGATGTTTTCGATTTTCAATGCTAATCGGATGAATTTCTGTACAAACATAAAAGAACACTGCCAGCTAATTAAATTAGCTATGTTTAAAATTTGCAGACAATAATAGGCTTAGCCGTTTCGGAATCTGAGGAAGGAACTCCCACACACAAGGTGACATATATATATATATATATATATATATATATATATTTATTTATTTATAATGACTTGGGTGTCATCAGCTACTATAAAAAATAACACGTACAAATTTCTACCCTCATTCTTTAGCCTCTGAGCCACGCCCATGAATGAATGAATATATATATATATATATATATATATATATATATATATATGTGTATGTATTCATCTGGCATCTCTTTTTGTAAAAGATGAACTCGCTCGGTCGTTGAAGACAAGATTCAAGTAAAGACGCACGGTTCAGTTTTCTAATTATATAGATTTTAAATTTTTATTCAATATTTTTTTCTCAAATATCTTAGAGAAGCTCCCAGAACTATTACCTGCTTTGGCAGAGTACAAAATTGACTTTAGATAGATTTGCAGTAAGAAATCATATGTGGAACACATTACCACATTGCTGCTTCCTTGATGATTACTAGGTCGTCTAAAAATCTAATGCTGACACATTCAAAAACCGTTCCCTGAGTAATATCTGGTACTATCAGATCAGGTTGTCTGAAGATACTGACTTCTTGGCCTGTGTTACTTTAGGAAGTTAGACACAAGGTCAAGTAGTTATTTGACGAAAGTGTTTCGGTGAAACGAACTGGATTTGAACTTTTTTATAATGTCCCGGGTAGAGAGGTGAGTGACCGGCATTTGTAGTGGTGACAACGTTATGGAAATGACGTGTTTTGATAACAAAAGCATGTTTGGAAATAGGACTAGAATTTAATGTAGGAATAATTAAGCCAGAAATATGCCTCCACACCTCCACGGGAATACAACACTGACGTGATACACCCAGGTTTTCATTTTCGTTAATTATTTAGCCAAAGTCACACCTCCAGCATATTTTTTCTTTCCCTTTATAAAACTCAATCATGTTCTACAAAGCAATCAAAAAAAATTTTTTCTCTATAAAACACCCAAACCAAACATGATGAATAAATATTTCAAGATGAAAAAAAAACTTGAGGTATAGAAACTTTTACCAAAATGACCGGATTCACCATTAAATCACCCGATAAGGGATGACCTTCTGTAGAACAAAATGATCAAACTAAATCCATAAGTGATAATTAGTTCATACGATTGATCAATGTTAATACTTCAATAGTGTTCATCATCAAGACAATTATTTTCGTCTTGTTAATCTTTGTTCTTATATGGTTTGTAACCTTCAGTAGTAGTGATTCGGTAGCAAAAAGAAATTAAGTGCTAGCGAGCTTATGCAGAGATATAACCTAAACAATGCTGAGCGATACCAGATTACCTTGCTAGCTTAGGACATTTTGTTTGAAATAAAATTCTAGTTAAAACAAGTGAAGCATGCATGGTCCCATCTGAGTGCACAGTGAACGAGGCATAAAAAAAAAATGACTAAGTTCACCATTTGCCCCTCCCCCATTTAGCCCCAAAATTCCCCAGGGGACGTCAAATCCTGGTGAAAATGAACAAACGGTGCAGTTTTAGGCCTTAGCATATGTAAATTTGAGTTCTGCACTATGCAAAACAAAAAAAAAAAAGAAATGACTAAACTAAATGACTAAATGAACCCTCCTCCATCATTTAGCCCCAAAAAGTCCCCAAGGTCTTAATATATTTGAATTCAGCACCATGTAAAACTGCTAAATAAACATACACATAAATGTTTTGACAAATATAGTAAAATAGTCCCAAAAATGGAGTGTTTTTATTAGCCCATAAAGAGTCCCTGGGGCACACCCAAGAGTTATCGGAAAATATAGACAAACAAAATTATATAGAAATCAGTTAGTTACAACTTTTCAGAAAGTTTTATAAAAATCCAAGGCATCAATTTTTTTTTTTTTTTTTTTTTTTTTTTAAGCACAAAAGTGTCGATCTTATCCATTTTATTCCGAAAGGCACTCCTGGGTGGGGGCGTAGTTTTCCCGGAAAATCTGTTCGGTGACTTTTTTTTTTTTTTTTTTTACTCATAGCATGTTTAATGTTTGTGCAAAGTTTCAAAAAATTCCAAGGCATAGTAGAGAAAAGTGCGGACGGACGAACGGACAAGGGTGAATTTCCAGGTCCATCCTTTTTATCGGGGGGGCCAATAAATGCTTATATACATATAAACTAGAAAGATAATGTTTAAAGAAATAGTATAAACAAAATGGATTTTAGAACACTTAAATTAATTTAAAAATAGGCCTGAACTATAAGTACTCTGACATAGATGTCACTTAAAATGACGTGGATCTTAGGATGAAACGTGGAGATTGTTAGTAAGAGTTGGGATATTTTGGAAGATAGGTTTCTCCGAACGACTAGGAAGCAGGTCGAATCCAACAGACTAGAAATGTGAATAAGAACTTCTTGCAACTTCGAGAAGAAAAGGAACTTACGGGAATAAAGACGTGTAAATATGTTATCGATGATTTCTGTGTTGTTTTTCCTTTGGAAAAGTTGAAGATCTTTATTCGAAGACCGATGGTCCAAACAGATGAATCAAGAATCGGCTGAATGAAACCTATTGAACAAGAATGTATTGTTACCTTCAATATTTTACAATCTGTATATGTCTTGTAGACAGTTTCTTGAATGTTATACACACGTTGACATAACCACTAGAGTTCAATTTACAAATATATATATAGTTATGTATACACACTTTCAATTCGCCGAGCGGTCTTTTTTTATTTCGGCTGGCATGTTGTATATTATGGCACCCAGTAGTTGTTGTTCGGACATATTCTTCTCAAGCGCTTTCTATCCGTACAATAAAGAAAACGATAACAACAATCGCTCCTGACAACAATTGGATGTACCGATAAAAAGCGCTTGAAGAATATGGCCAAACAACTACTGGGCGCCATAATATACAACATGCCAGCCGAAATTAATAATAAAAAAGACCGCTCGGCGAATTAAAGATATCCAACAAAATCGAAAAAAAAAAAAAAAAAAAGAACTCTGTCGTGTTCAATCAGATGTTCTTGAAACCCAAATATATCTACCGACATTTTAAACCCCATTAGAGATGGTAACTTTTGAATTAGATGATTTTATAAAGATGAATGAAAGCTTTCTGATTGGGATGCAACAATAAATAAAGCTGTTATGATGGGGTTATAAAACTGCTATGTTATGATGGGGTTATAAAACTGCTATGTTATGATGGGGTTATAAAAATGCCGAAGCTTCGGACATTTCACTAGTTCAAGCCATCAACAATAAACAAAACAAAAGTTATTAATAAAACATGATAATAGGCGACAGCGATCGTGACCATCGACAGAGATGGCCTGTCAGCTGAAAAATGACGTCATCGCCATAGGTCCCAGCAAGCAAGATAAGTGGAACACAGACTGTCGATAATGAGCAGACATTTTTTACAGAAAGCGTTAAAAAACTTCAAAATTGGATTAAAAAAGATAAACATGATACTTTGTACTGAAACTCATCCAATATTAATAATAAAAATATTAATAATAAAAAACGAATTGAAAGGGAGAAAAGTTTGTTAAAAAGTTTAAAAAGAAAAAGAAATACGGTTTGATTTGTATGAAACTGAAGTTTATTCAACAGAAATAAATAAAAATGAACAATAAATATTTTTTAAATAAAAAAAACAATATTTTAAAAGTCAAAACTGAAAAACAAACGATAAATTATTTTAACTGAATAACGAACAATAAAGTTAAAAATTAAATTCAAACATGTTAGTATAAACAAAGTTACTAAGGCAGAAATATTTCAAACATTGAATATTAAAACTTTTCAAAATCTCTTGTAGAATTTAATTAGAAGTTTGAATTTTTCTTTTTCTGATATTTTTTTACTAATATTGTCATTCTCTTTGCGACAAAAATTGTTTATAAGGGAATTCGATGAACTCCATATCAGCATTTTTTAAATTTGCTGAATAGTGTGACCCTCATCACAAGAGTCAACATGAAATCTTCACATTAACATCATCTTCTGTTACATCTATGTTAAATTTAGACATGTAACTCTTGCTCCCTTGTCATTTCATCCCAGTTAGTTTCTTTTAAATTGTTCAATTCAATAGTTCGATTATTAATTGGTAAGCTCAATTTTAAAACTGACAACATTCTGATTTTTTTTTTCACATTCATACACCTGACGTATCGATATATTATACTGATCTCCACTAAGTTGTCGATACTGGCCAAACCTTGCCTCAAGGTTATCTGTCTGAAACTTTCCTGGTAATATATACACCATGTTCAGTACATTTATACAATATTTAGTCAATTCTAAAATTGCGTAAGTAGTATGGTGCAAAGCAGTATATGTTTCCTTTGTTAACTTACCAGTTCTTCCAGGAATGCTATTCCAAGTTTCTAACCAATCACAGAACACATTTAGGAAACTATAATTATCACTATTTAATGTAAGTGGATTAGCATATTTATTACAAAGTCGACAACCTTTATATGGTGTTTTCACATTCAGTATTTTCCACCAAATATAGAATATTTGAATGTATTCTGCGATTTCTGCATAATTTGGCAAGCATTCCTGTTTTCCTAAGGTTAGCAAACCTTGAATAGTATATTCGTTGAAAATTTACAAAACCAAATTAACATTTTGCCTTTCAAAGTAGTCGGAGAAAGAGCTTTTGAAGTCAACTTATAGCAATATTTCACAAGTGATTGAGATTCTAGGGCATAAAGTTTATGTAAACTAGAAAATGGAGCACTTTGGATGTTATCTAATTCATGATTTCCATTACAACAAAACTTTGAGAACATCATGCATTTACGTTCATCTTTTTGGCCAAGCCAATTGTTTCTAATGCATTTTAATATATGCACTCAAATAAGAAGAAAAGATGGCTAGACGTTGTAACTGGATGGGGATATACAATTGAAAGCTTTGATGGGCTACAAAAGAAAGACATAGCTTTTTTATTTATTGCATTATTATCTGTTATAACAGATAATACCTTAAACCCTATATCTTCTAAGCCAATTATTACACGTTTAATTATGCCAAATAAGTTCTCAGCTAGAAAACATTTAGTTGGCATAACATGCACAATATCCTTATATTGTGAGAATACACTGCTAAGCATAAAAGCAAATGTACTTGTGGCAGGTTCATTGCTGTTGTTAGCTAAGCCAACAATATTACCACCTTTATAATCAAGATAAGGTTTGAGATGTATTTCATCAACAAGTAAAGATACTGTGATGCCATTCTGCATTAGTAACTTGAACTTACTTTTAATATACATGAGAAAATTGTTATCATATTGTTCAATGACAGGATTCATAGAAGTTGATAAGGTTAATCTTCGAATGGTTGAGTAGCATGGTAAAATTACATTGTTAGTGTCTCTTAACAGTCTGTACCCTCTAGGGGAGCAGTTAAATAATAAGGAAGAAAATACCATCATTTCACTCGAATAATTAACCTTATTCATTGTCATTATGTTAATTTGTTCATATATGAACTTAATGCCATTAAAATATTTAAATGATTCATCTTGCACAAATAGCAAAAATGATAAGATTAATTTTAATAGAGAACTTATATTAGAAGTTTTCATTTCCTGTTCTTCGATGTCCATTTTTTTCATGTTTTCCATCAAAATCTGCAGAGTATTTTCCTCTGATACATGTTTAGGAATTCTATACTCCCCTACAGCACTCATTTCCACATCACTACAGAATACTCTAACGGCCAAGTCCAGTTCAATCACCATAGACAATTTTATTTTGGGGCATGGGTATCTCTTTATATGGCATATAATGATGGTATTGTCTTACCTAATAGAAGTCCAATAATTTTTATCTATAAACGTTAATTTTTTTTCTAAATCATCAATATTATGGAAAATTTTACGTTTCCGTAACTCTAACTCGTCAGCAACACTTTCACATAATGCATGCTTAAGAGCAGAATTTTCTAAACGCATTTTCTTTGCGTTAGGAGACTTTCTAAAAGTGGTTGATGACGATAAATAGGAGGGACAGTTCGGTAATATTCGAGGAATAGCATCATCCTTAAGATAGGGATTTTTTAATTTAACACTAATTGTCTTTCCAGTCCTTTCATCAAATGCTGATGCCTCTCGCTGTATGTCTTCAGGTCGAAAATGAAGTTCACATACCTAAAGAAATAATTCAAAAGAAAATCGTACCATGTTTGACTTAATACATAAAAAAAAGAAAATTACATGACAAAAAACGATAAAATAAAAAAGGTGCTTCTACACTTTATTGCCGAAATTGGATACGCCATTTTTTTTCACGCACAAATCTAGGGGAGACATCATTATGGCCAAAAGAATAAATTTACCAAAATTAACACTTATTACTTCCGGAAATGTTAAATTAAACTATAATTATCATTTATTACTTCCAGAAACTTGGTAAACCGATACTAGTGGAGAAAATGAATCTTGACAATTCAAAAAAATGTTTATAATTATTTATTTGTTCGAGAAAAAAAAAACTATTTTATAAAAGTCCAATGTTGCTTTAAAAGTAAAGAAAGAAAGTGAAAGAAAACATATAGCCGTAATTGTTTAATTGGAAATGTTTCGATTTAATAAATGAGAACGGGAATGTTTTGCATGGGCCATTTTTTTTATTTTATTTATTTATTTTTTTTATTATTAAAAACAGAATATTGAAATGACATATTCATAATAGTTTAAACGGTTTACCAAGTTTCTGGAAGTAATAAATGATATTTTTAGTTTAATTTAACGTTTCCGAAAGTAAGAAGTGTTAATTTTGGTAAATTTATTCTTTCGCTTTCCGGAATCGTTCAGCCATAATGATGTCTCCCCTAGATTTGGATAGCAAGTGCATGAAAAAAAAATGGCGTCTCCAATTTCGGCAATAAAGTGTAGAAGCACCTAAAAAAAAAATAAGGTAAATGTGCAGAATTAGTCCACCCTCGAAAAATCCTGTTAAATTACCACTTTTATAGGTTTTCGGGGGTGCGTTTAAAATTATGGCAAACTAGTAGTCTCCAAGATATAAAGAGATGTTAGTTAAAAAAGGGGGGATAATTTAACCTAAAAGGACCACCCACTTTATGGCCAATTTTCTTTCTTTTTTTTTTACATGGGCAACGAGCAATTTTTTTTTTTTTTTTAAATTACATTTTCGCCTCAGAATGAACACAACTAAACGCAAAATGAGCACCTACAGTTGACCCCCTCTCCCCGACAAAAATTCTGTTTACACTTTTTGAAAGCGATGCTCATTTTACATTAAACTGTGTTCATTGTACGTTGACTCCCAAGCCCCAACATAAAGGTGGCCATACTCATTTTTCTTCGCTTTTATTTGTTTAAAAAAAAAAGCGCCCTAAAAAAACGATGACCATAAAGTGGGTGCTCATTTTACGTTAAAGTTTTATAGAAAAGTGATCCCCTATTTTTTAAAACTAACATTTCTTCATATCTTGGAAACTACTCGTTTGGTCTAATTTTAAACGTTATTTTTGTTTACAGAGTCACTAGCAGTATCAGAATTTTGGCAGAATTTTTGACAACCCTAACACAAAACTGCGAATAACATATACAAAACTCGTAATTTCTCTGTTTAAAGTGGGTTGTTTATTTTCTTTATGGAATATACTTCCAAAATAAACTATTAAAGTTGTTTAAAAAATAATAGAAATATTATTTTTTATTGCCAGCATTTTGTAAACACTTTTTTTAAATAAAAAATAATATTTCTATTATTTTTTTAAACGATTTTAATAGTTTATTTTGGAAGTATATTCTCCAAAATTCTGACACCTACAGGGCCACGACATTTACCACAAATAATTATTAATAAGCTTTTGGGAGAACAAAAACGGTCATAAACTTAAAAAGGTTAATCTATTTCACGCTGATATAAATATTGCACAGTAAAATAGTTGAACTAAAAAGATAAATGATTTTTCTTATTTAGAATTATTTAAACAAGGAATTCCGTTTTTACGATATCGCTTTTATTAAATTGTTAGGTGAAAGTGCATAATATTTTCACCACACTCCTCATTTTAAATAAGTTTCTAAATAAGAATTATTTCAACACATAACTTAAATTACATGTAAAATTCATTTTTTATATACATACTTTCATTTTTATTTTAAAATACGTTCTAAAAAAAAATAAAAATAAAAATTTAAAAAAGGCGCTTTTTTTTTTTTTTTTTTTTTTTTTTTTATCACAAACATTTTAGCACTTATTCTACTATATTTAGATGGAGTAAAATCCTTTCTTTTTATTGCATTAATCCACTGGTAAATTATTTCGGTTTTTTTGTAGGGGGGATGAAAACACGGTAACATTTGGTCCATTTTCGGAGTTACCTCGGCATTTTGGAACTATACATCTCGACGGGTTGTTTACATTTATTTAACCCTCCAAAACTTTAAACCAACTTCCGGTTTAGTCATGAGACACGTGACCAAATTTCAACAGACCGATGTTCATGACGTCACCAGACTAAATTATAGTCGTCGCTAGGCCGTCATATTAAGGTAGCCACCTAGGGATACGCTCTATTAAGGCTTGCCAAAAATGTCAAGTGTTTAATTTCCCTCATAAATTAAACATTCAAATCTGGTTTCTCTTCGTCATTGTAGCGAAATCAGCCAAAAAATAAGTTCATTAAAAAACACTACTTACTGTTTTTGCCAATTTCAACATTACGTTTTTTTTTTTTTCACCCCAAACAAGGAAAAGTGCCATTTTGAAGTAGATGGCTACTATCAGGGGCATAAGTTGCAGGGGGTATTATGAAGGGAGTTGAGCAGCAAGATGTCTGTTCACATTACATTTGAACTTCTGCATGTCAGTACAGTTGGGAAAGCAGAATCCCAGAAGGGAGTTCTAAAGTCCAGCAGTTCTGGGTAAGAAACTATTGGAGTAGAAGGCTTTCTTACACTTAGGGATCTCTACTGTGAAGGGGTGGGATTTAGCTGCTTGTCGGGTTTCTCCGGGGTATTTACGTCGAGGGGGGTACAAGTGCTTGTAATTCGTCAGAGCATTCACCGTTCAAGTCCTTGTAGAACAGGCAGAGGGATGCAACATTTTGCCTAGATGACAGTTCAGTTTGGTGATTCTTTTGAACCCTGTCAAGGAGTGAAAGACAAGCAGCAGATGCACCAACCCAAATGTGACACCAGTACTCCTACATGGGCGAATGGTGGCTTTGTAGAGATACTGGATACTTTCAGGTGTAAGTAGTTTCCTCGCATGGTAGAGAGATCCCACCTTCTTCATAGCAGCCTTGGCAATGCTCTCAATGTATTTATTCCAGTTCATGTTCCCTGTGAACGTTAGACCGAGGAGTTTAAAGGAAGTACTTTCGGGTAATGTGTTCTTGGCGATTGCTATTGGTGGTAGAGGAGGATTCTTGTAATTCTTGAAGAAAACTAGCTTAGTCTTGGCAGCATTGAATGTGACCATCCATTTTTGTCCCCAATTCCACTACAGATTAGAGGTCATCCTCTAGCGTTTCTGCCATTTCCTTAGATATGTATTATCTACCTAAATGCCATGTGACAATTAGTTAAATATTTCTAGAATTTCTTTCTTTCCCTTTCTCTTTCTCTCTCTTTTTTTTTTACATGGGGATCACCTCTTATCAAGGCCCGGAAGCCACTCGGGGATAAGGGTTAGTGTGTGTACAATAATCAATGGGATAATATCGTAGTAATAGTTGGTATTGGAGATTTGATAAAGTGTCTTACTTAAGGGGGCGATTAACCAGGAATTTATGTTGGACTTGAAGACATCCAAGTTGTAAAGTGGGGAAACAGGCAGACGGAAGAGAGTTCTATAGGCGTGCACTTCTCAGAAAGTAGCTTTGTTCAGGGAATATACGTTTTGATATAGGCGCAGATAAAGAGTGGGGAAAATTACTGACAGTGGTTTTAGCTAGACGGGTGGTTATCATGAATGATTGGCGAGGAAGGGACCAGAGATTGGAGTTCAGACAAGCATTTGCCATAGAAATAACAATAAAACAAAGACAGGCTCACAACGTCTCTTCTGTGGGAGAGAGGTTGCAGGGAAGAGAAAAGGGCATCCCGTACTAAGCCACGAAGTCTGTTTTGTACTTTGTCAAGGCAGGATAGGCTGGTTTTAGAAGCTCCAGCCCAGATGTGGCAACAGTACTCCATCTTTGGAGATAGAGAATTGCTTCAGTAGTGAGATCTCTTCTGGAGCGGTAGAAGGATCCCACCATTTTCCCAGCAGCCTGGGCAACAGACTTGATATACGTGTTCCATTTCAGATCAGGAGTAAAGGTCAAACCCAGGAGCTTGTCAAAACATGGAGCCTCCCCAAGACGAGAACCATCCATTTCAATTGATGCTAGATGACGAACAGAGCATTGATGATGTAAAGATAGGAGCTTCGTTTGAGATGCATTAAAAGTAACCAGCCACCTCTTCCCCCATTGTACCACGTGCTCAAGATCAGAAGGGAGGGAATCAGACAGATTTGTCATTTACGGCCTTTGATGTGTTGCCATAGATGATCGTGCCATCAGCATAGATGTCAACGAATGATTTAAGTATGTGTTTTGGGAGATCATTGATGTAGATCAGGAAGAGAGTTGGGCCCAAGATGGACCCTTGGGGGACTCCAGCATTAATTCTATGGGCCTCTGATTGCTGCCCATCAACCACTACTCTTATGAGCCTATAAGAGAGAAATGATTTAATTATTGAGAAAACATTTCCAGTTATACCATAGCTGGAAATCTTGTGAAGTAGGCCCTTATGCCATACCTTATCGAAGGCCTTTGCTATGTCAAGAGCAATTGCTCTAAAAAGTAAACTTTTATCGAGAGATTCACTAATCCTATGGGATATAACTAATAGCACAACAGCTGTAGATCTTGCAGAACGGAAACCATATTGCATGTCACTAAGGAGGTTATTTCTGCTGAGGTGGTTGACTACTTCTTTATTTAATATGGATTCCAGTAACTTACTCATGACACTAAAGAGACTTATTGGTCTGTACTGAGAGGGAGATGACTTATCACCTGAGTTCTTAAATATAGGGCATACTGACAAGGTTTTCCAGGATGTTGGAAAGCACTTCGTTTTAAGGCAACGCCTAAACAGTTTTGTAAGTATACGGGCAATTCTGGTCGAAGCTTTTTCAACACTATAATTGGAATGCCGTCTGGGCCAGTTGTTTTACTGGAATCAGGGTTCTTGATTAGTTTGGTGACCTTACGCACAGATATGTGTATGTTGGGCAGTGTGTTTTCTCTTGTAGGAGGAAATATGGGGAGTTGATGACCTTCATCGCAGAGGGTAGAGTTAGCTGTAAAGTTCTTGGCAAATAGTTTGGCTTTGTCCGATGCTGACGAGATGACCTCAGGTCCATTGATGATGTTTGGGATAGAACGCACACTTCTTTTCAGGATCCTGTTTGCTATTTGCCAAAACTGGTGGGAACCAAGCTGCTGCTCAGCTACTTTGGATTTGACGGACTGAGCATATAGCTCTCTTGCATTTTTTATTACTCTTTTACAGTGGTTGCTGGCTGTCCTGAAAGCAGCTTTAATCTCAGTACATCTATTACGTTGGTAGCTATGGGAGAAGTGATTTCTGTGCACAATGGCAGCAGCATATTCTGGGGAGAACCATGGCTAGCTGTTAGATTTTTGTTGGAATGTTTTGGATGGTATGAATCGGTCTATGCCTACAATTAACCATTCTGTCAGGTCTGATACTATAGAGGACACCTCCTTTTTAAACATGTAATGCAGAGGTAGATCAGATATGAATGTACAGAAGCTATCCCAGTCAGCCATAGAGTATCGATATACAATATGGTGGAGAGGTACATCTGAGAACTTATTGTATTTCATTTTTATCTTAACTGATGAAACTGTGTGGTTGGAGGATCCCAGGGGAGATAGAACGGAACATGAACATAGCTCAGGGGAAGTTGTGAGAAAAAGGTCTAGAAGGCTTGCATACTGACCGGTAGTATAAGGCACACAGGGGAGTTCGTGAACAATCTGAGTAAGGTCATAGGCAATGGCAAAATCATGACAGAACCTCCCCTCATCATCTGTCTTATTTGAGTGGGTCAGCCATTCCAAATTATGGTCCTTGGAATCGCCGCAAATGTCAGTGTTAGCCGAAGGATGAGCAGACAGGATGAGGTCAATTTTCTCAGATATACTCTTAAGGACAGTAACCCCGCTGTTGTGGGGGCGATAGAGGGCAAATATAAATGCAGTGGTGTAAGCAAGTGCAACCCGGAAGCACATATAAGGTAAATTAGAGTGTTCTCTGGAGATATCTCTACCACACAGAAAGCCATTTTTAATGTAGGCGCATATTCCATGTCCATGGCGATCTTGGGGGTCAGATTTAGATGTTAAGTTAGAGTATCCTTTTATTATGAACTCATCTAGGGAAGTGGTTGGCCCTATGCCAGTTTCGCTCAGAAAGAGTGAGTCTGGTTTCGTCTCCTGTAATTGGGTTTCTAACCTCTGGAAGGTTGGAACATAGACCCCTGATGTTGGAGAAGGAGACATGGTAGTAGGGGTCTACATTGGAGGATGGGCTTCTAGGTTTATTCGCGTGCTTTGAGATATTTCATATTGAGTTTTTGGGGTTTGTGGAACCGGTCAACAGACTTGGTTAGAGTAGGACAGAGAGGGAAAGTAAGAGAGAGGAAGACAGGAATTTTTTTTTTTTTTTTTTTTGTAGCACATAAGGTCAAGCCGTAACAATTACCCACTAGTATGGCATCGAGAAGCCTTACCAGAAGCTACTCTATGGTCCAGAATCCATTCACCAAATGGCAATATAGCAGCCCCAGTACTTTACACCTGCTGATAGGACAGCCTCCTTAGTGGTTAATCCAAGGTTCAGGTCCCTGACTATCAGGCGGGTAACGTCAGCCCGGATGAAACGTTTGCCTCCAGCACCCTTACTCTTTCTTTCCTTCCCTTTCTCTTCCCCTCTTTTTTCTTTTTCTCTTTTTTCTTTTTCTCTTTTTTCTTTTTCTCTTTTTTCCTTTCTCTTTTTTCCTTTCTCTTTTTTCCTTTCTCTTTTTTCCTTTCTCTTTTTTCCTTTCTCTCTTTTTCTCTTTTTTCCTTTCTCTCTTTTTCTCTTTTTTCCTTTCTCTCTTTTTCTCTTTTTTCCTTTCTCTCTTTTTCTCTTTTTTCCTTTCTCTCTTTTTCTCTTTTTTCCTTTCTCTCTTTTTCTCTTTTTTCCTTTCTCTCTTTTTCTCTTTTTTCCTTTCTCTCTTTTTCTCTTTTTTCCTTTCTCTCTTTTTCTCTTTTTTCCTTTCTCTTTCTCTTTTTTCCTTTCTCTTTCTCTTTTTTCCTTTCTCTTTCTCTTTTTTCCTTTCTCTTTCTCTTTTTTCTTTTCTCTCTCTTTTTTCTTTTTTCTCTTTTTTCTTTTTTTCTCTCTTTTTTCTTTTTTTCTCTCTTTTTTCTTTTTTTCTCTCTTTTTTCTTTCTCTCTTTTTTATTTTTCTCTTTTTTCTTTTTTTCTCTCTCTTTTTTCTCTTTTTTCTCTTTTCTCTTTTTTTCTCTTTCTATTTTCTCTCTATCTATTTTTCTCTCTTTCTATTTTTCTCTCTTTCTCTTTTTTTCTCTTTCTATTTTCTCTCTTTCTATTTTTCTCTCTTTGTCGTCTTCTCTTTTTTGTCGTCTTCTCTTTTTTGTCTTTTTTTCTTTTCTTCTCTTTAATTTCTTTTTCTTTTTTGTGTGCAAACTTAAATTTTTTGTCAATTCTATCTTTTGCCATCGGGCAATAATTTCAGAACTTTCTGCCAGCATAAGTTCGGTGACCTGTCTCAATATTTGCTCCTCCAATGATGACTCCATCAAGTCTCCTCCTCCTCCTCCTCCTCCTCCTCTTTATCGACAATCACTTTCCACCCCTTCCCTCATCCCTTCTCCCATGTACCTTTAAGATAGTCCAGCTCTTCTTCGTTGCTTGTTTTAAGATTACAGACTCGTCGACGTTGTTTGCCGTGCTCCCTGTTTCACAAGTCAAAATCATTCGAAGGAAAGAAAGATGCGCACAGCAATTACCTGCTTTTGGACGTGCGTATTACACCTAACAGGTAAGCACGTTTCCCTTCGTTAAATAGGCCACGATCATGGTTTTCCGTAAAATTACCATTTTTATAACTAAACTCATTTTCGATCTCTTTGTATGTCCTTGTGCATTTTAGGTTTGATGGGCATTTTTGTTTTTATTTAGGAAGAAATTAAATTCAAAACCGAACCGTCACTAAACAGTCAATTAGTACTGACATTAAATGAAACGGCATTTTCTTTTTCCTAAACGTACATCAACGGTCAATTCTTCTGTGATTATTTATTTTTTAGAAACTTTTTAAATTTTTTTGGTACTTAAGCTTATGAACCGTGCTGAAATAATGTTATTGCTTAGAAAGCCGTTCTTTACGTGGGGAGGGCTTTGTTAGCTATTCAGTACTTTCACTTAATAATTTTACAAACAAAAGATACCGTAAAAAATTGAATTTAACTTGAGAATCTTATTTAAAACATGGTCTGTAAACTGTAAAACTTTTTTTTTAAATTTAATCCAGTCCGTTTCATGCTTAGTGTGGTCAGTGGTCGTAAATTGTTTTTCGCGGCTTTCAAATCTTAAACAGCTTCGACCCGGTTTTTTTCTTTTTTTTTATGCTTCTTTCCTTTTTGCTTTCCTTTTTTTCTGCTTTTTTCTGTTTCTTTTTCTTTTTTTTCTGTTTCTTTTTTTTCTGTTTCTTTTTGTTTCTGTTTCTTTTTGTTTCTGTTTCTTTTTGTTTCTTTTTCTGTTTCTTTTTGTTTCTTTTTCTGTTTCTTCTTGTTTCTTTTTCTGTTTCTTTTTGTTTCTTTTTCTGTTTCTTTTTCTGTTTCTTTTTCTGTTTCTTTTTCTGTTTCTGTTTTTTTTTCTGTTTCTTTTTCTGTTTCTTTTTGTTTCTGTTTCTTTTTGTTTCTGTTTCTTTTTGTTTCTGTTTCTTTTTGTTTCTGTTTCTTTTTGTTTCTTTTTCTGTTTCTTTTTGTTTCTTTTTCTGTTTCTTCTTGTTTCTGTTTCTTTTTCTGTTTCTTTTTCTGTTTCTTTTTCTGTTTCTTTTTCTGTTTCTGTTTCTGTTTCTTTTTCTGTTTCTTTTTCTGTTTCTTTTTCTGTTTCTTTTTCTGTTTCTTTTTCTGTTTCTTTTTCTGTTTCTTTTTCTGTTTCTGTTTCTTTTTCTGTTTCTGTTTCTTTTTCTGTTTCTTTTTCTGTTTCTTTTTCTTTTTCTGTTTCTTTTTGTTTCTGTTTCTTTTTTTTCCTGTTTCTTTTTTTTCCTGTTTCTTTTTTTTCCTGTTTCTTTTTTTTCCTGTTTCTTTTTTTTCCTGTTTCTTTTTTTTCCTGTTTCCTTTTTTTTCCTGTTTCTTTTTTTTTCCTGTTTCTTTTTTTTCCTGTTTCTTTTTTTTCCTGTTTCTTTTTTTTTCCTGTTTCTTTTTTTTTCCTGTTTCTTTTTTTTCCTGTTTCTTTTTTTTTTCCTGTTTCTTTTTTTTTCTTTTTTTTCCTTTTTCTTTTTTTTTCCTGTTTCTTTTTTTTTCCTGTTTCTTTTTTTTTCCTGTTTCTTTTTTTTTCCTGTTTCTTTTTTTTTCCTGTTTCTTTTTTTTTCCTGTTTCTTTTTTTTTCCTGTTTCTTTTTTTTTCCTGTTTCTTTTTTTTCTTGTTTCTTTTTTTTCCTGTTTCTTTTTTTTTCTGTTTCTTTCCTTTTTATGTTAAATGTTATCTTTTCTTTCAATGCTGTCAACGGAAAAGTGAAAATGTGATTCAACTTTTATTTAAAACCGTGAAATATTTTAAAGTTTTAAACAGGTTTCACTTCATTGCATAAAATTAAGATGAAATAACTGTGTTCTTGACCACATAATAACGAATAACCATTTTTATATTGCTGATTTTTTTTTTAATATTATTCAACCTTTTCTCCTAGTAGCTGTATTCCAAATTTCATAATGATTTGTTAATTAGAAATTTATCCTGTACAACGATATGTACGTACGCATACATAAACTTTACCAAATGTTAAAGTTCACAAAACAAGTGATGTGCGCATGTTACTCACCGTGTTGCTTAAAATATATAATCCAAAATTCATGATTTGTTCATTAGTTTAAGAGGTTAACCAGTGCATAAAAAATCTATTATTAGCGAAATATTCGACGGAGAAAACTGCTGAATTTAAATTGGCTGTTGCTCAATCTATGGATGGTGTGTCATTTCCTGAAATTAGTCATCCCTCATGTGCTCGAGAAAGATTATTTTTAGGATTGACCTTTTCTTTTAGGCATCTTTAATTTATTTGTTCTATTGAGGTGAAAGGGTCAAGTTTAGCCTCGGGAAAAGATTTCTTTTTCATTAATACGGTATGCGGATATTTGCTTGTATGTATATCAGTAACTTATGAACATTTTTTTTTCATTACTGACGAGGATGAAATGCGTAAAATTCTGTGTAGCTTGATTGCCATATATTTTTTTAACTTACTACCTCGCTCTATTCACGTATTAAACACTGAAGTAAATACTGAAAATCAATATATAAGATCTCTTTATAACAATTTATTAAAGACATGAAATAATATATACTAGCAGGACCTGTGGAAATTTCACAACGGCATCTTTAGTATGTAATATATTGTTGCTAGGCATTCTATGGACGTTCAGCGTGAATGGAGACCCTGTGATTATTGTAGCTCTTTTGTTAAACCTGTAAATGTATTTATCTAAGTAATCTCGTTAATGTATTGTCAGAATATATCTGGTTATTACGGTTTATCTTCAATATTCTTAGGAGGCTGTGACATATTTCCATTGTATGGACGTCACGCGCGGCCGGAACCTCCCAGATATCATTATACCATCTTTAGGCAGAAAAGATACTACCTTTGGATCTTTGCCAGAAAACCAAAAAGGTAAATTTTAGTTTCACGTATGGCCCCCAATTTTTTTTTTTTTTTTTTTACATTGTGTCTTTGGTGATCAGATTTTATTTATTAAAATGGAGAATAGAAGGTGACAACATACTACGAACATTAAATTAGCGTCTCTATATAACAACAATTTAATTTTCTTAGTATGTTATTACCTTTTATCCTTCTTTTTAATAAATAGGATCTCCCGATCGAATAATTTATAAGCTGGAAACCGTGACACACATACGTTAATGGTACTACTGTATTAATATATATAATCTCAGATATTTAAGAAAGGAACAACGTGAATGTTGCCTGTCTAGCCGCACTGATGAGCTGTGAAACAGCGAAACAGTACTGTATGTGGATGACTGAGATATATATATATATATATATATATATATATATATATATGCCCTGTTGTAAAAAGAAATTTTCATTGATTAACTTATGAATCCGGTGATTGTTGGCATTTGTTTCCCTAATATCTTTCAAGTTAGAATTATTTTTAGAAAGACATCAGGTATTTAAGAAATGAACAACGTGAAGGTTGCCAACATGTATAAATGAAATTGTTTATGTGGAACAAACTGGGTTCGAGTTTTTCACACCTACTGTCAGTCTTGGCTATCACCATCTCCAAAACCAAAAGATGAAGCATATATATATATATATATATATATATATATATATATAGTGAAGTCTTAGCTATTTATCATATACTAGCGGAGGGTCATCAGACCTTGCCCGGCCGTAAAGTATACTTAATATATTTAAATTCATGAAGATTTCGTATTTATCCTTACAGAGCCACTTTTCTATTGAATATCATATTGAACCTAATATTTAGTACTGATTTCAAAAGGTAAGAAAAAAATGACTTGGGTTCCATCAACTAGAATCGAAACCAAAAGAAAATTAAAAATTAACTAGGAAGTCAGATAAACCACGTCGGAATCAATTCGGAAAAAAATCTTAATTTTAAATAAAACGATAACAGAATGATAATGTATTTACCAAGAGATTAGACACAAGATCAAATGTTGGTTTGGTGATAATGTTTTTTGTGGAATGAACTGGACTGGAACTTGGCACACCAGGTTTTCAGTTAGTGTCGTTAACCACTTAGACACCGTCGGTATTTTTCTTATATTAGTGCGAACACTTGTGAAGCATAATTTTTATGTGTTTTTAGAACTCTGTTCCGTCTGCCTGCTTCCCACCGGACTACAACTTGGATGTCTTCAAGTCCAATGTTAACAAATTCCTAATGAACCGCCCCCTTAAGTAAACACTTCATCAAATCTCCATACTAACGTAATGTACTTGCAATAGCCCTTATCCTTGAGTGGCTTCCGGGCCTTGATAAGTGGTGATCACTGTGTAAAAAAAAAAATGGGTGTTGCCTCATTGCTGTGAAGTATTCATCCTGGCGCCACACCAACTTGTGAAGGGTCAGGGAGGATGGAAAGTTTTAGGTGGGAGAGTACTAACCAGACCTCCACTGGAAGTGTGCAGTCTAAATTTGGTACCTTGGGGAGCATTTTGTCACCCAAACCGCAGGAAACACCAATGGCTGATACCAATGAGAAATCAATGGCAAACGGATGTTGCGATAACATGCAATCATCTGCATGAGTGATCAATAGGTGGAGAACATTGGAAATCTAGGGAGACTTGTTGTCACTCGGTCTCCAGCGAATACCACAGGTTACTGCCGGTGAGCGATCACTAATGATGGCCTGTGAGACAACTCCTAGTGAGTGAAATAATAATAATGTCCCCTCCCAAATTCACCACCACCACATCATAGATGTTTACTATATTTTCTTAGTTTTAAACCAATGTTCACATTATGATATGATTGCCTTTTAGTAGTTATGTGAACTTCATTTCCGTATTCATGTATTCTGCACTGATATGACAATGAAGACTATAGCGGAGTATAGGATTCCTAACCATGTAATTGATGAAAATACGCTACACATTTTGATGAAAAACATGGGAAAAAATGAACATAGAAGAACTGTAAACACAAAACTTTAAATAGAATTTCTGTATTAAAAGTAATCGTTATTTAAATATTTCAATATATAATCTTGCGGGGAAAACCCATCTCCCCAATAAGGGGCACTCTGAATAGGGATAAAAATTGTCTCAGTCATGAAAGATTTCTCCTCCACCGACCGAGGACAGAAAAGGTGAATTGTAGCATCAGAACAGATACTATGATCTTGTCCCGAAGGCCAAGAATTGTTTGTGTTTTATGTTTCTTTAATTGTTTGTTCCTTAAATTCATAATTCAGTTTTATCAGTATTAAATTGTATGTTGCTTTTAAAATTACGTAATTTTATATCGATGATATTTATATTTTATATTGAAAAAAGTTCAGTTTTATTATTAATCGAAATGGGTTCGTCTCCTTTCTAACATATTTTAATGCTCTTTTTTAAAATGCTGTCATATAGTATCGACAGTAACAGTTCGACAAATCTTACCTAGATTGCTTGCAGGCAATTTTCAATTAACAGGCCTTCTATATCTCGGTGACGGTGGCATAGTGCATTTCTCTACATGACCAACAGGGTGTTAGGTTTCTTTCTCCTTCCAGTCGAAGATTTTCCTATTGATTTTATAATGCTGGAAACAAATGGGTTAATAGAATGTTATTGTTGCACCAGTGAGTGTCTCGTTTCAGGTTTATTAAACATTGATATTCCGTGGTCAGAATTTTCACTGTTATTTCTTATAGGCAGTAGACGTCTGCGTACGTTAGCTTTGTCTGTAGATTGTCATCCTCCGAAGAAAATGAGGCATTTGAATTAATCCTCTCTCGGCGATTCGAACATTGTTAATTTGAGCAAAATTAACAAAATCATCGTTATCACTTTTCTTTAATTGCAAACAATTCTAGCTGATGTTAAATAATGATAACTCTTCAAAAATTCCGTTAATATTTCTGCTAAGGATCCTTGGCCCCCAGAATCAACGAAAATTAAACCATTCCTATAATGATCCGACCCCTCTTGATTTTGCGGTGGGAGTAAAGTTCTGTGCTGTTCTAGGAGGTCCACCCTCCCAGTCCTTGCCTTCTGTTTGAAAAGGAGTTAGGTTATTGCCGATCGTCTGAAGCGCCATCACCGGGGAATGTCAACGGAGCTGCCTCCGGCACTATTTGCAGGTCAGAGTGACCCTCTTCTAGGGAGCTAACTTCTCAATCCCACTTTCCGATTCTGGTGTTTAAGTTCTTGCAGTGAGAAAGCACTAAATATCAATCCGCCTCCAAAAAAAAGTCCGTTAGCTATGTTACCGTTTCGTTAAATGTTAAATCTCCTGTTTTTTTTTGTTTTTTTTTGTAAAATAAAATTTGTATAGCCTTGGTGTTTCTTTGTACCAAGTTTTCGAGGTAACAAAAGTAATTTCCAGTCATTATCCTTCCCACCGAATTCATGTTGGAAAATGTTCTTCGAACGGTTAAACAAGGCAGCGAATATTTGTTTTAAAATCCGGATTAAACTAGAATTCATTTTTTGTATTTGATATACTAAAAAAAAAAAAAACAATTCAAACACGGTCGACGCCGCTAAGAGCTGTGTTTGAAATTGTTTTGTTAAATTCTCAATTTGTTAAATTCTTAATTTGTTAAATTCTCAATTTGTTAAATTCTCAATTTGTTAAATTCTCAATTTGTTAAATTCTCAATTTGTTAAATTCTCAATTTGTTAAATTCTCAATTTGTTAAATTCTTAATTTGTTAAATTCTCAATTTGTTAAATTCTTAATTTGTTAAATTCTTAATTTGTTAAATTCTTAATTTGTTAAATTCTTAATTTGTTAAATTCTCAATTTGTTAAATTCTCAATTTGTTAAATTCTCAATTTGTTTTGTGCCTATGAAAATTGTTCTTGATGACTTCTAAGTATTTTATCCAATAAATTAAGATCAATCATGGAAATAATTCAGATATTTTTTTTTTGTTTGCGCACAAAAATATTCGAGGAAAGAAAAAATATATTCGTTAAATTTTTTTAAGACACCATGTGGTCACAGGAAAATCTTGTTTTTAAACCTTCAATTATCTCTAACCCATCACTAATTTATTGTTTTTATGAGTGACGTCATTTTTTCCTGGTTATGAGAATTAGCAAGAATACTTCGTATGAGGGGGATTTTAAAATCTAGATCACATTCGATTTGGTTTTTAACCGGTAAAATAGTTGCTAAGAGTCAAAATTGAAAAAAATTAGAACTTGGCAGGCCTAAGTCAACTAAACCTATTCTACGCATGCACAAATATACATTCATATCTTTAACTGCGGCTTTTTTTTGTTTTTGTTTTTTAGTATTTAGATGCATTAAGCTCAGACAATAACGGACAAAGCTGGAGAGCTACATGTTTTGGTTTTGATTCTAGCTGATAATACCTAAATCATAATTTTTTTTTACTTTTAAAGTCATAACTATATATTGGGTATAATATAATAATCAATAGGGTATTGGCTCTATAACAATAAGTATGAAATCTACATAAATGAAAATATCATATGTAAGCGTATTTTATGACCGAACCGTGTCGGACAGCCACTACTATATGTTGGGCACAAGAGAATAATCAATAGAGAATTAGCTCTAAATACGAAATTTGGATGAATTAAAACATATTTAAGCGTCTTTTACGACTGGTCAACTACTATTTTCCTTGTGGGATTACGTATTTTAGCGAGTTAAGTTTAGTCGGATTATATGTGCTATTTTTAAATAGGGACGAAATATATGCATTTTTGAAAAACCGGTTTTAGCAATTGGTGTAAATGGTAAGTGCTAGGTTTTACATAGTAAGTGTTCTGTGTTTTTTTTTGGGGGGGGGGGGGTTCTGTAATGTCAGAAGTCTCCTAGATAATTATACATGTATAGATTATGTTTAAACATTAGATTAAGTTTTTTTGTTTGTTTGTTTGTTTGTTTAATTTAAAAAAATCTTAAATTATCTTAGAATAAATAAACTGCTTCCTCTCCTTAATTATAAAAAAGTCCAAACCCCTAAAAACTCAGAAAAAATAAGACTGGTTCGCAGAAAATAAAAATTTAAAAAAAATGAATGAATTAAGACTAGCTAATAATACGAAGTAATTAATGATATTAAAACTATAAATAATATCGAATACCAAAACCTGTCCAATAATAATATATACAAGAAAATGTCCAATGATCCTAAGAGAACCGCAGAAAAAACATAAAATAAAGACTAGTTAATAGTACAAAAATAATGGCATCTATGACAACACATCAAAGGCCGTAAATGACAAAGTTCTCTCTGATTCTCTCTCCTCTGATCTCGAGCCTGTCTTTGTTTTATCGTTATTTCCATGGCAAGTGCTCATCTGAGCTCCAATCTCTGGTCCCTCCTCGCCAATCTTTCATGTAAACACCCGTCTATCTGAAACCACTGTCAGTAATTTTCCCCATTCTTTATCTGTGCCTAAATCAAAACGTAGATTCCATGACCAAAGCTTCTTTCTTAGACCTGCACGCCTGTGGAACTCTGTTCCGTTTGCCTGTTTCCCACCTGACTACAACTTGGATGTTTTCAAGTCCAACATAAACAAATTCCTGATGAATCGCCCCCTTAAGATACTTTATCAAATCTCCAATACTAACGATTACTACGATACTATCTCATTGATTACTGTACACGTAATAACCCTTATCCCCGAGTGGCTTCCGGGCCTTGATAAGTGATGACCTCCATGTAAAACAAAAACTAATTAAGATTAAATATTAATATAAAAACTGCAAAATAATATGGTAACACCACACGTCCGATATTAATAGATTATGCATCTGAAACGGATAAATTAATTTCCAATTTCTACGAACCTGCTCCTTCTGCAATAAAACCTGCCGTGAACGTTTGAAAGCCGAACAAACACCTGATAAACGGAAGACATTTCGAAATATAGCAACACGAACACATCACCTAGCCGTCTGAGAGAAGTAAGAAATCCTACATGTACAATATCGTATGTATAAAAATATATCATGGTTATACATATGAATTGATTAATAAAAGTGAAACTGCATAGCTGCTTCTATCATTATCTTAAGTTGCGTCAGTTTGAATCCATCCGTCAAATCTTTGCATTGTTCTGCCTTATACAAACTTAAATTTCTTCTTATATACACATTAAACAATACTTCAAACAAACTACTTTAACCTATTATGTTTTTTTGTTTTTTTTTCAAACCAATTCAATTTAGACGCGCTTAAAATATTATGGACATAAATAGATGTACTTCTTTCAAATATATTAGTTTTTCATGTTAACATAAATGTAAGTGTTAGTATTCTACTTTTCAATTTTCATCGGACAAATGTGTTTTCTGGAATATAAAATATTTGATATTCTTTTGCAATCGATTTTTATTCTGTTTTCAAACGTGTAAGTGTTAATATTGCGTCAGATCTCTTTTCTTTTTTCTTTTCTTTTCTTAAAGGCATTCGGTGTTTACGTCGCACGAGTTAGTACTTTCCTATTTGATTTAACGTTATCTGAATCAGCCTTGTCATTGAACAGGCTTTTGAAGATTTAATGGCTTTATAAGTTAGATTATTCAGATGGGGTTAATAATACCGATGATTACCTGCCTTCGTTCTAACTACTTTTTAGTTATTTCTGCTCAATAATAAATCGCATTTTGGTTATTCTTATTTGGGTTGATTTTTCCTTGTAATGAACGTCAAACTTAATGACAAATCTATTAATTTATAACGTCAGGCTTTGTAAATTAATTTTTTCTTATTTTTTCTTTTATTTTAAGGTGTGTTAAATATAAATTTTAGACCAAATCTTTTAATTAGTGGCCTAATCAAACATAAATAAAACAAAATCAATCATCAATAATTGCTTATTTTTATTGAATTTAAAAACCATTTTTATTTACTTTTTCTTTAAAGTTCTCAGCGTTGTAGCATCAGCAGCTTGTGATGGGTACAGAGTCAACTCGTTAAGTGATAATTACTATGATCGAAAACTGTTCAAATTTCTGTGGGTGCTTCACAAATGTGGAACGGGTCTTGTTTGGAACCAACCATTTTGTCAGTGTATTCGACCCCGGGTTTCACAGCCAGGTAATCGACGCATTTCTCGGGAATGTCCAGACCGACCGCCAATACTGACCACTTCGGCTGATGGTTCACCTGCCACGATATTCCAGACAGCTACCACATCAGGGCAAAAACGCCAGGTCAAAACGACGTCCACGCAAGAAAGCACAACGAAGTTTACAGGAAGGTTCCCATTTTCGTTACCGCCTAACAAAGGTGAGTACGTGTGCGTCTGTGTTCTTTTGTTTGGTTGGTTTTTTTTGGGGGGGGGGTGTTTGTTTTTTTGTAATCGGTAAGATTTTATATTTTTTTATGAATGGATAAGTCAGTGGTTCCACCGTACTGTGCTACATTGGTGGGCCGCAAATTGATTACAAGTGGAGGTTCCAGGTTATTATAGGTGTCAAACTGCTTTCGGGGATTCTGCAGTGAAGTTAACAAAAAAAAAAAATAACAAAATCAAATATACAAAAAATAAATGAGTAAAGTCATAGCGTATTGAATTGATAGCGAGAAAATAATTCTGGGTGGGCATTCGCATTATGGCGTTTCGCTTTTTCGATCAATGAGACCAACGCGGTCAAGGCATTTCGCTTTTCTAATCAATGAACCTAAGACCGCCATGTTTGTTTTTCTTTACGTAATGTTTAACATATTTAAACTTTATTTCTCAAGTTCAGATGCGTAAAATAAATTTTAACTCGAAATAATTCCTCATGTAATATTTAACAAAAAAAAATTTTTTTAAGCTAATATTGTATTTGTTTCTTACTAATTAATTCAATACGGTATTTAGTGACTTTACCAATAAATGTTACCATAGATACTAAGTTACTTTTCTACCTACCTTATTTGTTTGTGTTTTAAAATGCTTTTTATTCCATCACAATCTCCACGTGTGTCCGGCTGAGCGAGGAGAGAAGAAATGAATAGTGGGGGAAGAGAGGCAGGCGCAAAAGGACAGCATCAGATGCAACATCGGCAGGGCATGACAAAGGCTATCCCTGTGGGAAGTACAACAGAATCTGCCACTCCCGCATCGGTCTGCTCAGTCACAGCAACAGTTGCCACCACTCATGACACTATAGGCGTAATTCTCCATCGTCTATTTAAACGCCAACAAACATACTCTGATTAACTCATTGCAATTCTACCCACTCGACTCGCATATCCCCAAGAAACCCGTTCAGCAGCACAATCCCACACCATCACTATAGAGATCCCTAGATGCCGGAATGCCTTCTGCTCTAATAGATTCTTCACTCAGATTGCTAGACTTTGGAATTCCGTCCCTTTTTCCTGTTACCCTGACTGTATTAATGTGCAGAAGGTTAAATATAATATGAACAGACATCTTGCTCCCCTGTTTAGGTAACGGAAATATGATTAGTTTGGAATGAAACAGAGTAAAAAAAAAATAGTATTATTAATCTATATTTCTTTAAAAATGAAAATGGGGGGGGGGATTCTCAACCTATGTACTCACCGAATTTCTGATCTACAGGTTTGAAATTTGGGATATAGGGTATTCAAACACATGGAGAACTTTTTAATCGGTTTTCATCCGGAAAAAGTATGTTGAGGTCATCGGATAATTGTTTGTCAACTGTTTCACGAATGCACATGTGTGAATGGTTCACATGACATATTCCTTATAAGTAGGTATGAAAACACTTTTTTAAAGACGTGTCAAGCTGACCTAATGGCTATCGTATTTGACTCGCTATTTTTAGGTTTTGGTTTCGATCATAGCTTGAGTATTTTCTTTTCTTTCTTTTTTTTTTTTTTTCTTACAAGAAGTGAACTGAATCCACATGTTTTTGCATGAATTAAAATATAATATTTATGCGTATTTTACGACCAAACAACGTCGGACAATATGCAAATTTTATCAAAATAAATAAATAAATAAATAAAATAATAATTTAAAAAAATAAAATAAAACTGTCATCAACGAATCCGAGAACGTGCTTAAGGAAGCAAAGTAAATTATTTCTTTGATAAGAATGTTACAATTTTAATCAATCTGTTATTACAAAAGCCATTTTTTTATCATGTTCCTTCGTTGAACTGACTTTCCAAAAATGTAAATATTGTGGTCACAATTATTATGGAATAAGGACCCTGGAAGCCGAAGGCCTCAATGGAGCCACATTTCACTCGACACTGGTTGACTGCCAACGCACGTGTCAGTTATAAATAAACATAAACCTCAGTTTGATTATTTTTCGTTTTTTGTTTGTTTTTTCTGTTTTTTGTTTGTTTTTGTTTGTTTTTTCTGTTTTTTATTTTGTTTGTTTTTTCTGTTTGTTTGTTTTTTCTGTTTGTTTGTTTTTTCTGTTGTTTGTTTGTTTGTTTTTTCTGTTGTTTGTTTGTTTTATCTGTTGTTTGTTTGTTTGTTTTATCTGTTGTTTGTTTGTTTGTTTTATCTGTTGTTTGTTTGTTTGTTTTATCTGTTTTTTGTTTGTTTTTTTTCTGTTTTGTTTTGTTTTTTTTTGTGTTTTTTTTTTTTTTGAGGGGAGATTTTCTTAAAAAATAAATAAATAATAACTTTAATAAACGCACGCAGAAATGGTATCTACCGAGTAAAGACAAATGTTTACTTTAAGTGAAAAAGAGGTCTGTAACTCTTGCATGACTGGAGGGGACATTTGTGGAAATTCAAATTCCCAGCCAACGGACACAAAACGGTAATCTCTGGCTAACTTTAACTCTGGTAACCAGAGAGTGACACAACCACGTCACTTCCTGTTTCTTATATTTCTGGACCCTCAACCAGTCAACATATAACGAAGAGCCGCTCCAGTTAGAATGGCCACCCAACCAGCCCTACTGACCTATCCTCAGCCTCTCATAAATCGCAAGTAACGTTACTCGATTCCTTTTTCTAGCTAACGAGCTCTTATTCTTTCTGTATTAATTTCTTCACGTGCATATTTATGTAAATGAATCTACATTCTTTCACTATCGCATATTGGTATGTTTCGTTTTCACTTGCGACCTTTTGCTTCTCAATCGCCTACCATTCAATTCATTAAACAATATGGAGGACGGGATCTCAATTGCATAAACAGGCCATCCTGTCCTCAACACATTAAAAGGATCACACTGTTTTTTTTGTTTTTTTTTTCTCCATTTAATGTTAATAAACAACTAGACTACCCGTGATATTATATTAGCTATGGAATTCATATATGAGCGTGGCCCTTGTGACGTAAAGAAAAATGTTTTTTTTTTTTTTTGACAGCGGCCGCAGATTTCTAGCAGAGCTAGACTTTCGCACTTTCGCAATACGAAAATGCGGCTATAATGTCAGGACCCTAGCACCAATTGGTCATTATTTTTATTTTCAAATACAGACAAAAGTTAGTTTTGCATTAACATATTTTGTTCCTTAAATGATTTATATGTTTTGTAAGTAAAAATAGTTAGAATTTATTACATATAAAAACATTTTTCCTTTTTTTAAAATAGTAATCTCGACCAAAAAAATGTGGTTGGCATTTTTAATATAAGGAACAAAATCATGTTTACACCGTTTTGCGATTAGTTCATTTCTACCACATAGACGAAACGCTCGACATTTTTTTTAGAACAAAAGCATATTATTTAGAAACCCTAACAGATCGAGCGATTTTATCGAAAACGTTTTGTTCTAATCACGTGTTACTTTTAATAGGTAAGTGAGAAAACATTACATCTTTTATTTAACTTAAAGTGTTTTTATTAATTTATTTTCGGCAATTCTGCAGTATACGGACGGCGGCAATGGTGGGGGGGGGATAACTCCAATTTCTTTGTCAAATACTGCAGCAAATAAGTAACAAACAAGATATTTTTCCGAACCAAAACATTTATTATATATATATATATATATATATATATATTAGTGTTGTAATTTCTTTTTCTAATTATATAGAAACATATTTCCGGATTAATGGCATCTGGACGGTTTACTCATGGAAAAAAATCTTTCCTAATCGTTTAAAATTGCCTATTTTTCCAAATAAACATAATTTTCCTACGAATCGAACGCTGACGACATTTTTTTTACAGCTTTGTTTAACAACTTATGAAGAATTTAAAATATTAAATTTGTTAAAATAATGGATTTAATATGTGTAAAAAATATGACCGAATAGATTCAAGTATTTGCTGTTTAAAAAACAACAAAAGAAAACGTTATTTAATGTAATAGGAACGTGTGCATTTACCGATCCGGATTTTTGCTTGGCGTGTGCAGATAAAATACAGGAGTATGCCAAGCTATGGTAAGGTTAATCAGCTACTGGAAAATCGGCAATAAGAATGTAAGCAGACGACTTTTAAAAAATTGGAAGAAAAAAATTTTGTAATCACGCCCTCTAGTTATAAAGGGCCGCATTAGTTCCAACCGGATGTTGTAAACCGGAAAGTGGGTTACATCACTCGTTACAAGGTCATGGGAGTTTTATAATTATATAGATTACTGGAGTTAACAAGTATTCCATTTTTAAACAATACAGAACTTTATAAAGTAAACTTTTTAAAATTAACATTACTTAAAAATGTTCTTTAATAAAGTTCAAAGTTCTGCTGCTCTGCCTGCATTGTTTATAAATAAAATAGTTATTTAAATTTCTTATCTACGAGTATGCGATTAATATTTAATTTAAAATTTGTAAAACCATATATTTTTAATTTAAAATAAATGACAAAAACTTTTGATTTCCAAAGAAAGAGGAACTCTAGCTTGATACAAAAACTTAACATTTTTTTTTGTTGTTCAAATCATCATAAATATTCATTTTTTTTTTAAAATAAATCAATGACAGCAAATACATCTTTTCTTAAACTAGCGAGGTACCCGGCGTTGCCTGGATGTTTGGAGGTGTAAAAGAAAAAGTGTTAGTAGGGAGGAGGGCTCGAACTCGTGATGAACTCAAAGGCAAAAAAGAAAGTGAAAGAAAACGTAAACTCGTACCGCTATGCTACGAAGCCATAGGAAGTGAAAAGCGTTCAAATTTAGTGGTGTCAATCAAAAAGTTGACTTGCTAGCAGGTGCAGAAACGAACGTTGGCTGATGGCCAGTTCAGCTTTCCGCCATTACATTTGTTTCCCCACGATGTTGGAGAAACCAAGCTACCCTGAAAAAAGGGGAACTCTCAAATGAATAGCAATTGTCTGATATGGAGGGTTTTCCCCACATTGATCATTGCTAATTCCTTTCAAGATGTTCCGGCACAAAAGGCCACTGACGGCTTTGCTGTTGATTAGTTTCGCTTTCGTACGAAAAAGTCAAACAAACACACGACAGAATGAAATAGCACGAATTTTGTAAAAGTCACACAAATAAAAGATATAGATGATCTCTGTTCGCAAATCGTAGATATTACAATCCACGGAGTATATAAAAAGTTCTAAAACATAGTACCCCTCCTCCCGAGAACCCCAGTGAAAAAAGCCTTTGCTGTACATATAAAAATGTGTGCGGCCGTTTTGCTTTATATATATATATATATATATATATATATATATATGACGTTGACTGCTCTAATTCATTAGTTAGCCTTTCAGCATTTTACGTAAACTGCCTGTAGATTTTAACTGTAGTTTTTCATTTAATAATATTTAGCAAAAATTCATTGCATTATACTAAGTTATTAAACTACGGTTTTATCTGCTTGCTTTAGTATTGACATAAGAGGAAATATTTGACTGAGATTGCACAGAATATTGAAACTTTTGCATCTATTCATATAGTGTTATAATATTAAGCAAGTTGTATAAAATGTATAATTTTCAGCTGCATTATTTTCGAATACATACATAGTTTTTAATAACTCAATGATTCCCTCAGTTTTTGAAATTACTGTCTCTATTTTGACATTTCAATTCCTACTTATAATAAATGGCATGCCGCATGAGAGCAAGAAATATGGAGGAGGATGGGGTTGGTGAATTGTGGTCACACACACATCTGTTTGACTCCTCTCCCACTGTCTGTTCTTTGATGTGTGCATACATGTGCATGTTTATATTGACTGATTGTCATTGTTTTCTTTGTCAGGCCATTGACGTCATCTCCAGGTCAATATCTAGGATGTCCAGGCAGGTTCTTTGTGTTTGCTATTCAGAAAATCCAGCATTGGCCAACCAATAGTCCAACAATAGCACCTTAAACGAATTATGTGATAAAAATGTACAGTTTTATTTTTTATCAAGCAAATTCATTTCACTAGCAACATATCTTGTTTGAGGTGAATAAAGGTTTTTACAAATTTAATGTCGAATTTTCATTTTTTTTGTTAGATTCTAATAAGATATCATTTTCTCAAATCCAGGAATTCATTGCAGTGAATACCGACCGAACAGCAAAAATAAACTCAAATTTTACGAAAAAGATGCTGGGGGTATATGGCAGTCCCAACGATGTGCCCCTAAGACTCGTTGGTCTCAGAAATTGTGTACATGTGTTTTTATTCAGCCTGGCAACGAGTTCGGGTCAGCAGGTGAGTAAAATTCTATTAATTTAATAATTTAAATGTTTACTTTTAATGTAATTTTTTAACTTATTTTTTTGAATATTTAAATTGAAAATAAAAATGCGGTATAACTGTGGGGAAAAAAGAAACGAACATGCAAACGGCCTACCTGTAAAACGTCTGCCTGTCATGCACGTTGGACAGGAAAAAGTAATGGCGTCTGCGATATTTAACAGAAACGGTCTCATGTGATCTCGCAAGATTCACATGGGTGAATGTAATATAAAGCAGGTCGCTTGGAGAAGTGGGGATTTTTTTTTTTTCGCCGTACAGACGGTTACTCAGTGCATTGAAATGAGTGAATGAGGTTCCAGTTCTACAATAACCATAAAACATTACCGGTCAATATGAATTTCAAGGGATTTAAAACATCAATCATTTGATAAAGAGGTTTTCTATTGAAATATACATTTGGAACACGGTCACACATATTACATTAGTTTTGACTAATCAAGTAAGGTTTACTATAGTAGAAATAGAAAATCACTTGTTTTTTCTTTTAAAATAAGACCGACCTATTTCCGTTTCTTGCAGTGCCTTCTAATAGTTCTATATAAATACATGAGTAGATGCGTCGATGCTTCTTTTAAGAGATTCTTGATCTATCGGTCACGCTTAAGTTGTTTGAAAAAAGTATATTTTGTCTCTAAACATGCAAATTGAATGGCAGCGTTTTTAAAATCCATGTTTTTATTTATTTTTCATTTTAATATTTTTCATGTTTTAAGAGATGTCCATTGTGTAGGGTTCGTTGAGTAAAATGGAAACGATTAGCATTAGCTTGGTTATAAAGTCAAACTCTTCTTTCAAATTTTAAATCCGTTGTATTCATACTTAGCTTCGTTGACAAGTGGCAAGATTTGTATTTGGAAACAAATTCCGCAATAGATTACATATTGCATATTACATATTGCACATTGCATATTGCACATTGCATATTACATATTGCACATTGTATATTACATTTACATATTACATATTGCACGTTGCATATTACACATTGCACATTACATATTGCACATTGCATGTTGCATATTACATATTGCACGTTGCATATTACATATTGCACATTGCATATTACATATTGCACATTGCATATTGCACGTTGCATATTACATATTGCATATTACAGGAGTTTGTCAAGACAACCTGTCAGGATGATAATTTTCCCTCAAAGTAAACCCTGACCAAATATTCAGCATCACATAGTATTCACAGCCCTAATAAGATCGCTTTAATTCTGGCCTTTACAGGGAATGGTGCATCTTCTCTAAGTGATGTTACTTCAATTAGCAACGCAAAGCTGAACACTCCATCAGAGTAGATGAATTCTTATTCTGGAATACAGAACGCGAAACGATCAAAAATAAAGATATACCATAACATATTTAAAATGGTCAACTGGGGAGAGGATAATTGGAAAATTATGTTCTCAATTTGTTTACTGACTCGGTGTTGGAATGAAAGAACTTTGATGGAACATTCGAATATCTATGTATCTCGTATAGAGATAATGATAGTTTTAGGAAAGAGTCGCCTTGATTTCTGAGAATTTTGACTAAAGGTAAATGAAACACATGGAGTGGTTTGTAAATTTTAAAAATTCTTTTGTGTTTCGTTTTTTTTTTTTTTAACATCAATTGAAAGCACTCAAGTATAAAAACAAATGACAGTCAAAATTGAAAAAAAAACAAATGACAATCAAAAGTAATAAAAAAACAAATGACAAAAGTAATAAAAAACAAACGACAAAAGTAATAAAAAAACAAATGACAATCCAAAGTAATATAAAAAAAAAACAAATGACAATCCAAAGTAATATAAAAAAAAACAAATGACAATCCAAAGTAATATAAAAAAAACAAATGATAATCCAAAGTAATATAAAAAAAACAAATGACAATCCAAAGTAATATAAAAAAAAACAAATGATAATCCAAAGTAATATAAAAAAAACAAATGACAATCCAAAGTAATATAAAAAAAACAAATGACAATCCAAAGTAATAAAAAAACAAATGACAATCCAAAGTAATAAAAAAAAAAAAAAAAAAAAAAAAAAACATTCTAAACAAATATTGTAATTTTGAAAAAGACAATTTATAAAATGATTACAAAATTTATAAAATTCCTCGTTCATCCATTGTCAGGTTTTCCAAAATTTCGACATATTTTTCATTGACGTTAATTACCATTATTTATATGGAAGTGATCATAATTGTTTGTATCGTATCCCTTCATCAGAACCTAATTTGTTACTCCTTTATATTTTCAAGAATTTAGCATTTATTTTTTATAAAGATCAAAATAAATTTTAGAAAAAAGAATTGTTTAATGGAATCTGGTTTTCGTCACAAATTAACAAACGTCATAGTATGCAGAGTTGAGTGAATGTGCATAATTCATATCAAGTTGAGTTGTACATCCAGCTGTACAGTGCATGACTGGCATGAAACCATTGCATGTCCATTCCATTTAAATGGACTTATCTGTATCCCGTGGGTGGCGACTCATGATGTCTTAGGATGGGATCTTTGTTGCTGGGCTGCTGTGGTCGGGGACCTTGTTACATTCCACTTAAATCCTTACTTTGGCTATACAGGAGATTGGAGAGGCCTGATCTGGTCGATTGGATGGTCACATTATGTTTTAATATGTATAAGTTTATCCCTAAACCGTGATTTCTAATTTGATTATCCTAAAAAGATTTCTCCTTTTTTATTTTCTTCCCAAATCGATGTTAGAAGGTAATGTGTGAAGGGCGATTGTGTTGAAAACAAACTGGCTTACAACTGCCAAAGAGTGTTTTCCACGAGTAATGCCTTGTATTTTAAGAGCAATGGGAACATCAACCTGAAAGATCAGTTGGAAATGACTTCTATACCATACATTACGACCATGTAATACTCACAGCCACCTACCTTGAAAATGCTGCTGTGAAACCTGACATAGTTTATGAAATAAGTCAGAGAGAGTTGCAATCTTGGTTGAAGTGAGTGTCTCTAATGATGGAGGTCTGAACAGAGCTGAAAAGGAGAAACGGACTAAATATCAAATCTCATGTATGATATGAAAAGAAACTGGAATCTTAGGGAGATATCAATCATATAAGTTATCATAGATGCCACAGAGGTTATAAAGAAGAACCTGAAGTCCTACCTAACTAATATTCCTGGTGAATCAAGTGCAAAAGAGGTCCAGACAATTGCACTTAAGGGAACAACAAGGATACTAAAAAGGGCTCTCGGTTGGTTTCAATAAAAAGCAGGGCAATGTTGGCAGCTGGTTTGGCTGCCCCATACCCAGCATTACAATCTTCAAAGGAAGAAAATTTTTTTAAAAATTTCTTTCTAAAAGAAATTTTTATTAGGATGTGTTTTGTTTTATCTTGATAGGAATGTAATGTATTCTTAGCGGAATTTATTCTGGGACGAATGTATTTCAAGGGCAATGTATTTTACAAATATAAAATATTCTATCTACAGAACTAGATTTTACAACTTTGTTCAGCATTAAATAACTCTTATATGCGGCATAGTCATGTTGATACATTGGTTCTCGTCAGATCACTAAAGTTAACCTATTTTGAGCCTGGTCAGTACCAGATGGGTGACCATTTGGAATTACCAGGCACTGTATATAGGCATATGTAGACACCTAGCTGCAAAAAAGAAAAAAAAAGTCATCATCTAACGAGGATATACATGTGACTGGAGACCACTTGTGAATTTTATGTTTCTATGAAATTTCTTCATTCTGAGGAAGCCGGTTCAATCCACCTAAGGTGAATGCTACTGATGTGCTGTATTAAATAACGCGTGGAGAGAATAATTTTGTGCAAAAGTAAGATAGTTTATGTATAATATAAAATAATTAATGTATAATAAAAAAAAAAATAATTAATGTATAATATAAAATAGTACTATTTTGTTACACCTGTGAAACTATTCACGTTCCTCCTCCCTCACCAAGTGATAAGTAAAAAAAAAAAAAAAAAAGGAAAGAAGTTTATCAGAACAAAGTTTGTAGAAAGTGAGCTTAGTAGAAAGACAATAAAGTTGTTCACCTGGAAGGGAGCTGAAATAGGATTGTTAATCAAGGTGTGACAGTGATTGGGACAAAAGATCCATTAAAAACGTCAATTTAAAGTTTGAATGAAATAGAATTCGATTATTTAAAAGTACGACTCAGCAAGAACTTGTTTACAATGCTAGGAAGTAAAATTTATTTGAAGTATTTTTATTTTTATCGTTACAGTTCTGAAATCTGCATATTGTGAAGTTCTGCTGTTGTTACCATTTAACAAGGACATCCTGGACAAGTCACCCAGCCACGCCTACATCGGTCAGTCTAACAGAATCCAAATCTTGAAAGAAAGTGCTTTCTTAGATGGCGTATCCTCTTTAAATGTCCCTTTCTTCAAAGGCAATTTTCTCGGCAATGTTTTCCACATCCAGTTCAGCTTCAGGAGTGCAAGTGCAGAAATGGTAGAAACTCCAAATAAAACGATGACTCTTATGTCAAACGGATGCAAGGATGACCCACCAAGTCTTCATTTAATGTACACAACTGGCAGAAACATTTTGACTCTTGAAACGGCCACAAACTTGAAGTCCAAAAATAGCCTCACATGCCCAAACCTCATTGTAAGTGATTTTTGTTTATAGCTAGTCTTGTATACAGTTTAAGATGACTGCCTGATATTCTAATTTTACGTTTTTAGTGACATGTGTTGGGGTTTATTTCCAAACAAGTGATCACTATATGTTTTTTTTTTTTTTTTATTACTCATGAAGGTCAGAAATAAATAAAGGAAGGTACTGAATAAGAAACAGTTGATTATATATGTAGTACTGTGTGTGGATGACTATAATGCTCCCTATCTTGGGTTGAGAATATTGGAAAGTGATATACAAATTGCCATTAGCGTATTAAGCGATGCAATTTGTGGAGAGTAGATAATACAGTGGATGTGTTATCGGCAGCTCCAGTAACTCTCGCTTCTCCTATTTTGTCATCCAGTCCTCATTCAATGAGTGATTTTTCTGACAAAGGGTGAAGAAAAAGCTGCTTAAAGGTCGGTAGTACTTGGTGACCAGTAGTCTGAGATGTCGGAAATTTTTCTCTCTCTATCTGTCCTTGTTGCCATGTCACTAGTAAGGGTGCTGGAGGTAAACGTTTGTCTGGGCTGACGTTATCCGCCTGATAGTCAGGGACCCGAACCTTGGATTAACCACTAAGGAGGCTGTCCTATCAGCAGGCGCAAAGTACTGGGACTGCTGCATTGCCATTTGGTGAGTGGATCTGTACCATGCAGTAGTCTCTGGTGGGGCCTCTCGATGCCATACTAGTGGGTAATTGTTACGGCTTTACCTTTTCGTGTGCTACAAAAAATAAATTTCCTGTCTTTTTCTCTCTTACTTTCCCTCTCCGTACTGCTCTAACAAAGTATGCCGACCTATTCCACAAATCCCCAAACCTCAACATGAAATATCTCCAGAATAAAAACTCGATTAAACCTAGAACCCCATCTTCCAACGTAGACCCCTACTACCAGGTCTCCTTCTCCAACATCAGGGGTCTACGTTCCAACCTTCCAGAGGTTGAAACCCAATTACAGGAGAGGAAACCGGACATATTCTTTCTAAGTGAAACTGGAATAGGGCCGACCACTTCCCTAGATGAGTTCATAATTAACGGATACTCAAATTTAACAGCTAAATCTGACCCCCAAGATCGCCATGGGCATGGAATATGTGCCTACATTAAGGATGGCTTCCCGTGTGGCAGGGATATCTCTAGAGAAGATCCTAATTTACCCTATATGTGTTTCAGGGTTGCACTTGCTAACACCACTGCATTTATATTTGCCCTCTATAGGCCCCACAACAGCGGAGTTACTATCTTTAAGAGCATATCTGAGAAAATAGACCACATACTGTCTTCACATCCCTCGGCTAACATCCACATATGTGGTGACTTCAACATCCATAACGTGGAATGGCTGACCCATTCAAATAAGACAGACGATGAGGGGAGGTTTTGTCATGATTTTGCCATTGCTTATGATCTCACTCAGATTGTTCGCGAACCCACCCATGTGCCCGATACACCCGGTCAATATGCAAGCCTCTTAGACCTTTTTCTCTCAACTTCCCCTGAGCTATGTTCATATTCTGTTCATTCTCCTCTAGGATCCTCTGACCACTCCGTCGTATCAGTTAAGATAAAAACGAAATGTAAGAAGCCCCCAGACGTACCCCTCTACCGTACTGTATACCGATACTCTATGGCCGACTGGGATAGCTTCCGTACATTCATATCTGATTTACCTCTGCACTCCATGTTTAAAAAGGAGGTGTCCTCTATAGTATCAGATCTGACCGAATGGTTAATTGCAGGCATAGACCAATTCATACCATCTAAAAAATTCCAACAAAAACCTAACAGCCAGCCATGGTTCTCCCCAGAATGTGCTGGTGCTATCGCGCACAGAAATCACTTTTTCCATAGCTACCAACGTAATAGATGCACTGAGACTAAAGCTGCTTTTAGGTCTGCCAGCAACCACTGTAAAAGAGTAATAAAAAATGCAAGAGAGCTATATGCCCAGTCTGTTAAATCCAAGGTAGCTGATCAGCGGCTTGGATCCCAACAGTTTTGGCAAATAACAAATAGGATCCTGAACAGAAGTGTGCGTTCTATCCCAACCATTATCAATGGACCAGGGGTCATCTCGTCAGCGTCAGACAAGGCCAAACTATTTGCAAAGAACTTTGCAGTTAATTCTACCGTATGCGCCGAAGGCCATCAACTCCCCATATTTCCTCCTATAACACAGAATAAGCTAGGTAAGATACAAATATCCGTGCATGAGGTCGCCAAGCTAATAAAGAACCTAGATTCCAGTAAAGCAACTGGCCCTGATAGCATCCCAATTATAGTGTTAAAAAAGCTTCAACCAGAACTTGCTCCCATACTTACGAAACTATTTAAGCGCTGCCTTAAGGAGAAGTGCTTTCCGACTCCCTGGAAAACCTCATCAGTTTGCCCTGTATTTCAGAATTCAGGTGATAAGTCATCTCCCTCTCAATACAGACCAATAAGTCTCCTGTGTGTTATGAGTAAGTTGCTGGAATCCATATTAAATAGAGAAATAGTCAACCACCTCAGCAGGAATAACCTTCTTAGTGACACACAATATGGTTTCCGCTCTGCAAGATCTACCGCAGATGTGCTGACGGTTATATCCCACAGGATTAGTGAATCTCTCGACAAAGGCTTCCTTTCTAGGGCAATTGCTCTTGACATATTAAAGGCCTTCGATAAGGTATGGCATAAGGACCTACTTCACAAGATTTCCAGCTACGGTATAACTGGAAATGTTTTCTCAATCATTAAATCATTTCTCTCCGATAGGCTCATAAGAGTAGTGGTAGATGGACAAAAATCGGAGGCCTGCAACATAAATGCTGGAGTCCCTCAGGGGTCAATCCTGGGCCCAACTCTCTTCCTGATCTACATCAATGACCTCCCTAAACACATACTTAAATCATTCGTTGACATCTATGCTGATGACACGACCATCTACGGCAACACATCAAAGGCTGTAAATGACAAAGTTCTCTCTGATTCTCTCTCCTCTGATCTCGAGCGCGTGGTTCAGTGGGGGAAGATGTGGCTGGTTACCTTTAATGCATCCAAAACCAAACTGCTATCCTTACATCATGAACGCTCTGATCTCCATCTGGCATCAATTGTGATGGATGGCTCTCGTCTGGGTGAGGCCCCGTGTTTTGACAAGCTTCTGGGTTTGACCTTTACTCCTGATCTGAAATGGAACACATACATAAAGTCTGTTGCCAAGGTCGCTGGAAAGATGGTGGGATCCTTCTACCGCTCCAGAAGATATCTCACTACGGATGCAATTCTCTATCTATATAAAAGCCAAGTATGTCCAAGGATGGAATACTGTTGCCATATCTGGGCAGGAGCTGCTAAAAACAGCCTATCCTGCCTTGACAGAGTACAAAATAGACTTCGTGGCTTAGTGGGGGATGCCCTTTTCTCTACCCTGCAACCTCTCTCCCACAGAAGAGACGTTGCGAGCCTGTCCTTGTTTTATCGTTATTTCCATGGCAGATGCTCATCTGAACTCCAATCTCTGGTCCCCCCTCGCCAATCTTTCACGAAAAACACCCGTCTAGCTGAATCCACTGTGAAAAATTTCCCCCACTCTATATCTGTGCCTAAATCAAAACGCAGATTCCATGAACAAAGCTTCTTTCTTAGAACTGCACGCCTGTGGAACTCTGTTCCGTCTGCCTGCTTCCCTCCGGACTACAACTTGGATGTCTTCAAGTCCAATGTTAACAAATTCCTAATGAACCGCCCCCTTAAGTAAACATTTCAGCAAATCTCCTCACTAACGTAATGTACTTGCAATAACCCTTATCCCTGAGTGGCTTCCGGGCCTTGATAAGTGGTGATCACTGTGTAAAAAAAAAAAAAAAAAAAAAAAAAAAAAAATCGAGCGGATGCATTTGGACGATGTCAAAACATCGTTTATTCATTACCCACACAGCAGTAGCCATATAGCGTAATGATGAGAAGCTTTGACTGTAATTTGGGCGGTTGGGTTTCGATCCTGGCTTGAAGCAGTTGCCTATCTAGCTGCACTGATGAGCTGTGAAACAGCGAAACAGTACTGCATGTGGATGACTAATATATATTACACACACACTAGCAGGGGCGCCCAGCGTTGCTGATTGTTAAATTTGCTTAAATATGTTTTATCTTACACGGGTTTCATATTTATTATCGTAGTTAATTATTTCATATTGTATTGCATCCAACATGTACTCACTTTTTCAAAAGTAAAAGAATGAATTGAGTGCCATGAACCAAAACCAAAGCAAAATAAAACAGTTTCAATCATGAAACTGTTTTTAAGCAAAGTTTATTTGCACTCAATATAGTTGGACTATAGAAAAGAGTGTGAATGATATTAAATACAAGCTGGTTTCCATGACAACACAAGATGCAAGCCAAGCCAGTTGGACGATCCAGAGTTTTATAATTATACTAGCAGGCCACCCGGTGTTACCTGGTTGTAAGATACGCTTAAATATGATAGTTTAATTCATGCGGATTATATATTCATTATTAAAGAGAGAATCCGCGATTAATTATTATATTTAAGGATTTCTACAGAGAACTGGTGAGATTTTGTTGTTTGTCATATTAGTTGGGGGTGTTTATGTTAAAGGGACACATTTGCTGACTTAGAAATAAACGTTAGAATTGTTATACCAACACGACTGCACATATATCAGCAGCAGCAATAGCAAATGTCAGCAGTGTGCGAGGTGACATGCCAGCAAGGAAGAAAGGAAAAGATTGAAAAAAAAAAAAAAATAGTCCAAGAGACAGAATTAGACTTATTACATAAGTGGCCTGAGAGCAACAGGGGAAGATGTGCCATTGCCTGACAAAGACAGAATACCACTTGTGCAACACGGCCGAGTCTTGTTAAACAAATTGGAGTACAAGAAGGCTTTTGAACAAGAGACAAGGCGTTATTTTGCAAGTACATGTAAATAAATGTCTGTTTCAACTGAAAAAAAAGTGAGTCGAATTCTTTCCTTGTCTTTGTTTCTTTTGCAACTGTCTTCATAAAACATGTGGGTCGCGAATGTTGACATGCAACGATTATGTTACATTGTTTCCCTCCTTTCATTTTGTATTCGTTGAGATTTGGGATAAAATTGAGTTTCAAGCAATGTTTTCAAATCCTGAAAAATAAAAATAATTTAATTTTTCATATTTTAATTTCCTTGTGGCAACTCTATTGCTGTTATTCAAATGTCAAAACACTTGCACACACAAATTGCAGCTTGTGACTTCAATAAACAACAGCCAGACAGAATAATAACGAAAGATAACCAACACAAATGTCACATTTACTACATGTGGCTATCAGCAATGGAAGGTCGAAATGTCTGTAAAATTTAATTTCACCATTCATTTAACCGTACGGCACAATCCCACTGACACACCGGTTCTCGACAGACCAATGAAGTTAA
>NC_136483.1:187022628-187192628 GCF_053919585.1 Euprymna scolopes
TTATGTACTTTATTTTTTTATTTATTTATTTTTTTTTTTAACTATACTCGAATATGTGTATTAAGTCTGGTGCAGAATGTTGCTTTATATCAGAGTGTGTAAAATGTCATTGGCTTTCTGATATGATGAGACTAGATGGGCTTTATCCTTCTTTTCATCTACTGCATATACATATTGCAATTTTTATAAATCATCTATTTAACTACCGATGCAAAATATTCAAGATCCCAACTAAAAATAAAGTATGCAGTAAAATTAACATCCATTCTTAATTGGGAAATCATTCTACAAAAAAAAAAAAAAAAAAAAAAAAAAAAAAAGCCATATTGGTTGCAGAATTATTGCCCTTGGATCCTTCTGGCAGCGTTATAAAATTCACGTTTTCACTAAAACTCTGCAATCATGGTTTGATTAGCTTTGTAGGCTTTAACAAACCCTGACAAGCATCATTTCTGAGAAATAACATTTACTCCCAGAATATTTAAATAAGTGCATTACTTATCAATTGCAATCCCAAATATGTAACAACCCAATTATTTTTTCAGATGTTTAATCAATAAATTATACTTCCAAAATTCAACTAAATAATAAAACATTGGTTACTTTTATTCAATTTATTTTTCTAAAATAAATTTAAAAAAAAAAAATCTACAATGAAAAAAAATTTTTTTGTTGTTTTTTAAATAAACCTATTCTCTTTTTCTCAGGTTAAAATCACTCGAGGTTGTGGTTGTAGAAGAGACCAACCAAGAATGCCAACAAATGTTCAACCAGTCTAACGAAAAAGAGATATTAAAATTAATTTTAACTTAATATTTCCTTTTTCTTTGTCTTTTTGAGAGGTAAATTAGTTCTTATTGCATTAAACTTTTGTTCAATAATTTCATATGCTTTGGCTTATAAGGCAATGCCACATAAAATGTTTGTTTCAAGCTGTTTTTTTTTTTTTTTTTTTTTTTTTTTTTTAAATCAAAGGATGGCCTAATTTTTCTGCCTTATGCACCCCCCTTCATTAGTTCCTTAAATGATTACAATATGGATTTGATAGCATGGACAGAATACCAGGAAAGATGGTGTTAAAAAAAAAAAAAAAATACAGAAAAATCTTTCTAGTATACTTATCACATAACAAAGGTCCTATTCTAAAAATCGTAAATTGATCAAGTAGTTTTGAATTAATAAAATCAAATTTTATAAAGAAGCAAGGAGACCTGGAGATGTTACAGAATTGCAATTTTACCATTGATCTTTGTACATAAATTGTATGAATCACGTTAGTGTATGTATAAGTTGCAACATTTTTGTTTTTCTTTGTATCCAATTTATATTAAAATGATACTCAACCACTGTTTTTTATCTATTGATTTATGAACATATCTTATCAAACTTGATTAGAAATTCATATTAGAATTTGTGGCACTTAATGTACATACATTAGGTTGGTACAAAAATGTTGTCTCCCCCCCCCCCCCAGATATATATATATAATTATTGCACCAACCTAATCTATAAAAGCGAACATGTCTGTGTATATTTCCCTACGCAATAACTCTGTATATCGAATTTCGAGTTTGTAGACTAAAAATTGACAGAGTACTGAGATTTGGGAACATCGATGTGATTGGTTTTCAGCCAGAAATTTGGCGATTAAAGGCTCAAAGCTCAACAATTTGACCTTTTGAGAACTCTACCAAACTCCTCCGACAATTTTCGGTCTAAACACTTGAAATTTTAGATATAGGTTCCTTGGACATGGATCTAACTTAATAACTTGATTTGAGCCCAAAACAATAAATTTTAAGGGGTCATAATAAGGGTTAAAGTTAAAAAAAATTGACCGCCCTTTTTTTTTCTCTTTTTTTTTTCTCAACATACACCTCCAAATACCCAGGCAATGTCGGACAACCATGCTAGTATATACATAAAGAGAGAAATCTTTATGATATATGTACCTGTCATGGAACAAAAAATGCCATATTCTAAAAATTACAAATTTATCCAGTATTTTTTTTTTGTTTTTTTTTTAATAGCAAATCATAACCACTACAAGGCTGATTTTGATCTTGGTAGTTCAAATTGTGCTGTCTACATTCATTTATTAAATATGGCATATCAAGACAACATTCTCATTTTTTCAGAAAATTTGATTTCCTTAATTAAAAAATAATCAATTTACGTGATTTTGAGAATATGACCTTTTTATTTCATGACATGTACATACGATTTTTCTTTATTTTCTTAATTAGGTTGAAATGTGGACTTGCACAGAATGTTTTTGTTTTTTTTTTACACTAATTGATATTAAATAATGAATTAATTATAAGCAAAATCAGCCGACATAATTAAAACAAGGACGTGTTGCATAATGGATAACATACTAAGTAAAATTCGTTTGTAACTTAGACTCTTCTGGAGGTTCAATCATCAGGTTCCATTTCAAATTCCATGCTGATTCATAAATTTCAACAAAACCTAAAGAAAGTCAGAGGTTACATTGGTAGTAACATGAGAATACCTAATAATCCAAATACTTAATTACAGCACTTTTTTTTTTAAAAAAAGGAGTATTGGTTTCAAAGAAATTATAGCAAAATAACTGGACGGCACAAGTAATCCCTACCAAAAATAAAATAAAGGTCTCCAAATTTTTTTTTTTTTTTTTTTTTTTTTTTTTTTAATTTCCCTTGTGCTGAATCTGCTCCAGATTTCTATTTATTTTTTTTTTTGAGAACAGATAATGACTTTTAAACATGTTCTCATCTACTAACCAATTGCCTCCAAAACCCACAATCTTCAGCCTAAATGTTCATTTGGTTCATGTGTATCCATTTATAAATGTTGCCTATCTTTTGTCTCTTGGTTGGATTTGCCTTTATTATGGCTTAAATGCTTATTTTGTGCAGCCCAACATTGGAACATTTCGCTTTAATCTTACCTACTTTAACATTTTTATATAAAAAGTGGGTAGCATCGGTTCCGCCTCAGGATAGCATCCTTCCAGGAATTACTTCCTCCTTCATAGGCGGCGACAGGGTTAAACCCCTTCAATTCTTATCCGTTTTCACCTGATGTGAATCAGTCAACAGAGACTTTTCATGCATTAGAAACCAGCATTTAAACATTACACATTATTTTTCTTCTTCAAAGCCGATTTTACATAGCCACCATTTTTCAAAAAAACAATGAAGGAAAATAAATCAACTCTTGTGGCCAACTATAAACGTTTTTATCTAAAGAATAAAGGCATAGAGTGATGGGAGATAAGGTTTCGATTAATTAGTACGTTGGTCTAGTTGTTGTTCTTGTTCAGGTTCGTCTTTAAATGAATCAAGGAGTGGCTGTTGATTGCTGAAAAACTCCCTCATCTTTTGACAATGGATATTGATACAACCAGGACATTGGAGGGTGAGTTGGGACGACACACAACGATCCATTCGTAAATGATTATACACAATATCAGCAAGGGCCTGAAAATAAACACAAGAATTTCATTAACCATAGTAAAACCAGCAACCTCTTAGTTTCGTAAACATGTTTCTAAAGAACTTACAATTGGTTGATGGATTAAATTAAAAATATAATCACAATAAGTTAAAAATTATACTCCCTAGGGTTCCCTAATAATTTATCTTTATAATTCGTGTAAACTTATTTCCAATTCGATCCAAAAATTTGAAATCTTAGAGTGCAGAGTTACTCCCCTTTTTTTCCTGCTAAAATATGGCAACTTTAACACCTGACAAAGGTTAGCGGTTACATCAACTGAAACATTGTGCAGATAACACTCAAGATGAGAACAATTGTTTGTTTACATTATTTAAATTAATCATTCATACCTCATCTCAAAAATTCAGAAATGTAACAAGAATTTCATAATAAAATTTATTATTGTATGTCACAATAAAAAAAAATAAAAAACTTGATGAGAATAAAGTGTTTATGATAATCAAATAATCTATTTTTCAAGTTAGATGAATACACATTTGGATGTACATTATCACCTTTCACCTTCATTTAAAATAAGTTTGTTTTTTGTTTTGTTTTTTTACTCTTTTTCATCCCTAACAAGGCATATTGCGACTGGGAACATAAGGGGTTACTATTTGGGATTGTGTTTAACTGGGAACTATAGGGAGTTGAGCAGTGAGATATCTGTTCACATTACATTTTAAACTTAAGTTAGTACAGTCAGAGAAGCCAGGAACAGGGAGGGAATTCTAAAGTTTAGCCACCCAAGATTATCCAATTGTTAAATACGAAATGCAATAAAAAAAAAAATTTAAAAAAACAAACATTGCTGATTTGCAGGTATGAAAAAAAACTTTACCCATTTTAAAATGAATTATTCCAAAATCATAAATAAAATTTATTTTAGAGATGATGATTGATTATTTAGTTCATTGAGACTACTTTTTGCATCTTGAGTGTTAGTCTCACAACATTTTGGCTGACCTTCAAGTGTATACTGTCGATATCAGGAATCTGCACAGAATTTTGAACAGAGCCTTTTAATTCACAATGTTAGCATGCTCTTGTTCTGTCATTGAGTAGTAGTCTTAAGTAATTCACAATTGTATACTTAATGTCGTCTGCACTGAAGATTTAATCTTCATCCTCTAAAAGAGTAGCACATAGAACTGAATTTTACCTATTTCGATATGCCTGAAAAAGGTCAGAGGTTACATCAGCCGAAACACTGTGCAAATAACACTGATGATGAGAACAGTAATCAAAAAATCCATATGTTCAATAATATTGGATAACTACTTATTAAGGCCAGAAGCCACTCAGGAATAAGAATTAATAGATCGGAATGATTATTTAAAAAAAAAAAAAAAAATGAACACTATGGAAGTACTAAAAATGATGACTGGTATGAACTGTCTGATTATTTGCTATGGCATTTAGGGCAAAAAATTGTTCATATTTGATTTCAAGATGATCAAGTTTTTACCTGCATGGAAGCAGTACTGCAGTATTGTTCTACAAGCAGGAAGTCATTGCAAAGAAGTTCTGTCCATGAAAATTACATTGAATAAAATAATATTAAATTGAAAGCCATTTTAAATGGTCACATATAAATGTTAAAATACACACATAGAAAAGATTGTATAAAAGTTATGAAGAGAAAGAACACTTACCTCAACAAAGATGGGACTGTCATTTAAAGACGCTGCACGATGGAGATTACCACCAACCTTGGAAAAAAAAAAAAAAAAATGAAAACAAATCAGTATTTAAAAAAATGATTAAATAAAGCATACAAAAATAAATCATGTCTATATAAGTGATAAAATTATGACAGTTTCTTTAGATAGATAACCTTTCTCCCTTCCTTTTTTTTTCGCCCAGCCCATTCCTCTATCTGAACATATACACACACAACTCAAGTCTGGTCCTGGATATGACCTTAAACTATCTCCGATGGTGAGGTCTTAGCTTGCGGGCTTTGGGGAGTGTGGAGCCACCCTTTAATTGCCATTGCTCCCAGGTCCACTCTGACCTGGAGTGGTAGTACCTGTTAGGGTCCCAACTATGGGTTAAATAGAAACAGACTTGAAAAAAAAAATATATATTCTATTAAAAGATTTTTCTTTTAAATCACTGGATTTGGCATTAAATAACCTGACAAGAGCTGACATGCCATAAAACAACCAACCAACAACTCATGTCAGTATAAGAGAAATAACTTTGAAAAATCTCAGTTACTTCCCTTGAGTTACGAGGCGCGTGCAATAAGTAATGCCCCTGACCCACTTCCAGTTGTCTGATCTTACTGAAATTTTGCATGTGCAATGATTTATATATCTACGGGTTATGTAGCAAATTACAGCTCTGAACTAATTGTGGTTTCTGTTTTATAGGTGTTTGAACTAGGTCAGGTGTGAAATAGAGCCTGTTGAATGTTGAGCAGTGATCCAGTTTTTGTATTTGAAAGGACGCACACCACAGGAAACTTTTGATGAAATGAAAGAAACTTATGGTGATAATGCCCCATCATATGACCTTGTAAAACGCTGGCAGCATGAATTCAAACATGGCTGGAAATCTGTGGAAACAGCTCCCAGACCTGGTCGCCCCCCCCCTTCTGCCATTGATGAGGCATCTGTCCGTCAAGTTGAGGTTGCCATTTTGGAAGATCAGCGCATTACTATTCGCCAAATAGCCCAAGATGTCAAGCTATCATTCATGACCATTTGCATATGCATAAGGTGTCTGCCAGATGGATTCCCAGGTTGCTCACACCATTTCAGAACACGTCCAGTGCTCGAGGATGAATTTGGAGATGTGCCAAGAAGATGAGTCAAAGTTTTTCAAAAGACTGATTACACACGATGAAACCTGGGTCCATCACTATGATCCAGAGACCAAAGCTCAGTCAATGCAGTGGAAGCACTTGGACTCACCACCTCAAAAGAAGGCAAGGGTGCAGCCCTCCACTGGCAAGGACATGCTCACAGTCTTCTGGGACCAGAACAGAGTAGTGATGACAGATTTCCTGGCAAAGGGTACCACAATTACAGGAGCCTATTCTGCTTCACTTTTGAGGAAATTAAGGGAAGCTATCAAAATCAAGAGGCGGGGCAAGATCAGCAAAGGTACCCTCCTCCTGCAGGACAATGCTCCGATCCACAACTCGCATGTCGCCAGATCAGAAGCACAGGCGTGTGATTATGAAATCCTCCCTACTCTCCTGACCTTGCACCCTCTGACTTTCACCTCTTCCCAACCATAAAGTTGTTTTTGAAAGGAAAGCGTTTCCCAGATGATGCAGCCTTGATTTCTGAAGTCACGTCGTGGTTGGAGGACCAACCTGGGGTGTTCTACAAAAACGATCTCCAGAACTGCATCAAATGATGGGAGAAATGCATAACTCTGGGTGGTTCCTCTGTAGAGAAACACTAATAACTGTGCCAAGTTTCGTTGCTCTACTGCTATGGGAAGTGGGCCAGGGGCATTACTTATTGCACGCCCCTCGTAGTAGCTGGAGAAACAAACTACATAACATTAAAAAATGTGTATACATCGTGATAAGATTAAATAGTATAAATGACCATTTAATCCTCAAATTATGAATATTTTCTATAAATTTTAAATGTTATACATTCAAGGTTATGCGGCCAGCTTTGCCCTGTCGTAAAATATATTTGAATATGATATTTTAATTTATCCAGTTCAAAAGTAAAAAGAAAAAAAATAGTATTTGGGTGCCATCAGCTAGAATTGAAACCGAAAGCAAAACTGTAGCATTCAAAGCTGGTGATGTTACCACTATACCAACATGACACGCATATGAACTGATTAAAAAATAAACTAAGATGAATGTACAAAATGTAGAAAGATTTTTTTTTTCAATTTGAACCCATTCAAAACTATTTTAACCAATTAAAGACCTACAAAAATCTAATTATTTGAAGCCCCAGCACTTTTAGAAGAGATAGTTTAGTTTGAAAAAGTTTGAAAAAAAAAAAAAGACAGACAGATATAGTGAGTTTTATATATTAGATTAATGGGTCACCAATTATCAAGATCCAGAGAAGAGGGAACACTCCAGGTTAATGAGATAGTCAGTTACACAACGATAGCCATCAGAATCTAGGCTTATCCATCAGTGATAAACTGCTTTCATTCAAAGTTCCATAATAGGTCACCAATTATCAAGGCACAGGGGTGGAGGGAGAGGACACTCCAGGATAAAGGTTACACAATGATGGCAACTACAGGAAGACTAGAAACCATCGGTGGGATGGGTAGAAAGAACAATTCATCAAGTATTTGTTTACATTAGACTTTATAACTTTAAAATAGACTATAATGCAACCAGTTGAGAAATAGTTTTATGTAATATTGCTTCATAAATGAGATGTTCTAGGAAAGAAACTTTATTAGAAATTTAGTTTGTTTTTTTTCGTAAAAAGAGAGAGAAAGAAATGCTACGCTGTGGTTATAGTTAGACTTGTTTTTGCTGTGAATGTCTTACAGGTAGTGGTGGTGGGGGTTGTTCAGTCAAGAATTTTGTTTTGTTCTTTTGTTCTACAGAGGTTGAATCTCTAAACTCTAGGTGGAATTTAATTTAGAACACCTTAGTTAAGTCGATAAAGGCATGGGTTGTGTCCAGTAGGACAACCAAGCTGAGGCCCACAATTTGTCACTTCAGCCAGATATTTTTTATTCTTGCTTTTCTGTAATGATATGAGGATGATGCAGATGTAATTAGTAAAAACAAAATTAGCATCAACATTCAAAACCAATAGTTTGGAGATCTATAGACAACAAGTGAATATCTAGAGCAACAAAATTAACCTGCAACGCAACAGAAAAGACTAAGAAAACCTGATGGAGAAATGAACTCAACAGCAAACTGACGCCTATGGGCAGATGCTTTTCAAACTGATATGCTATTACATAGGTTGCACACAAATGTATCTCAATTATGTACCAGTTATCTGCCCTTGCTGTTATTTCTGATTTGTCTAACAGGTGGCGTTTTCTACTTCCTTTACCCAACTTCCATTCTTTATCTCTCTCTTGTTCATTCGAATCGTGGACGTGAAAACACGTTTTTCCATACACCTCAACAGGGCATTTTCCTTTTCAAGGTAAGAAAGAATACACGTGTATGCCATAACGAACTCTCACATACACAATGAATATTCAACGCATACTTTAATAAACCCTTGTGATCACATACAAACACCAGACATGCGTATGCACAATGAACAATACGTGCAACCAACACTTTCAAATTTCATATAACTTTACGTAGACATGCATGTATACACAACTCACTGTATTGTTCATAACTCTTGTGTAAATAAATATTCCTTGTATATATGTAACTCTTCCTTTTGATGTCTTCTTTAAATGTACCCAGTAAACTTGCTCTTTATTGTTGATTGTTTTTGGAACACACAAAATGCATACTTCAACAAGTGGCGACGCAATATCCTCTACATAATATTGAACATCCTGCAAGCTTACATGGATGAAAGGAAACCAGGGAGGAGTTCTTTCTCTAGTAGTGATCAAAAACCCTGATGACAATTAATTACTAGTTATACCTATCTGGTGTTGCCTGTGAGTTTTACTTTTTTGTTTTATTCAAGAGGGTGGACCTATAAATTCACCCTTGTCTACACTTTTCTCAATAACTACGCCTTGGAATTTTTTAAAATTTTGCACAAACATTAAACATGATAGGAGTAAAAAAAAGTAACAGAATAGATTTTTCGGGAAAAGTCAGGTTGTCATCCTGGGGATGCCTTTCTAGTTAAAATGGCTAAAATTGACACTTTTGTGCTTATTAAAAAAAAAAAAAAAAAAAAAATTTATGCCTTGGATTTTTATAAAACTTTCTGAAAATTTGTAACTAACTGATTTCTATATAATTTTGTTTGTCTATACTTCACGATAACTTTTGGGTGTGCTCCAGGGGCTCTTTTAGGGCTAATAAAAACACTCCATTTTTGGGACTATTTTACCATATTTGTCCAAAATTTACTGTATATGTCTATTTAGCAGTTTTGCATTGTGCTGAACTCAAATTTAAATATGTTAACGCCTTGTGGACTTTTGGGGCTAAATGAGAGGGGGGGGGGCAAATGATGGACTTAGTCATTTCTTTTTCTGCATGGTGCAGAACTCAAATTTACATATATTAAGACCTAAAGCTGCACCGTTTGTTCATTTTCACCAGGATTTGACATCCCTTGGGGACTTTTGTGGCTAAAGGTAGGAGGGGGGGGGCAATGCTGAACTTAGTCATTTTTTTTTATGCCTTGTTCACAGTGCACCATGCATGCTTCACTTATTTTAATTGAATCGCATTTTTTACATAGAATTCTAAAAGTTAAATTCATGTGTATAGTTTGGTTATAAAATTGTTTAAACTATAACTAAATTTTTTCAAAAGTTACTTTTTAAATCTTTATAAAATTATTGGCTGTAAATAGAAAATCCTCGTTTTATTAAGAGATTGAAACTTTAAAAGCTAACAGTTTTAAAGCTGGAAATGACTTTTTATTCAAAAGTTTAAAGGCTTCTAATTCTTATCAATTTTTTTTTTTAAGTGTCAGAAAGAAATTAATGCAGTTCTTTTTCAATTATTAACAAAAGATTAAAATGGCTGACTTGTTTACAAAGAAACCGAAATGCATTATAGTAGATTTAGTTTTGGAATTTTTTTTTGTTTCAATTTGATTTATATTACATTAAACATTTGATTTTAAAATTCAATTAAATTTTTTTTAATTTACTGTTAACATGTAAGTAGATGCAAGAACACATAAAATGTGTTGTACAATTTTATTAATTTAGAGATGTAAAGACAGAAGAAAGTAAGAAACTTCCGGAAAAAGACAGAAGGGAGTAAGGAGGCTCCGAAAAAAGGCAAAAGGGAGTAAGGAGGCTCCGAAAAAAGACAGAAGGGAGTAAGGAGGCTCCGGAAAATCGCAGAAGGGAGTAAGGAGGCTCCGGAAAATCGCAGAAGGGAGTAAGGAGGATCCAGAGAATGATGGAACAGTCAAAAGAGGAAAAATGGATTCCACCTTACCTCAGCTCCTAACTCTTCAATATATTCTAGATCCATTTCATATAAAGTTTCTATGTGGTCACTTGTGAACGCTACAGGCACGAGCAATAAATTCTTTTTTCCTCGTGTAACAAAGCCTCGAATGGCAGCATCTGTTTGTGGAGCAAGCCACTGCAGTGGACCAACCTGAATGCAAATAGAAGTGAAGCAAAAAGTTAATAGAACAAATTCAAAATCTACAGAGCAGTCATAAGTTATCACAATACAAGAAGCAACAGTGTTGACAAGGAGGATAAAAATCTATTTTTTTAAGTAAATCTTTATTGATTTACTTAACTTCTATACAGCGATCTAATGTGTGTAACTGTGTTCCATAATATACTATTTCAAGGTAAGACCTCTTTTTCAAATGATAAAGTGGTTAAAATCTTCTGGAACTCTTCTGATCTTAAGTACTGTTTTCCTTTGCATTACTGCAATAAATATCACAGTGACCTCACAGCAAATATTTAAAGCAATTTAAATTATGAAACAATCCTTGTTTAATTCATTTATTTGATGTATATAACATTAATTCAAATAAGTTATTATTATATTAATTTATTCAAATGTTAATGATCCACACTACTATAAATCATTCTCGGACCTTTCCCAATCAAGAACAGCATGAAGCAAGGTTGCATCTTGGCGTCTACGCTCTTTGGCATCTTCTCCTTGCTCCTGCGGTATGCATCCTATGAGTCAGACGATGGCATCTTTCTCCACACTAGAAGCAATGGAAACCTATTTAACCTCACCAGTATTAGAATAAAGACAAAGTTGCACAGTGCTTATTAGAAAGATGCTCTTCACAGATCTTGTTGCTCACTCTGAGGAAAGTCTTCAACAATTCATCTCCTGCTTTGCAAACAGGGTACACTCTCACCATCAGCCTGAAGAAAACCAACATTATGGGGCAAGATGTACACACCAGCCCTATAATCACTCTGACCATACCCTGGAAGTGTTAGATAAATCCACGTACCTCAGCTCCATCATCTCCAGCAACTTGTCTCTGGACGCTGTTTTCCAGATAAAATATTTAATGGTGTGCAAAATAAGGAGGGGGGGGGGGTAATAACGTATCAATTTTGTAGAGAATTATTTCCCTTGTGACAGTGAAATATTTTGAAAAGTTTTAACAGTCAAGTAAAATTTAAAGTCATTTATATTTCATTGATTTTCTAAAACATCATTTCAGTCTCAGACAGTAAATATGTCTCTACACTAGAAACACGCAATTAAATTCAATTTGCTTCCAATCAAGGATTTTTTGTTAAACAGAATTAGCCAATCTGGATTCATAGAATTTTCAGTATTAATTAATGTTATTTAGAAAGGACTCTTTCTTTTTCTTTTTTTCAGAAAACTAAGATTTTTTTAGTTCACTTTATTACCCCTTCCTTTTATTTCAATGTATCTTAGTTGAAACTTTGTGCCAAGCAACCAGGATCACCAGAGCCTTTAAAAGATGAAGCTTAGGTCAGAAGAGAGTTGTCAGGTCACCTTGACGCTATTATCAAAGCCAAAAACAGGTTCATTAAGTTAAATTGACAAAACATGTAAAAGTTAAACTAAACCATCTATAAATATAAAAGCGAAAGTGTATGTATGTATGTGTGTATGTGTGTATGTTCGCTTTTTCTGTATGTCTACAAAAGGCTTTTTTCAGAGAAGCGGTCGGTCGCCTAACAACTTTTTAAAACTTTTTTTATCACATGTAAATCGTAATATCTTAGAGTTAACAACGGAGCCCGCCTGTCTATTTAATTTGCTCGACTTCGGGAAGATAAATATTCAACATTTGTCGCTCGCCGCAAGTGGATTAGTCTTTTTCCTATAATAAAAACGACACTAATTTTGGCGGTATTTTCCGTCTGTCGTCGGAAATGTCCGAAAGCAATCAGCTTTGATCAATGTGGAAATATTTTCCATATATCAAACAATTGCTATTCAATTTGGACAAGGGGAGCTGTTTCCCCCTACCCCCAACATCTTGGAGAAAAAAAAAAAAAAAAAAAAAAAGCGTTCCGTACTAAATGATACCCTGTAGTCAAAAGTTGACCTCATTAAGTCATTAAAACGTGCACCTGCTAATTTAAGTAATTAAATAAATTCAAACGGGTTTCCGTTAGCATCTTGTGGTGGTGCAATGGTTAACGTCGCACTTTCTTTTTTCACACTTTAATTTCCAACTTTGCCTCAAGGGTTCGGGTTCGATCCACATTCTTACCTACCAAAACATTTTTTTTATTTTAATCCCCACCCCCCGGATTTTTGATTTACCCAAAACCATACACACCTCCAAACACCCAGGCAACGCCGGGTACCCCTCGCTAGTGTGTAATAAATAAATCTCCAAAACTTATTTTTTCCTCAAGAATAATTTTGCAGACAAATATTGTCTGAACACTGTATAAAAATATATATATATGCATACACATACACACGGCATCATCACGTTGACACACCAGTTAAGCAATGTTCAGCCTGACTAGTATCAGATGGGTAACCATTTGGGAATTCTAGGCATGGTATGTGCTCTTCGCTTATATCGGCATGGTTTCCAATTGCCTGAACCTCCACTTACCACTGGTGTTTAACAATGCCGACTCATGAGAGGTGTGGTTGGAGATTACGCAACTCTTGCCACAAAAATTTCATGCGCAGGCACCCTAACAGTGGGTATCCATAGTCAGTCAAAACTGAAGGAAGCTATCATATATATGATATGACAATGTTGACCCGATGAATCATCATGCTTTTAACAATACTAGCGCTATATCAACATTTAATAAAAGAACACAGCTGTCCCCCCCCCTTCAATCATAGAAAAATCCTCGTCGACAACAAAAATTATACAACGTGAAAATAATCTTAAAAAATTAAAACTTCTTGAAGCGTCATACATTATAACTTATCACCCTACTATAAATAATATTACATTCAAGAAAAGCAGCAATGTGTTAAAATGTCTTGAATGGCCCATAATGGACGGACTTTGCTAATAGTGCCCAGTGCTGAGTTTAATAATCTAATCTTTAATCGACTTCTATTTTAATCGATTTCTCATCGACTTTATATATTTTAATTTACCATCAGCTAACGCAGTTTAATGTATATTTTACTTTTCACTTTTTAATTTCCGTTTTCGCTCCTTCTCAATTTTACTTCCCCAACACCTGAAGAGGATTCGTGGACGAATCAAAAGCGCTCGTGACAGTAACAATTATGGAACCTTCATTAATATTTTCGATTTTGATATAAAAAAGAGGTGCTTGTACCGTTTAATCAAGGCATTAAAAACTGAAAATATTGAGAAAAAAAAAAAAAAAAAGGTTATATTGTATGTATCCGTTTTGGACTGAAGATCTCTGAAAAAAAATTTCATTTGATCGAGTAGTTTTTTGTTTTTTTTACAGTGGAAAAACACGTTTTTATGAGAGCGCGTTGATGTCAGCCATTATGGAAATTTTTAACATGCCAAGACTCCCTCCCCATCTTTATTACTAGCTTTTATTCCTAAAAATCGAACCTTTTGCTTGGTATCATAAATTGTTTTTTTGCTGTAAAAAAAAAAAAAAAAAAAAAAAAAATACTTGATGAAATTAAGTGAAATTTTTAGTTGGAGAACTTTGTTCCATAACGGATGTGTACAATATAACCTTTTTTCGATATTTTCATTTTTTAATGTCTTGATTAAACTGCATAAGTACCAAAAAAGATTATATGGAAAATCGAAAAAATAAAAAAAAGACTCATACAGCAAAGTATCGAGGTTGCATTTAATGTTTGCTTGAAATATATATATATATATATATATATTTATATATATATATATAGTAATTTATAAAATATATATGGCGATTAAGCCACTCTAGGATTCTTCAGGCTTATCATAAGCCTGAAGAGTCCTAGAGTGGATGAAACGCCGAATATTCAGTGTAGCTTAATCGCCATATATTTTTTATAAATTACTAACTAGCTCTACCTACGTATTGAGCAGTTTTGAAGTAAATACTTAAAGTTTACGCATAAATCTATACTTTCATATATTAATTTTATGTGAGTAAATTAAGTAGTTTATATATATATATATATATATAACTACTTAATTTACTCACATAAAATTATAACATGACATAAAATATATATATATACATATATATATATATATATATATATATTGTTGCAATATTTTTGATACAATGAGAAGGGCATGATCACTGAAAATTGAAAAGTTCTATTTATAGGCACTGGCGCTAGGAACTGACGAATCAAACGGAGCCACATTTTGCTAGCAACCAATCAGAAACCAGAGTTGCTCCATAAAAGTATTGAATCTTTAGCATTCCAACATATAATCTTTTTGTGTCAACATGAGAAAGATCTTTTGCTCTTTGCCTACAAAATTATAAAATCCAGGACCTGTACAGAACAGCTACCCACTGAAAATTTTTGCCGTAAAAGCAACAGTTATTATGTGCGTGTATATATATAAATATACTTTCAATTATAAAAAATATATACTTATGATTTTTTTTTTTTTTTACAATTGGCACAAGTAATTAAGCTCAATGAAAATGCTTTTAAACTTTCAGAGCATATACAGAAAAAAAACAAGAGGCCATCTAGAACATATGCTGTAGAACAGAGAAAAAAAAAGTAAAAAAGGCCAAAGACCCTAGTATTTGATGTGATGTTTTGAATATAATAAACTAGTTATCACCAGTTTCATTTCATTCAGACAAAACACTGAGAAACATGGCCTAATTAGAGCTGGGGCCCGTTTTTTATGGGTCACCCTGTATTCCAAATGATTTTTCTAGCTTTAGTTTTGAAACTAAAATTCGTAAGCATGACTATAATTACAGAGGATTAAAATTACTTCAGTTTTTTCTCCAGAAAGGTTTCAATATATTTTTAATAAGCAAATTTTTTTATGAATCTTATTACTTTTAAGGTTTTCCATTTATTTTCACTAGCTTTTATCCTCTTTGATAAAAAAAAAATAATAAAACTCAGACCGTTTGTTTTTTAACGAGGAACATATAAACTGTCTCTGGTAAGTCATCTGATGTTCGGCCACGTGCAAGACAATAAAATATTATGAAAGAAAAAATAAAACAAATGTTAACTACTAATATGTAAATCAAGCATATCTGCAGCATATTAATTTGGGGGAGGAGGATGCCTTTCAAAATATATTTTGACACCTTGGATCCAATTTCACTTTCTAATTTCACATATATCAAAAGTTGATATGATTAATTCTGAAATATCAAACAAGAATTTATTTCCAAAAAATCAGACTTGTATAATTTGTGGATGGCTGTAATAGCCTATAAATTTTCTTCATCTATTGCCCAATAGTTGGGAGTATTGGCACGGCTTTTGAACCAGATGAAATCAACTTTGTTTGTCATCCAGATTCCGATGTACTTAGCCAATCAAGAGCAAGAGAAGCAAACACCTCGGGTTTTCAGAGGATATGACACTACAGAGACGAGGGTTTCCTTGTAAAAGTACTCAACAAGAACACTGAAACCCAACTTCCCATGTCTGTACTAACTCAAAAAAAAGAAAACCTGCAAGACTTTCAAAAATGATTAAGATTCTCGCAATAAACAAAATCTTGTACAGCTTTTGAACTGAACAAAAGGTGAACTTTTTTTTAACCCTCATCCTATTCTAGTCAGTTTTTGCCCACTTCAAAAGTTGTACCAATATAAAAAAATATAAAAGTGTTCTTTAACAGAATGATACCCTCTTATCCTTCAAAATAATCAATAAAATTAACCATGCTTTTTGCAATCCAATCATATTTGAAACAAACTTTAGTCACTGCCTGACTTGCCCACCAAGTTTTTAATCATGAATGTTCAACAGTCTTTGTTTTACCACAGGACTCTTTAGCAATCATTTCATCAGTAGGAGACGTGATTCTGAATGGATTCCATACTTACCAAACCTTATCCCCACACTAATTTTATTTCTTTAATCCCAAAGATAATGTCTAAACAAAATATTTCTGAATTAAGGAAGGCCATCAGTTAAAATCAGGATACTGCCAAGAGATGAAAGGGCTATTGACAATTTTTCCCGTTATGTCCATGTATAACGTCAATAAAACAAAAGCTGTAGGACATGAATGAATAGACAAGTCAGCCATAGATGGAAGTTTATTGGCACCAACTTTGCTTGGATTGCAAAACAGATTGTGAATTTTATTAATGATTCCATGGGTCACTCTGTATAAAATGATAATATATTAAAAGTTGATCACATTCTGGCATGGTAAATGACTGAAATTTTTCAAGAATGTCTCTAAGTTCATACGAATGAGCAATAAACAAAAAAGAAATGTAAAAAAGATTTAACCTTTGATTGCCATACGATGCGATACGCATTGGAATGATTGAGAGTTTCCATCACTCTCCCTACTGTCATGGCCACCTCTCCGGGGTAAGTGTCTCCACGTTCAACAACCTGAATTAAAGAGAAAGTAAAAAAGAATTAAACATCTTCTATTATATAAATCTCAATCGTCTGTGTGTTTGTGTATGTTTGTATTAGTGGTGAGACGATTAATCGGAATCGGAAATCGTAAGAATCGTGTATTTTGGGAGGTATCGGAATCGGAATCGCATCGTTAAAAAATACCTTAATTTTCCGATTCCTTCATTACGATTCTTTTGGTCTGATGTTGAAAAAAAGAAAAAAATTTCCTGATATTTCTAACCGCAAGAGAGAAATAAAAAGAAACCAAAGAAATTCATTATTAACAGGGCAATGCTTAGTGCCCCTCCTTTACAAGGTTCATTCATTCAGATCTATTGTAATCCAAACTACAAAAGAGTTAACTTGAAAAGAAGTATACAGGGCTCTACATTGCGAGTAAAAATAAAAAAAACGCTTATCTTTTTGGCAATTGTTTTTTTTTACTGACAAATCTTCTAATAGTGAATGAAAATGCTTTTTCAACTTATATTTTCTTAAAATAAAACGAGCAAAGTCAAATTATTTAAACAGTAAAAGGTTTAATAGAACGATATACTTTTTTTCTTTTTTTAAAAGAAGGCTTTTGAAAGAAATATCTCTAAAATGAAATTGATCACGTATTTCGCAAAGTTTTGACAGTAGTCGGTTTCTTTTGAAGTTTCAAAAAAAACGACCCCATACTTATCTCTTCCAAACCTAAAGTTATTAAATAACCCCTTCGTTAATTTAAGGGTAATTAATTCAATTCAGTCAAGTTTTTTTTTTTAATTTCATTGAAATAAAATCCATTATTTTTTTTTTCTCCAGAAAGATAAAACCCTGAATTTGATTATATTAAACGCAGAATAATATAATCTTTTTTCTAGAATTTTAAATTGAAAATTAAAAGTGTTTTGCGCAGTTTTTTGCCGAACAAAAAAGAAATTAATATATATATTTTTAAAAGGTTTTGTAATCAATTTTTATGTCTAAATAATATTTACGATTAATTAAATAATTTCATTTTAAAAAGTATTTATAAATAGAATTTTACTAAGGACTTATAGTTTAGCAATATTGAACCGCATCAACCATGTGTGAATTGAACACAGTCAACTAAAAAAAAAATTCAAAAGAAAATGCGGGTTTGTATTACTGTACACATAGATTCGAAAAAGTTGTCAAAAAACAAATATATAAAAAATAAATGTTATCAAAGGCAAGATAAGTTATTTTTCTACCTAACTGGATATATTTTTCGGGTTTTTATTCAATGTAGCATGTTTATTCAGCTCGAAAAGCATACAGTGTTTACCGATGTATTGGAAAATTCAAAATGGCGCCCGACACTCTCTTTAACACGGTAAGTTCAGGAAAAGATGTTATAAATAATAAACTATACAAAATACTGCTAGAAACTCGCTCAATATATGTTACCGTGACATATTTTGACATATATTTGGTGTTTTTTTAATAGTATTTTGTCTAGTTTATTATTTATAACACCTTTTCCCGAACTTACCATGTTAAAGAGAGTGTCGGGCGCCATTTTGAATTTTCCAATACATCGGTAAACACTGCATATTTTTCGAGCTGAATAAACATGTTACATTGAATAAAGACAAAAAAAATGTATCCAGTTTGGTAGAAAAGTAACTTATCTTGCCTTTGATAATATCTGTTTGTTATATATTTGTTTTTTGACAACTTTTGCGAATCTATGTGTACAGTAATACAAACCCGAAAATGCATATTTGCATTTCATTATGTAAACTTTTATACATTGGTTTCAAAAATTAAATTCTACAAGTTTTTTTTGTTAACTACCGGTTAGTACAATTTACCGCCCCATCCCTTTATATTTTTTTCTTTTTGTCTTTTTAAGCGGATTATTTTCAATTAATTATCCAAATAAGTGACTAGCTTTAAAACAAAATTTAATAGTAAATTATTTGTTTACAGATAAACTGAATTTTCTAATATGGCCCAAAGTCCAAAAAAAAGTCTTTTTGAAGTTGATGAAGATGATGAGTTGAAAGCCATTTGCAAAGTCTGTCAAATTAAAATATCGCGAGGAATAAAACCATCTAACATGACCACAACCAACATGTTAAAACATTTAACCATGAAGCATCCAAATAAATTGGAGGAGCAAAATAAAAAAGAAAAGGAACAAAAAATTACCAACTAGTCACTCAGAGCAGTTTTATTAGTGAGGGTCGAAATCGCAGTGTCTTTTTTTTTTTTTGCCTACGTCACCATCTAGGTGTCACCATTTTTTTTTTAACCCTCCTTAACTTCAAAGAGTAAATACAATATATACAACTAAAAAAATAATTTTTAAAAATGCTGATTCCATTCATGAAAAATTCTTTTAACTAGAAATTAAAACTTAGGTAAAGATAGCTGACTGACAGCAACAGGAGCACTGGTTAACTACTCAACCACGTGGAAAGGTGTGGGGGGGAGGAAAAAAAAGGAAATTAAATGATGATAATAAATTATGATAACCGTCTTTGAAAGGCACTAAACTCCTAAAATTTACTTCTTTAAAATTTTAGGCGGCACTCCCCGGCGATTTTAAAGCACTCTCTCTCTCTCTCTCTCAAAAAAAAAAAAAAAAAAAAAAAAAAAGATTTAATTTTTAAGTTTGGGAAAGATATATTTATTATAACCGAATTCCTGTATGAAGACTGGATCTACTTTATTGGACGTTAATTTGTGAGATAAGTAATTTTTCAATGTTTAATATGTTTTTAAAGTTTCAATTATCAATTAAATTTTTTTAATTGCATTTATTTTTCAATTTATTTTTAAAAAAAACAGGGTTTTAAATGTATTTTTCAAGGTAACAAACTTCGAAAGAAGTCTAATAAAAAAAAAATCACTTAATTTTTAATTTCAACAACCCTGAGAATTTAATTATTAAAAAAATATTGAAATGTGACATTTTTTTATTTAACATTTCTATTAGTTCAATTAATTTTCTTTCAATAATTCATTTCACTCAACAAACTTCACCATTTTTTGTTGTTTTTTTTTTTATCTTTTTCTGTAATTTTGGTAATTATGTTTGCTCAATTTTATCTAGTATTTCATTTGTTTTTTATAGTGGTATCATTTTTATATGTGTTCCTTTGATATACCCTATTTCAAAATTAGTTTGGCTAAACTTATTCTTCACGTTAGAAACAACGTGTAAAAGCAATGAAAAAGTAAGAAAAAATAATAGGTGTTAACTACTCCTTGTGAATTATGGAGGTCTGAAGAACTGCCGTCACAAATACAACTATCAATAGCTAAACAAAAAATCGTTTTTGAAATTCCTTTAATTGTAACTTTTCGCTATACCTACCTTTTGGTATAAAACACAAAAACTTTCGATTAATGGTATTTCTCATATATGGTCGTTAACTTTGGAAAGGTTATTTTGTATCTACGGCACCATGTCACATGGTATATTGTTTTTTTTTTCATTACGCACGTTCATTTATAAATTATTAAATTAAATATTTATCTTTTTTATCTTTAATTAGTATATATTTTCTTTCTCTTTCGCTATATTTTTTTATTTAATTCATTAAATCTATTAATTATGAGGACCAAAATAATGAATCGTGTGTATTTATTCTCTAATTTTCTTGTTTTTGTTCTGTTATATAAATTCTATTTTATTTGTTTTTTTCTCTGAAGGATAAATTCTATTTTCTTTGAGTTTTTTTTTTCTGTATTCCAATTAAGTAAAATAAATTTTCTCTAAAATAAATTTTGCTAATTTTTCCATTTAGTTTACTATATAATAATTTTATTTAAACCAAAACATGACGGTGTAGACATAAAATATCTCTTCCAAAGTTAGGGAACATATTTGGGAACTACTGACCATAAGTATAAAACTACCTGGTATATTTCAAAACAATACATTCCTTAGGAATCGGTATCGAAATCGTTAATCAATATTTTCCTGGAATCGGAATCGTATAAAAATTAGGAATCGTCCCAACACTAGTTTGTATGTCAGCTAAAAACGTTTGTCAACCGTATCAAAGTGGCATGAACATTGTACGGTTTAGAAAGAACGATCTCTCAAACATATAATATGAAAAAATTAGAAAAAAATCATCAATTATTTCATGTAGAAAAGTCGTTTTATTTGAAAAGGGGTCAGGTAAAACCCTGGTTTTGACACTGTTAATCGTGCATGCGTGAACGGTCGATTTGTTGTTTCATTTTAAAAAGCTAAATTCACAACAGCATTTTTTTTTCTTGTAATAACACGATAACATGGCACTCAAGTCCTTTTTTCTTTTAATCGACAGATCATATTTAATTGTATTTTAATTTCTAAAACTGGGCAACACTGAGTGCCCCTATCACTGATTCTATATAAAAATAAATTGTTGGTAATATCTTTCGTATTACTTGGATTATTCAAACTACTGTTCTCATCTCGAGTGTCATTTTTATAACGTTCCGGTCAATGTAACCTCAAATCTTCTTTAAGTGTATCTTGTCAAACTCAGAAATCTGCACAGAATTTTGAACAGAACCTTTAATCAACAGGAGTAGCATCCTCTCGTTCTGTTAGCCATGACTGAGTAGAAGTATTTTGAGTGTCGCCAGCATTAAGGATTGAACCTTAAATCTCCAGAAGAATATAATTTACAAGTTAATTTTACCAAATACTTTATCCACTATATCACAGTTCCTTGTGGACAATTCTAATATGAGTTTGACAGAAAGATTCCCAAGTCCGACAAGATACACGTAAAGAATGTTGGCAGTCACATCGACTGAAACATGCGAATAACACACAAACGAAATCATAAAAATAGAAGCCAAAATGTTTCTCCATTATCTTAAAGGGAGATTACTTTTAAAATGTAAACTCTTAAAGGGAGATAAGTCAGTTAATAATTTTTATCATTAACTCTGCAACATTGTACATCAGGGGCTAATGACCTTGATCAATTACAAAGGTGAATAGATATTTTTTAAGTAGATCCAAAGCGTTCCTATTTACATGCCTCCCCACCAGGGCAAAGTTAGGTCGGTTTTTAATGTGGGATGTAATGGACGGAGCAAATCCCTAATCCCTAACATAAAATTGTCTGTGCCATGCATGAAAATATGGAAGGGAAATTTGCAAAGCGTCCAGATAAACTGATAAAAAGAAAAAATTGAAAATGATAATAGAACTCGAAAGCGACAGGATTACTGTTAGAAGATTGAGGTTTTGTGCACTGCTTTCTTATTAGAAAATCCAGCTCCCCAAAAAGGGGCATTCTGTATTGAAACAAAAAAAAAAATTTGCCTCTGTCTAGAAGAACTTAACTGACTGAAGACAATAAACTACGTGCAGAATTAGAACAGATACAACACTTTCTTCCAAGCCAAAAATCCAAGAAAGGTTTAGAGAATTTCAATCAAACAGAAATTAACAAATAAACAGAAATTAACAAAAATTCATAAATAAGCTTTGAAGGGTTACGACAAAAAAGTATATTTCTATCTATTTAACGTCATTTTCCCTTTAGGGTTCAAACTTTTTCCAACCTTACACAAGCTCATTCTTTGCTATGATGACCGACTAGACAAATTACTGCTTATACGTTGACTCATCATCCTATTATGCGGCTGTTGCTACAACTATTACTCCTATTTCTCTCTGTCCCCCAACACCTGTTTCATTTGCACCCGCTCCTAATATCTAAAACATTCACAACTAAGCAAGCAAGATTAGAATATTATATTGAATGTTATCAGTAGTTATTTAATATCCAACATTTATTCATTTTCTGAATTTTTCAGGTGAGGATTCATTATTCACATTCTTTTGACTCCTATTCTCATTTAGAGTGTTATTTGCACAATGTTTTGGTCTGATCTTCAAATGTAGCTTGTTGGATTTGGAATTTTGCAGTCAAACTTTGGAATTTACACACAAGGACCCGTGACATAATGAATAAAGAACTTGGTAAAATTCAGCTGTGATCTAAACTCTCCAGAAAAGGTCAATAATCAGTGCAGGTGGTACTCAAAATACAATTACAAATTAGTGTTAAATAAGACCCAGATTTTGATCGAGGAGCTGACATCACACGCTGAACAAAAGAATTTGGTCAATATAAACAAGCGAGGGACACAGATGGAAAAGAGGTAGGAAACAAGATGATAAATGATCGCACAAGTTGCCTGCCAATCCCATCCACCTCTCTCTCAATCAACACAAATTCAGCTGTCAAAATTAAGTACAGTTGTTTTTATATCAGCTAAATGACTTGTTTGTTTTTATGAAAAGTATACATTCATCCACATGTGAAAAAGTAAAGCTGATAAATTTATACATACATTATGTGTGTTACGATAGAGTCGGCAGATCAATTTTAAAAAAATAACATGGTTTCAAGCAGTACTTTGTTGTCATGTTGAAAATGGTAATATATCAAAAAATTACAGAAAATTCATTGAGTAGAAAATTATTTATACTTATGAAAATTAAAATTATTTATACTTATTAAAATTAAAATTAGGGGAAATTGCATTTTCCCTAGATGTGAACACCTTGAAGATTGCGAATACAGGGGGACATACTTATCTCCCTTTTTGCCACTTACATAGCCGACATAGTTTTTTTTTAGACCATGGCAATACTTTTCTTTTACTAGCTGACTACAATATGGCCGTCTTCAAGTCCAATGTAAATAAGTTCTTGATGAGCTGTTCCCCTTAAGTAATCCAATTTATCAAATTTACACTTCTAACGATTACTATGATATTGTCCTTTTCACCACTGTACACTCTTTAATCCTTATCCTTGAGTGGGCTCTGGGTCTTGATAAGTGGTGATTCATGGCTGTTGAAACAAGAGCATGCTACTCTTGTGGATTAAATAAAGGGTTCTGTTCAGAATTGCAGAGTTTTACAGAAAAATTTCACAATTATTTATTACATGAAAAAATTACTCTTTAATGCATTCAAAGTGAGATAATATGCAGTTTTGAATTTCATGGAGATAGGGGTTCCCCTTTACAACTCGTTTTAAAGAAAAAAAGAAAAAAATGAAGAAAAGAAAACAAACCTTTAAAGGGAGTGAATGGGCCGAGAAGAGAATTACAACATCGTTTCGAACATCCTCTGAAAATTTCATCAGTCCTTCTTTGACTCGGTCAGCAATGGCCTTCACAAAGAGAAAAAAATAAGCAGTAATGGTAAACATGAATTTTATTTACTGAAACCGTGTTACATATTATGAACTCTATGTCAATAGTGATCGTCGGCTAGTGTAAATTTTGACAACGGTCACACAGTGCGTGATAACCCAAACCTGCTAAACGATCATCCCCAGGGTTGTATCAAGAATGGCTGACATGAGATCAAAACAAAAATGAAAGGTCAAATCAGTTAGCCAAAGCAGAGGTACAAGTCGAGATGACGAATGACATTTTTCAAGCTGAGAGAAAACTAAGATTTTAAATCAGTTTGTCCGTGAAAACCATGCAGCAAAGACTGTCAATAATGGGAGTTTGTCTATGGAAACAAGTACAAGTCACGCTGCCAGAAATGTTGTAAAAAACTTTAATAATCGCTAAGTGTGAAATGTTACCTCAATATCTCTGTCCCCATATCACCATTTCAGTTAAGATGTTAACTAAGTAATTAGCTAAGATAATCTTACTTTCTCTCTCTCTCTCTCTCCAATTAGTGCTCTCAAAAAAAAATAAAACCTTTAAGAAACTCTCGGCAAACATTTCTTTATGTCTTTTTTCTGTAGGAGAAGATCTGTATTTGTATAGCAACTAGTAGCATGAAGCATAGTGGCAGTATCAGACATAGATGATAAAAGGCCCACATAAATATTAATAACTTTTACTAAATTTAAGAACAGCAAATCAATTAGACTCAGATCAGCATTTGGATGACAGGGTTAGATTAGTGAAGACAGACATGTCCAGCATCAGTGTTTCGGAACTTTTTTTTTTAACAACTCATTAAAAATTAAACAATATTCAACTTTATAGAGATATGACTGGATAGACAAAAGAAGATAAAAAGCCCAAGAATGTTCATACTACTTACGTTCACCAAACCTGGGTGAGTCGGCCATCGATCAATCACACTCCAAATCATGTCACTGGGGGCACCACGTTGACTGTAATATTTATAAATACCATTAAGACTGCTTCCTGTCGTTGAACACGTATACTGGGGGTACTGGGTGAAAGCTATAGCACGTTCAATACCATCGCTACAAAAAGAAAATTTTGCAGTTTTAATTTTTATTGCTTTGTTGACGGAGTGGGGGGGGGATATCACTCACGACTAAAAAGGTGCCAGGGGAGATAACTCTGTGGATGTTAAGTCTGAGTGTCCTAAAAATAAAAATTTGGCCAACATGGCATTTATTATATTTTAACTGAGTGAAGTTAAGTTTGAAATAAGCTGTACGCATCATTTTTTTTTATTACGTTCTTTTGAAAAATAAATCTGATTACTGGAAGGGTAATGGTATTCACCCAGTATGAGTACAGCCAATTTTCAACGAGTCCACTGCATCCCATGTCAAATTGATTCACTCGAACCAATCAACAGCCGAGTCCTCAGCATACTTCAGTCATTTCTAGTTCCAACAACCAAACCAAAAATGGTTGTCTTCACTATTCTGATCAAATTCTTCCTCTGGCTAGTGCAATTGGAGATACCAACTTCTCACAAAATCAAAAAAAAAACAAGTGAAGTTGGTTGTTGTTCAGAATTCAACCTAATTAAATAAAACAAAAGTACAGAAAAATCTTTATGAATGAAAATGATTTTTGGAATATAAAAATCATAAATTGATCAAGTACTTATTTTAGAGAGAAAATCAGTTTTTTTTTTTTTTTAGCGATTAATAATAATGCATAAGCATTTTAAGACTGATTTTGATTTCTATTTCTATCTCAATATTTTTAACTGAGTTGTCTCCAATTATTTATTAAATATGGTGGATTGAGAGACACGCATACTCATAAAATTTGATTTTATAGTAAAAAAAAAACTTGACAAATTTACATGATATTTGAAATATGACATTTTCATTCTGTGACAGGTATGTACATCATGAAGATTTTTCCGTATTTTTGTTTTTTTAATTAGCTTAAATTCTGTACAAGAACTGTAAAGTCTTTCTGAGAAGAGTGCCTGTGATACTAGTGACATTGCATCTTGCACAGAGAGATGGAAACAAAAGATGCAGAAACATTTTAAAAATATTGAGTATGTAAAGGTACTTGCGCAGAGATCGGGTCAAGCAGCTATACAGCAGCATTGTGTGCATAAATATTTGATATATCTTCAATTTTTTTAAAGAGTTTTGAGTCCACAATCTACTTTAGAGGTGGCAGAAGGCTGTCCACGCACAACCAATATACATTGCAATCTCGTCCTTACCCTGCTCTGTGATCTGTCAGCTTAAGCAACTTTGGTGGAAATATGTCATGGCTCATTATAATTCTAAAGACTATCGTGATCAGCAGAGTCGAATGCTGCAATGAAGTCAATGAAACACAACAGTCGCTTGCTGATAAAATAAATGAATGCATTCCAAAATGTGTGTAAGTGAAAAAAATTTCATCAGTGCAGCCCAAACTCACCAGAAACCGGGTTGGTTTTGTTAGGTTCAAAGTTCTCTTAGGTTTTGAAAACTCTGTCGGAGAATAATTGAAAAAAATTTTTAATGCAACAGCAATCAGTCTGCAATAGTTGCTGCATATACAGCAAGATCGCCATTTTAGTGCTTGTGCAATATAAATGGAATTTCAAACAAATGCGTTTCTGGTAAAAAACACTATTATGTATGTGCCATGTCAAATTTAGTATTAACTAGCAGGGAGACCTGTAGTTGAAATCAGACACTAGCAGTTGGACATTTTCTATTTTTTTCAATTGCAGATTTCAAGGAAAGCAAGGGAGAGAAGTCAGTTGGTAATACAAAATTGGTCGCACTACTCTTGCACATTAAAACATACGCTAAAACTCGATAAATTCTATTTTTAGTCTTAATTATTTTTCTACTGCATAATTTTTTCGTAATTTTTGGAATTGATAGTAATTTAGACATAACATGCAAGATCAGGTATACACATTTATTCTTTTTTCATCTTTGTTGTTACAGGCTTTATATGCTTCAAAATTGTAATCTGATAAAAATTAAAAATTTGTTAAAACATTAATATCAATTATTAAGCACATACAATTTTGTAAGAAAACAAACTCTGTAAATAAACGTTTAAGAACGCAATGTTTTCATAACAATCAAAGTTTTCTTTAAAATGAATCAAAAGAATGCAAGAAAGTTCAGTAGCTAAAATATTGAGACTACAATGATTGGAACGTCTAACTCATCATTTTTTACTGAAATAGGTTCGCTTTTTTTCTTTTTAAATTAAATAGTTTTTTTTTTTTTGTTTTATATAAGCATCGCCACTTATCAAGGCCAAGAGGCCACTCGGGGATAAGGGTTAAAGAGTGTACAGTAGAAATTGGACAATATAGTCATCATTAGTAAATGGAAATTCGGTAAATTTGTTAACAACTGGAACGGCTAATCAAGAACTTGTTTACATTAGACTTGAAGACAACCATATTGTAGTCAGCTGGAAAGCAGGAAAACGGAAGACAATTCCACAGACGTGCAGTTCTAAGAAAGAAGCTTTGTTCATGGAATCTACGTTTAAGTTTAGGCACAGATAAAGAGTGAGGGGAATTATTGATAGTGTTTTCAGCTAGACGAGTGTTTCTTGTGAAAGTTTGGCGAGGGGGGACCATAGACTGAAGCTCAGTCAAACACTTTCCATGAAAATAACGATACATCAGAGACAAACTTGCAACATCTCTTCTATGAGATAGAGGTTGCAGGGAAGAGAAAAGGACGTCTCCTACGAGGCTACAAAGTCTATTTTGAACTCTATGCTAGTATTTGCTACCAGCTTCTTGAACCACATCAACTCTGATTTCACAAAGAAGCATTTTCATGTGATTTTTTTTTTTTTACTAAATTGAAGATAAATATACAATCTTTATCTACCATCATATTTAATTTAACATCCATTTTATATGCTGGCAGGTGTTCGACTGATTTAAGTAATTGTCTTCCAAACTAACCTATGTTATCTCAGCCCAGGTTTTTATTTATCCTTCAGGTTCATTTTTATCACTTCCTGCCATGTTTTTCTATGACTGTTCTATGAATTAAAGATTTTACATCAAGTAACTCAAAAACTCTCATCCATACTTTCATGGTTACCATACCACCAGAGTCTACTCTTCTGCACATATCTCCCTGTGTTGTCCAGATGTAATTCTCCTTTGTAATTATCAGAACCCAGCCTGTATTTAAGACTTAAGCTACACATTACTCATCCAAAACAGTCAACCCATGAAACTGCAAGTCCTCATATTCCATGAGTGATGTTTCCGACAAAGGGGGAAAATTTGTTATCAATACTCAACCTAGCCATCTCATTAATGCTTATCAAGGAGAAAAAACAAAAACACTTAACATCACAACTCATTAGCGAAAATAAAAATTTGGTACTTATACGGACTATGCTATTCTTTTAGATACGATTTTCAATTTTTACCGTATTTTTATTTATTAAATTGTTATGTGAAAGTACTGAAGAGTTACAAAATGCACTCCCCTCCCAATGTTAAGAATGGCTTTCTAAATAATAACGTTACTATTTCAGCACGGAGTGTATTCTACATAAGTACCAAAAATTTTTAAAAACAAATGTGAAATCAGTTGATACGGTTGCCAGGCAGCTTAAAAAACTAGTGGCAAATGCTGGCATCCATATTGGATTCTAAATACAACCTTTTGCTATATACCTATATTCATTTCTTGTGAGAATTATATTGCAGTAATAACTTGGGCTGTGACAACAGCATATTCTTTTCATTGTTTTGACTCTTGAGTATATATCCATTAATATCTTCTGTTTTTATATAGACTGATGTGGTTCTCAGTTGATTGATTGTCTGTGTCGGATATATACTTGAAAGTCAAAAGAATGAAAAGAATATGCTGTTGTCACAGCCCTAGTAATAACTTACAAGCAATCAATAATAGGGAGTTACATTTCACACATCTTGTAGTTAGGTTTTAATGTATTCTTTTTTTTTTTTTTTGCGAAATAGCAAAATAAATTGTTATGTGGCCACAAAATGATTTTTTTTAATGAAAAAGAAACATGCATTAAATAATACTTGACAATATTCATTTATAAAATTAATGGTAGATGTCTGTGTGCATGTTTGTATGTTCAGCTAAAAATCACAAACTACTAGACAAAGATCCACAAAGTTGGTATTGTCTTGATCGGTATTGCCCAGAATTAATAATATCTATAATATAAAAAAAAAATTATTCATTTTCTGGGAATCAATGAGGCGAGATTTTGTCAGGAGATGGGGGTCGGTTTTTCACTGTTATTATGTACTAATTTGGAAAATAAATGCTAACTCATTTCACAAGGAATCTATTGTATAAAGTAGAGTTGTCCTTTTTTTTTTTTTGTATTTTACTTCAGTAAACTTTAAGAGATCAGGGGGCTCCTTCCTGGAGCTAACACTTGATTCCGTTATGATTTAAATTTATATCCGAGGGCTCTTTTAAGAATAGATACTGTTCCCTTTATGGCTGCTATCTGTATTTCATTACAGCTTGGTCTTACAGGGATTGCTTCTAAGTATTTATGAAGATTCTTTTTTATTAAGCCAGTTGCTCCTATCACAACCGGTATAATGTTTATTTCTTTTAGAGACCATGTTGTTTTTAGATCATTTTTTAGGTCCTGATATTTTGTTATATTTTCCCGTTCAGCTCTGTTAAGGCCAAAATCATTTGGGACTGTGACATCGACAATGAGTGCAGTTCTTTCAGGCTTGTTCCATATTACAATATCTCGTTTGATGGCCTTGTCTTTTATGTATCTGCCTGCCTGTATGTCTTTGTCATAGAACATGGTCACATTTCTGTTTGATGTTATTGGTGGTGGTTCATGTTCCCAAATGTTCAGTGATCTGTCAAGTTGCATCTCTCCACAGATCTTCCAATGGAGGTACTTGCATACTTTGGTGTGATGAGCAGTGTAATGGCCATCTGCCAATAAGATTGGACATGCAGCATTAGATGGCTTGCGCTTTCAATCGCAGTTGTCTGCATGTGTGTGTCCAGCTAAAGAGGAATAGGTGGAACAGAAGAGGTGTTTGAGGAACAGGAAAACATAAGGAGAAAGAGAGAGGTAAAGCAATAGAAGTTTTAATAGAAATATGTTACAGTTTTGCCTTGTTCATTTTAACGGTAAGCTTAAACATATGATGTGTCAGGTGCAGCAAGTTATTAGGTATGATTGATGGAAACGGGGGTCCTTTGGAGTTAATTGTGTCCGTTATCTGGTTCATTGTGACAATAAAAAAAAATTTTTTAAATCAAATTTATTGGGGAGAGGGTTATAAGCAAAACTTTACTTACTTTTCCATTTCTTCAATAGAGTTTTCTGTCAAAGGTGGAGCATAACGAAAGCCGATGTAGTATTTGTGAGGTGCTGTAAGAAAATATACGATAAATTAAAAACAAAGAAACAGTTATCTTAAAATACAGTTTTCTACGGAGTGCATAACACACACCTGTTAATTTGCACCCATGCTTTAACGGGTGCAGCTGCTAATATTTGTGTTGGCCTGCTATTCTCTCACACACACCCATATGCACTCTGTTACAAACCCATGTGCACCCTCCTCTGCATCCACCAAAGACATGGGTAGAAGAAGAAAATCACAGAAACAACGTTGGGGGTCGGTGTCTGTTGTCGAGCGGGAGGATGGGGGTGGGTACATGTTGTCTTATCGATTACATTTGTCATAAATTATTTAAACTGTAGATAGGGAGTTTATGGATATGCATATAGAAAATTATTCTTACCCGTTTCTGGGCTAATTCGGTCAAGTATTTCCACCATTCTTTCCCCTTGGATGGCTGTCCATTGTTTGATCGGAGAACCACCACCAATTTTTGCATACTGCTCTTGGATTCTCGGAGTACGTCTTTTCGCTATCAATTGTCCGAGCTGGCTGAAAAAGTTTAAACACTAGAACAGGTGAATTTCTTAGCAGAAAAAGTTGAAAATTATTCCCTTTCAAGCTATGTCTTAAATAGTATTACTTCATGTGGTGATATTTCTTTTTAATTTAACTGGCTTTGCAAACTCACTTTTATTCGATTCAAAACAATTTAATAAGAGCTTAATGTAGCAATACACATGAAAAAATTTAAATTGCTTAAAACATTCCAATAATGACATACATAGAAAGAGATTGACGATCCAACAAAAACTCTGTTAAAAATTTTGTTTTAAATCGAACTTAAAATTAGGATGTTATGACTATTTTTGTGCCTTGCATTTTTAGATATTTTTTTTCTCTTTAAGACCAAAGTATTACTTCTTTTGTTGATATTTCTTTTTTACTTTAAATGGCTTAGAAACTCGTTTTTTCCTCCAATTTAAAACGATTTAATCAAAACTCAACGGGTAACCCAATGGACACTTTTTTCTAGTACAGTAGAACCCCCCCACCCCCGAATACAGTGGCTACCTAGGATACATTTTTTTCGGGTTACGATGTGGAATACAATGTTTTTCCGGACCCTGGTTATGGTATTTGCCCCACCTTATGGCGTTATTTAACATGTGTATTATATACTGTACTGTATTTTGTTACTAAATTTTAATGCCGAATCCCAGGGTTTTACTGTAATAAATATCAGTGGGGACTCTTGGTCATAAATCTTATGCTTATAATATTTAACTATGATATTACAGTAGATATGTACCATCCGTTAAATTACACAAATTCAAGTAAAAGAAAATCAAATAGGTTAACGAAAATGAAAAGATCAAAATAAAAAATCTGAAGATCTGGCTGTTTATCAGATGAGCTTCTGGTCTCAGCTGGGGGGGGGGGCACAGAGAAGTGTTCTTGTGCCAATGTTATTTTTGCTCTTCATCAACGACCTGCTGACATTAATGGATAGTCCAACATCTCATTTTAATTGCGACGTCTTGACTGTGTTCTCAAACTCATATGCCGATGACACACAAATTTGTTTCATACCCAGACCCTTACATAGCGTCGGTATACCTGCAGTCCCTGCTTGTTTTTGCTTCTGAGTGAGCAGGGGACTGAGGCATCCTATTCAACCCAACAAAAACAGTTGTGCTAGTGTCCTCTAGATATCTGTCTCTTGGTCCTGTCTGTGGGATTTGGTTTCAAGATATTTGTGCAATTCTCAAAATATAACTATTTAGGAGTAATATCTAGAAATCTCAGGTTTGACCTTCCAAATTCCTCATGAATGGCATTTGCTGACTAGGTTTTTACAAGGCAATGATTCGTCCCCACTTGGAATACAAGTCCCAAGTGTTTGAAGTTGGCAAGGTGTTTTCCAATTCTCTTGAGCATCTACAGCATCGTGCAATCAGATATATAATTAACATTACAAGCGTATTCTGTATTTTCGTAGACATTGGCAATATTACATATCTAATGTGCTTCAACAAGTCATATCTTTTTTATTTGTGGTTCAATTTTTAAAAGACTTACATTGATGAAAAGAGAATAGAATAAGCATTCCAATGATGTTAATTTATTTTTCTTTCATGCGTTCAATATTTTTATGCTCCAAGTTAAAATGAAAAAAAAAAAAAAAAAGAAATGGTAAAAAATGACAACAGCAAAAAGGGAAACTGTTTTTTCAATGTTTACATTTCATACGTTGCGTTTGGATACACATGCATGGGGTCCAATTTGATTGGATACGGCTGAAATTTTACAGGCTATATAAACATAGAAGTTCATCTCTACTGGACTTTGATTTATATTTTTACGACCACCCATAGAAAGCAAAGTTACGACCGAGCAAAGTTGACGAAGAATATTTCAAAATTGATAAGATAAATCAACATATATCATCCAATTTCATATAGATAATAGTTTCAGAATTATTTTCATGTATAATATGTAAATATTTGATAATTATTAATTGTGCAGAAATTTCTTTAAAATGTTATCTTTTATAGAAATTCAAATGCGCTTAACCGGGAAAAATGGCTCGCTATGCGCTAATGTGCTGACCAGCGCTTAGCTGACTAAAGTCAGCGCATTAACAAGTTTTGTTTGTATTCTTTTTAAAATGCAAAACAAAAGCAGAAAAAACAGTTTCATTTTTTATTCTGAGTTTGTCAATTTAAAAAAATTATTTTCAAGTTTTTCAAATTTGATTTCCAAATAATACAATTTTGTTGTTTTTAACGCTTTTAATACACATGTACTAAAAGCATTAAAAAACAACAAAATGTACGAAGTACATGCGTTTCTGTTATCATGATATTTATAACTTCTTACTTGTACTTCAGGCAGAATTGTGTTTTTTAATGGTCCAAAAAAAAAATATAGCAAATAAACGGTACTTGTGCACTTATGCTACCATGCTGAAATAACATGGGGAAGGAAGGGTGTCTTGTTAACTATTCTGTACTTTCACCTAACAATTAAATAAAAAGATATTGTGAAACTTGAATTTATTTTTAACTCATTGTGAAGACCATTTTTTCAAATCTGTAAAACAAACCCATTTTTTTTTAACTGAGGATATCTAAATAATAATAATTAGGCAGTTCGATAAAGATACATTTTGTAAATTTTTACATTGTTTCCACCTTAACATTTTTCTTTAAAATGACTACGTTTTAAGGTTTTGAAAATCACATTTAAATTTTACGCAGATAAGTAGCTTTCCGGATATTAAGCAATGTCATTTCTTATGTTATTGCTAGTGGCCATCTTGGTATGCACGTTTGTGCATAGTTTCTTGAGGTTGTGTTTGCATGCTCACACGTACCAAGATGAAAGAAATTACATTGTTTAATATCCAGAAAACTACTTATTTGCAGAAAATTTAAATGCAATATTCGTTTTTAGCATACCCTAAAACCTCTAAAAGTAATCATTTTAAATGTTAAGGTGGAAACAAGATGAAAAATTACCGTTTTATTTCTTTGTTTACATAGTTGAATTTTCAGTAAAACAACAGAATAGAAATGACAAAAATTACCATCAATGGTGAATATATAGTTGTTGCTTATTAGGATTCCTGGTATCTTGGTACTGTGAAAGCTATATCAAGGATTCATGTAGAGTATGATTTATGGTTGCATCTCAGAAAATAGGAGTATATTTTGGGCCAGATAGAGAGGATTTACAAAATTGAAATTGGACTGGTCCCAAAATGCATAAGTTCTGGTCAACTCTGCGAATTTCCATCTTTTACAGAAATATAAAATCTATATGAAAAATTTTCTTTGGTTTATTTCTGAGATTAATTCATATCTACTCAATTTTTTTCTTTTCTTTGAGGGGAGTAGTAAATACCGGCCATGAATGCTCCTTAGGCATTCAATGGCTACACCCCAGATGAAGCTCTCCTTTTGTGAGGACGCAGGAAAATGCCTACTTTCAATAAAGCTATATTTAAATACCACTATAATACTTAGTTTTGTTCAGCAATAGACACCCATTGTATGATACATGTGCCAGTTTTAAAAAAATTAAAATTTGTAGATTTTAATTTATAATTCATGGCTTATGGTAAAGAGATACATCAGAAAGAGCACACAATTTTACATAAAAGTACCAAGTTTCATGAGAATAGCTTGAAAAATAAATAAATGGTCACAAAATTACCGAATTTCTTGAAATGCTGACGTCCGTAATTTAGCCCACTTTTTCTAAAGAAAAATTTCCACGGAAAAGCATAAATGCGGACACTTAAAATTCTCATAACTTTTGAACTACTGATGGCATTTACATAATTCAAACGGGTTTCAGCGTCTTTTACATAGCTCTTTTCATGCAAGTTGATAAAATAACAATTATCTAAAAAGAAAAAAATCAACTTGTAATGGTAATATAATACATATTCCCTGCCTAAACCCTGTTCCCTCTGGAGTGTATGATCTGTTGTCTACTCGCAAGAATATAACAGTCACTTCTATTGTCTAAAGATTATTTCATGGTTCTTGCCCCACTTCAATGCTTAAATACCGTCCTGTGCTGCGGCTGAACAAACCAAACCTGCGATGATATACATAGATCCACTGCATAATCACACCAGTATTTGCTCAAAGATGTACTGGCGATTTCCTTTCGCATTGTGTTTTGCAGTCTTCAGTGTTCTGCACCAGAATTGTGTAAATGAACATGTTTCACTGTCATATTTTCGGAGTTCTGTAATGTCTATCATGATATTCCTAAGTTTTATGTATTTCCTAATTAGCTAGGTAGCCTCTATCTATTGCTGACAGTTTTATAACCATGACTTAAGAAAAGAAAAATAATATTAATTTAGGAAACAAAGGAAAAGTAAACATAAAAGAAGAAAAAAAAAGAAACTCACTTCTGTACAGGTAATGTCATTAAATCCTTATCTAAAAATAAGCGTCGTAAAAAATCATGGACTCCATCTAGCGTCTCTGGTCCGCCCATATTCAGCATCAAGATACCAGTTTTGGGTTTAGTACTGAAAAACAAAAAAAATAAATAAAATGAAAGTAGAAAATTTCTGATTTTTATTTTTCAAAAACTTTTAACACATGCAGTTTTATTTATATGTATTTTGATTAAAATATTACACTTCCTTTCTGCCTCGTGTGAAAATTCTTTCTTCACGGTGAAAAGTAGTAAGGAAAGAAATATGAGGGGGTGTTCCAAAATTAATGCCTCCTATTTTTTATTCCGGCAAAATAAATCAGAGGGCGATTGCAACTTGCATTTTTATGATGACTAAACTCATGCATTCATGACTTGAAAGTTGCATCTCTCTGTTGCAGATATTGATGGTGTGAGACTGTAATAAAGCAGCCAGTTATGGACGTGCATCAAAAGAAGAGATGCATCCTTGAATTCCTGGCAAAAATGTATTAAAAATGGTAACTGTAGCAAAATAAATTTTGGAGAACAAAAGGTTGCTCGTTTTTATTGTACCACTCCCGTCTTTGTAGCTCTTCAACTTTGAGTTAAAATAAAATAGGTTTTTACTTTTAGAAAAACCTTTGTACGACAAAGCACTTTTAATGCTCATGCACAGCTATCGTTCATCGCCAATAAAAGTGCATTGAGAATGGTGGTGACTATGTAGAAAAATCAATTCCAGAAAATAAAACTTGCTCGTTTTAATGGTGCCACTCTCGTCTTCATAGTCCTTTAACTTTTTGAGTTAAAAAATAGAAGGGTTTACTTTTGGAACTTTGCTCATATATATAACTTGGAAAAAAAAAAAAAAAATCAACTGGTCAAAACTGATTTCTCAAAATTACCCGATCTACCTTCTTTGGGGTATGGCACAATCATATTGACACACTGGTTCTTGTCAGATCACTGAAGTTGAGCATGGCCAGTACCAGATGGGTGACCATTACGGAAGGTAAGGCGCTGTATGTACCTTCTGGGAAGGTTGGGCGTGGGGTCAGCGTCCTCACCCCCAAAAAAAGAACTTGTTACAAAAGCATCTACAAAGTTGTAGATGGCCTATATCCCTAAAGAGACTCAAGGCTGGGGGGGGGGGACCTTCTTTAGGCGGGTCACATGATTAGCATTCCAAGAATGTGCATTTGTAAGACAGAAGGATTGAAAAGGAGTTGTAGTAGCAATGCACACACAATTTTTTAATTAAAATATTTCAATAATTGCATACAAAAGCTTGATGATTTAAAAAAAAGTTTTTTTAAAAAATAAAATGAAAAATCATTTGAAAATTTTTAAATCTGACCAAAAACAATGAATTTATGAAAATTTTAATACCATACACATTTTATCACTTTTTTAACACTCAGTATAAATGTTAGGATTAAGTAACGAAATTTGCCATAGAAAGTTACTTATGCCTGAAAGTATCCTGTACCTCTACAAGGTCACCATTTGCCCATGTATGGAGTATTGTTGTCACATTTGGGCTGATGCATCTGCTTTCACTCCCGAACAGGGTTCAAAAGAGAGTCGCCAACCTGATAGGTCTTGAACTGTCATCTAAGCTTTAACCTCTGTCCCTTCAATGAAATGTTGCATCCCTCTGCCTGTTTTACAAGTATTTTAATGATGAATGCTCCAACGAACTACAAGCCCTTGTACCTCCTCGACGTAAAATCCCCCACAAACCCGACAAGCAGCAAAGTCCTGCCCCTATACAATAGAAATCCCTAGATGTAAGAAAACCTTCTGCTCTAATAGTTTCTTCCCCAGAACTGCTAGACTTTGGAATTCCTTTCCAGGTTCCTGCTTCCCCAACTGTACTGACATGCAGAAGTTCAAGTGTAATGTGAACAGACATCTTACTGCTCAACTCCCTACATAGTATCCCTGCAACTTATGTCTCTGATAGTAGCTCCCTACATCAAAGTAGCAATGTGCCTTGTTTGGGGTGAAAATGTAATAAAAAAATATATATAAGGAGTACTACTCCCACATCTGGGGAGGAGCTCATAAGAGTCTCTTTTCCTGCCTTTACAAGGTACAAAACCGTCTTCGGTATCCAGTGGGCAAGGATGTTTTCATCTCCCTATTTCCTCTTTCTCACAAAAGAGACATTACAAGCCTGTCCCTGCTTTATCATTACTTTTATGGTAGGTGCTCGACTGAGCTCCAATCTATGGTACCCCACCCCTTGTAAAACATTCACAGCAAATACTCTTCTAGCTACAACAACCGTCAACAATTTCCATCAGTATTTGTTGCTAAGATTAAATGTAAATTCCAGGAGCATAGTTTCTTTCTTTGAACCATTGATCTGTTGAAAGAATACCATGGGACTGCTTCCCAGCTGACTATAACATGATAATTTTCAAATCTACTATAAGTAAGTTTTTGTCGAGCAGTCCTGTTAAATAATTAATCCCTACCCAAGTTCCACTAATATAGCTCATGTTGTCTCACCATCTGCCTAACCCTAACTCTTCTTAGTGTAGCCTCCAGGCCTTGATAAGTGGTAATCCCCCCCACTCCCAGTAAAAAAACAAAAAGTGTATTTTTGTGCAAGAAATTCGAGTATGCCACTGAAAATCTCTAGAAATTAACAGTTTCCAAGTAATCTGCAGTAAATGCACATATGTTGCAATACCTTCAAATTACCATATATCCGTTAATGACCTCAAATGTTAGACCTCAAACCTGAATTATAATGGATTTTTGTTTAAAATGCTGAAACCGTATGTCAGTATTTGTTAAAATATTTTACATTTTAAGTTTCTCTTGAGTGCTTAAAAATACTGCATTTTTTTTTAAATTTGAAATGAAAAAAAAAAAATCATTCAGTGAATATGTCTGTGAGTGAATGAGTGGGCTTACCTGTATCGGAGAAACTGTGATGGCTGTTGCCAAAAATGTGACATGGAGGTTGTAAGAACTTTTCCATAGTGAGGGATACGTTTTGCCAGATTCATTATTGCTGAAATATCAGAAAAAAAAAAACATAATAAATAAAAGAAATTCCCTTCTGACAATTGAAGGAAAACAAAATTATCTTCCACTTTGGAAAGAATAATGAGAATCTATTTGCATTCTTTGTACAGAATTTGTCTTTCAATTACCGTAGGTCCAATGCGTGAATGGTTTAACTGGCACAGGCTTTAGGTGGTCTTTATTCATTGGCACAGCTTTGGATTAACCCCCTTGCCCCCCTTTTTCCTTTATGCAAATTTTCTGTGTTCCCAGCCTTGTAGATAAATTGCTTCATTCATCTTCTATTGTATAAAGAGCAGTTGTATGTCTGTGTTTGTTTACCTAAAAGTCATAAACTACTACAAAGATAATATATTCTTTTTCAGCATTTCCTTGGACAGAATATGAACACCTTTTATTTTTTGTAATATTCATTTTGGTGTGGGGAGGAAGTTTAACATTAACAAAATTAGCTAGTTTTGGTTTGACATTCATTTATATTTTCAAATCAATTTCAGATGTGAAATGATACTTGACATGGAGAAAGGGTGATAAAAAGAGAGGAGGAGAAAGAAAGAAACGTTTAAAAAAGAAAGATGTCAGATAAACATTATTATTTGTTAAATGATACAAAATCTATAGCCATGTATTTCATACAATCATCATTGGTTTAACATCTGCTTTACATGATGACAAATATTAGATTGCTTTTAGAAATTGATTCCCAAGCTAATTTATCTCTGGCCAAGTCTTTATTTCTTTCATCTATCATTACCATTTCCTCCCATATTTTTCCTTACTACTTCAGCTGTTCTTCAGTTAATCCAAATACTATCATCCTTCTTTCAACGTGGCCATACTAACAAAGTTTCCTGTTTCACAGATTGTCTAGGTTTAATCTTCCTCTGAGCTCATTAGATCTAAGCCTGTCTTTAAGATTCACATTACACATCAATCATATCATTTCTCTCCATGCAATGCATGTCCTCAACTCTCACTAGCCAGGTTTCACTTTCATACATCATCACACTCATGTGCACATCTCTTCCCCTGACCGACTGTAGTAATGTTCTGCTGGCCAGTCATAGCAGAAGTTCCCTCAACTTACTCCACCCATTCCTAACTCTTGCAATCACACTAGCAACAGCTCCTACTTGTGCTCCAATATCAACAAAACATTTAAATAATCTCATTAAATATACTTTTTTATGTAAATTGCTTCAGAAAAGACTTTTTTTTTATTTCGCTTTCACCCCAAACAAGGCACTGTACCACTTTGATGTAAGGGGGCATAATTTGCAGAGATACTATATAGGGAGTCAAGCAGCAAGACATGTTTACATTACACTTGAACTTCTGCATGTCAGTACAGTGAAGGAAGAACCCGGAAAGAAATTCCCAAATCTAGCAGTCTTAGGAAAGAGACTATTAGAGTAGAAGGCTTTCTGGCATCTGCGGATTTCTACTGTGTAGGGGTGGGATTTTGCTGCTTGTCAGGTTTAAAAAAAAATACTTCACGGTAAAAAACTAGCCAATGAGCAGTTGTAGAGGGATAGATTCCAACCCAGAAAACAGCAATTCTTCCCCCTTTATCCGAAACATTGTTCATTAAATGATAAAATTAAAGGACAAAATAAGGGAATCAAGTTACAAAATAGCCGAAACTAAACCCAAGATCCACTTTCTAATCTCGTAATATTTCTCCACATTTGAGTTCTCATCCGTCGCCATTGGTTTACGCTTCTCATGCACAAACTCAAATTTCACTGTATTTCTTGTAGCTCAATGCTTAGAATTATCACATGTATCTGATTCCATTTTCACAAACTGAATAGGACTTTCTGATAATATAATAACCACTGATCGTCACTTTGATTTTGGTAACATTCACTTTCAGATCTTTACTTTTCATGGCATTCCTTTAAAATTAACAGGTAAACTCACCATTATTTCACACAGGCAAGTATTAAATGGTCAGTATCGAGCAACTCTTCCAGAAAACCCATACTAAACTCACTGGACAATGTTTATCTGATGCAAATGAAAAGCAACGGAATCCGTGCAGAAACTTGAGCTACTCTTACTTTAACATTAAACGTGTCACTAAATGTTAAGTTGAACTTGACTTCGAACATTTTTGTACAATACTTAAACAGCCTTCGCCAATCACTTGATAAGTGGTGACCTCCATGTAAAAAAGAAGCCCTTCGCCAATCACTCATTTGCCCCTAATTTATGCAAAGCTTACCAAACATGTTTTGGCACTATCGAAAGCTTTGTCCAGATCCACAAAAGTAAAATATGGATTTTCCATCTTATCAAAATACTTCTTACATTTTTTTTATGGAAATTGCTCCAGACAAGGTGTGAAGCTACTTAATGTAAGGAGCTAACAAAAACGAAAGATGTTTATCACAAAAACACATGTCTATTGGCCTTCACTTTGAAATAAACCAAAAAAACAAGCCGAGCATGCAAGGTCCCACTTCACGAGTGAAAGCTTTACTTTCACCATGACTAATGTTTGTGCAAAATTTCAAAAAAAATAACAGACAAATGATTTTGGAGCAATTTTACCCCGATTATAGCCCCTAGGAAGGGGGGTAACCAAAGTTATCCCAGAAAATCTGTTCTGGCAAAAATTTACTTTCACTATGACTAATGTTTGTGCAAAATTTTCAAAAAAGTCCAAAACGTGATTACTGAGAAAACTGCAAACAAACAGAAGTGAATTACTAGGTCCATTCCCTCATTTGTCGGAGAATCAACAAGGTCAAAGGTAGGGGGAAAATAGTAAGTAAAGGGGAAATAGTCAGCAGAAAAAAAAAAACGTTTTATACTCTTTTACTCATTAGCTGTGCTTTTTAATAAAACTGGTTCTCCCAAACCTCATCTTTTCAGAACAAAAGAAAAATCATTACACTATTTTTACACATTTCCATTTTTCAAATATTTCCTGAATATTTTTATATCTTCTATAAGAGCTCGCGAGCTGGATTAAACACTTTGGTGGGCCAGATCTGGCCCACAGGCCGTAGTTTGGAGACACTTGATTGTCAACAACATCTGATGATCCTGCAGCATTACTCATTTCCATCTTAGTTAAATGGACCATTTCTTTTTCAATAATGTTTCTACAACTTTTCAATACTGTTTCTACAACTTTTCAATACTGTTTCTACAACTTTTCAATACTGTTTCTACAACTTTTCAATACTGTTTCTACAACTTTTCAATACTGTTTCTACAACTTTTCAATACTGTTTCTACAACTTTTCAATAATGTTTCTACAACTTTTCAATAATGTTTCTACAACTTTTCAATACTGTTTCTACAACTTTTCAATACTGTTTCTACAACTTTTCAATACTGTTTCTACAACTTTTCAATACTGTTTCTACAACTTTTCAATACTGTTTCTACAACTTTTCAATACTGTTTCTACAACTTTTCAATACTGTTTCTACAACTTTTCAATACTGTTTCTACAACTTTTCAATACTGTTTCTACAACTTTTCAATACTGTTTCTACAACTTTTCAATACTGTTTCTACAACTTTTCAATAATGTTTCTACAACTTTTCAATACTGTTTCTACAACTTTTCAATACTGTTTCTACAACTTTTCAATAATGTTTCTACAACTTTTCAATACTGTTTCTACAACTTTTCAATACTGTTTCTACAACTTTTCAATACTGTTTCTACAACTTTTCAATACTGTTTCTACAACTTTTCAATACTGTTTCTACAACTTCAAGATTTTTTGTTCCATGAAAATTCAGTATTTAACAATCTTGCAACATTTCCATATTCCTCTTGCCCTGTTCATTAGTTGCTAACACTTCATTGTCATTTTGAATGCAATTCTCTTCAATATTTGGCTAGGAACAAGGTGTGGTATCTGTTCTCATGCTGCACTTCACCTTTTCTGTCCTCGGTCAAGTGGAAGAGAAATCCTTCATGATTGAGGCAATTTTAATTTTTGTTCCTATCCAGAGTGCTCCATTTTGGGGGAGCTAGATTTTCTCCACATTAAAAACCGACCTTGTGTCTAACTCTGCCCTCATGGGGAGGCAAGTAAATAGGAATATTCATATTTATCTTTGTCATCTGTTTGGCTACCCTAAATACTATATTCTTCTAGTCACCTCTCTGGAAGCCTAAAACAACCTCCATCTTGGCTTTGTAGATTGCTCTTTTTGCTGTTACAGGTGATGTGAAATAAGGTTTACATCTATCAAATCGGAAAGAGTTATCCACCCCTACATAATTTTGACAAGATGGACCAATCACATTAAATTTTAGTGTTAATATTATCATAAACATTTAATATTTGTTAAATACTGTTTTTACTTAAGAAAATGGCATACAATCCTAATTTTTGTTCAAAATAAGTCATTTGAGAATAATGCCCCCCCCCCAATTAAACTTCCCTGTGAATAATTAACACCTTTTAATTTGTAAATTACACAAATTTGAATCCTAATACAAGACGAAGACAATTTTAACTAGACCTTGAACCTAGACGGTTTGTCTACAAAACAAATCGTGACAGGTCTTCTAGATAAAGCATCATAAAACATCTCTTCCCAATCTTATTCTGGTTTAATGGATGACATAAGATTTTGTGTCATTCTTAACTGTTTTTTTTTTATGAACATTACAAAGCGATTATACTATCCATGTGCAAGGGGGACTAACATAGATAAGAAAATCTTGAAAGTTTTAGAAGGATATAGATTAACATGAAAAGGTAACTCAATTTTAGACTAAACAGTGATCAAGTCTTCAAAATGGCTGCCTGTCAGCTTTGATTGACAGGGTGAACCAATAAAAGGGTCGCCTTAAAGAAAACAATATTGCAGCTGTATTTTAAAACTTCTATTGAAAAAAATTCAGATAACTTGTTTATGTAGTAGAGTTGATATCATTTCAATGTAGCCGCCTTCAGCCTCAATCACCCCCTCTATACAGGCCCGGAACTGGGAGCATGCTTTTTTCACAAGCGCCAGCAAAAACTCAGCAAATACTCTGCAATCAGGCTGGCTTTGGTGTTGTGGGAGGACATGTTGGTAATGTTCTCAATATTTGACCAAATGAAGTAGTCCAACGGGTTCAGGTCAAGAGAGAAGGGGGGTGCAGTGAGAGAAGGGTACAAAGTCATTGCACTCCTCCTAAACCTAAACCTGGGTGTCTCTGGACTTGCGGGCCAGCACCGAGTCCTACTGCCACACCCAGTGTCTGCCAGCAGCCACCTGATTGCTTCAGAGGATCACCGCACTCTTCAGCACATCCAGGTACGCTTTAATGTTGACTTAAGCCGACTTCGAAGATGTGAGGTGGCATGATATGGCCCTTACTTGAAACCACAGCAAAAACTATAACCGTGGCCGGAAACTTTGTCTTCATCACCCTGGGCACGTCTCTGTTATTCGTGGAAATCCAGTGATGCACTTTGAGGGTGCTGGCAATGGTCCTGTTGTCATAACTTGGATTGGTAGAGAGCATGAGTTGTACAGCTGTGCATCTTTGATCTTGCTCGTTGAACATTGTGTCACTTTCAGGCATGATAGAAGGCTCCTATCACTCTTGGGATTTGTACACAACTGGCCAACCAGTAGATGGTATGCAACAAAAAGAGAAAAACCGGTTTTCATCAAACGGAAATGGAATCATGTTGTCTTTTCTAGTGCGACAATTTATCATTGCACCCTGTACTAGCTAAGTTTTTATCTTAAAACTTCCTTAACTATAAGTAAATCATTTAAAACTTTGAATTACGCAATGACAATAAGGTTTTATAATATGTTCGTTCATGATGAATATTCATTTTTACTTTTTGTTTATAAATTGAAAATTTATTGCAAGCAGAAGCTTATCACTTTTCCATCATGCATATAAAATGAAAACAAAACTCAAATTTGTAAAAAGTCGTCCAACACATGCCATTGATGATTTACTCATTTTTGAATTTAAAGAAAAAAATAAAATAAAAATAAGTGGAATTAAATCTTTTTGCCCCAAACAAAATAAAAAAAAGTACAAAACAAAATGACACCTCCTTCTGATTTAAAATGCGCCGCATTTATTTTTTTAACAAAAACAATAAGGTGAATAAACAAAGGTCCGATCGGTGAAAGTTCTTCCAAAGTCATTATGATTAGAATGTTAGATGAAAGTCCTTCATGGAATCAAGGAGTTTAGAAGGTTAAAAACCAGTGTGAAAATAATGAGATTATTTTAAAGTTTGTGTTTTATCTGGCGAAGTTCACCTTACTTAAAAGTACCGTGAGGAAAGTAATTTGTTGTTATTAATTAGAAAACGTGCGGCATGGATGCGTGTGTGCATAAGTGATTTTTGAGTGTCCACGTAGCATGTGTAATTATGGTTTTGACAGCTTTGGCAGTGACGATGTTGTGAAGACGAGAGGCATGTTTTCGTGTGTCGTCGAAGCGAGAAGAAAGGCAGAAGACTGATATGACTGAATGAACGAAATGAACTGAATTAATTGAATTCTAGAAGACTGTTTGATACGTTTTTATATATTTTGGACCGGCTCCAAAAACAAGATTGCTACTGCTGATATTTTGGTTTTTGGAAAAGCATTAAAAAGACAATCTTCTGAATTTTCTCATTGGTCGCTTGTGTCACGTGATACTGTCGCCAACTATGTCCGCCAGAAATATGTTCATTTTACTTTTGTTGTTGTGAGAAAAGTGTGTGGGCTTCTTTGAAATTGTGCTGTTGCTGGAAGAACTTACTTTTGTGCAAAATGCGCAGGGAAATTGAAATGAATAAAGGTTTGTTTATTTGCGCACGAGCGTGTGTGTGTGTGTGTGCGACTGCACAGAGGCTTTACTTTGGAACAACCCCCGTATACATTCCGTATTGCCATCAAACTTACAGCTAGAGGAAGGAATTAATAAAAAAAAACAATTTGTGTGTGTTTTATGGACAAATAAAACTGACCAATAAAAAAATAAATAAAATAAAATAGCTCATTATTCTTCATTTTTACGATGTGCAGCACTGCAGCACCAACGTTTTTTTGTTTTGTTTGTTTTTGTTTTGTTTTTTTAAATGAAGTGAACTTTGGGTGCCAACGTATTATATTTTTACCATTTGTTGTGGCATGGGTCATCTAAATATGATTTAACCTGCCTTGAATTTGCAAAAAAATTAATGACTTAAGAGGGTTCACTTTTTAGTCATAACGTTCTAATCACGTGACACGTCGGTAAAGAAATGGACATTAAATCAGGTAGCAATGAAGTAGAACGTTATAACGAGAAAATGAACCCCCTTCTTAAAAATTATTAATTATTTTTTTCTGCTAATATGATTAGCAAGTCTGTAATTTATGCTAATTATCGGAAAAAGTTTTTTTTAATGGGTGGACACTCTCGTACAGGTCCGCCGACAGATTTGTGTGTGTGTGTGTGTGTGTGTGTGTGATGTTGAAAAATCAGTCTTGTTTTGATTCTGACGCTGATTAGTGCTTACTGCTTGTGCTTCACTGTTTTACGAATTTCGGCGTCAATGCGAAAAAACTGAATGACCTTGTGTAAAACTTTGCTCCCGTGGAAAGACTTTTTTCTTTTTTTTTTTTTTTTTTTCGAATGTACTGTTGTAGGTGCTTTTTTGTTTGTTTTTCTTTCGGTGAAGTAATACAAACGTGCCTTAAGTTAGTAAACAAACTTTTAAAATATCGAACGAGAAACGAAACATGTTGATATTAATTCGAAAGTAGAAATTTAGCTAAGTAATACAAACATGTAGCTTATTCCAATTTTAGTCATGTAAATTATTTTTTTTAACTGTTTTTTAGTAAAAACCTTAGAATATTAATTCATATCACGTTTAATCGTACATGTGAAAAGGCTGAAATCAAAACTAGTTGCGATCTCTATAAACAGATCGCTAAAGAAGGACTATCAATCAGTCATCACACCAGTCAACTAATTGGTCCTTCTTCGTTATTGTACCTATTTACTATGCCTCCCCACGGGACAGAGTTAGACACCAGGGTCATTTTTTTTTTCGAAAATTGAAATATTGAATTTCAAGTAGAACCAATAGTATCTACTTGATTGTCGCGTCGCAGTAATGAAAATATCCAAAAATTACGAAAAACGATAAGATAGAAAATTAATTATTAATAGAGATAGTTTTCGAAAAAAAAAATTCAAGTGTGTATAGAAATTAACAGCGTCAAGTGCGGGGAAGTAACTCGGTCCGTCTTGTTACAATTAACGGTGGATGTCACGCAATCACCTATTCGTACAAAGTATATGCTTTCAGCTTTATGCAATAAATGCAGTAATATTTAACTAATTATGACATGACAGTTGGGTGGATAGCATTGCTTATTGCTGAAATTGATAAGTAATTTTTAAATGAAAGCTTTTTTTTTTTGTGCTAATAGAGTGATCATCCGCGCTATTTTTTAAATCGTATTTCCACATTTTATTAAAGTTTTATGATATGTTTTTTTTATTCAATTGTAAGGTTGAAGTATAGAATATGTACAAAACACCCTCCCCATGTTAAGAATGGCTTTTTAAATAACGTTATTATTTACGTCCGGATCACTCTCTCCACTAGTGCCGTTTTATGATATGTTTTTTTATTCAATTGTAAGGTAAAAGTACAGAATAGGTACAAAACACCCTCCCCCCTCCACATGTTAAGAATGGCTTTTTAAATAATAACATTATTATTTCAGCACGGATCGGATCACTCTCTGCACTCCACTGCACTGCATGTGCATCAGTACCCTCTTTCTCTTCCTTTTTTTTTTTTTTTTTTTTTTTTTTTTGCTGTCGGATTTCGCTAAAATAACGAAGAACGTTACAATTTTCTAAATAAAACAAAACTTGATATATATTGGAATCAAACGACTAATTTCTAAAATAATTAAAAACTTTAACGTAGTCTGACACTATCTCTCCCAAAAATATATGGTTTATATAAAACTTCGATACTTATGCAGATGATGGTGATCTTTTAAACCAACACACTTCAGGTGAAAACATTATGTTCTTACGTACCATGCTAACAACACTAATTTTAAAAATTAGTATCATCTATCATGCCGAAATTAGTATAGATTTTTCGGCACAAAAGTACGTAATGTTTACACCTGAAATGCAAATGCGTTGGTTAAAAAAATATCAATAAAAACACCATTTTTTTTATTTTAAAATCGAAAATGTTGTATTTAAGAAAATTAAGAACTTTACTGGTCACTTTTGACCGTATGTTGCTATTAAACTTATTTGATAACATTTTATATTAATAAATACACAAAATACACTAGTTTCAATCTGTCTCTCTGGTCGCATAAATAAAGAAATGCTTACCTGTGTAAAATTTAAGATTATTCAAAAGAAAAACAACGTAGATTCAGTCCGATGAATGAAACGGATACGAGTTCAATCAAGTTTCCCGATTAGTTTGTTTATGCTATTCAGGGGGAGGTAACTCTCATAAGTTTAAACTAATTTATGTTCACCGACTTCCGCCTACGGAATCCCAAAAGGGTAATCTTCTATTAATTTATGTAAACAAACACAGTCTCGCCTTTCTTCTCAGGCTTGAACTAGTAACAGGAATATATCCTGTTCAGACCCACGAAATCATCATCTTAAGCATTACCAATCGTCTGAGGCGCACATACCAAAAAATGCCGAGGGGGATTCGATCCAGACTAATTAAGTACACTTACAGATTGCTCCTTTGTGGGGTGGGGAGCTAGGTAATTCACGTCATAGAAATTGGCTAGAAACTAAACTTTTCTCTGAAACTACACTTTATTTTTTCTGCCTTCGCTAATAGAGAAATCCTTCCAGACGAAGGTCATTTTTACTTTTATCCCAATCCAGATTGCCCGCTCCCTTTTTTAAATCTGGATTTTCCCCACATTAAACCTTGCTGCTACATGTCTAACTTTGCCTTCGTAGGAGAGCCATGTAAATAGGGTCATGTCGGGTCCATCGTGTAGGAAATCATTCAAATAGGTATTTCAAATTTGCTAAATTTGCTCGGCAGTGAAAACAATTTCAACATATTTTTTATGCGTATTTACCAAAGTTACGTATAGGCAAGAAACACAAAGACACAGGAGAACTTGTTTAATAGTTTTATTAATGCAAAGATTATGTAATTTCCTAATCTATGGTAGTTTACAGTGAAATGGGTTTCGGCATTACTCCAAAACTTTTTTTTTTTTACTTACTGGGTTGGAAGTATTATATACTTGTGAAAGAATTAAATACAATATGCAGTTAAAGTGAAATAAATTGCTTTGGGCCGCTATTCATAATGTTTACCGATTCATTTATTTTTTATCACCGCTAATGTTTGAATTCATATTTTTTTAATTTTTTTTTTTTTATACCTGACGTAAATGCACTTGTATGTTTGTTGCACTTGTGCATTTACGTCACGGAACTACTTCAATAAAATATTCAGATAATTAATGTTTTATTTTGCATTATTATAGTGTGTTGACATTTTTTATTCTCCCAGTTCTGAAATTGCATTATCTCCCCCTGTTCTGCGATCTTCAAAATTAAACTTAAAAAGTTAATCCATAACAGTAATGCACAAGTGCCTACACAATATAACGTCACTTCGAAACTATAATCATTTCGTTAAGGTAATGTTTTAAGCTCTATTTATTAGAGAGCCGAACTAACTCAGTTTGTAGAACCGATGATTTCAGGGTTTCGATTTCTTTATTTGTTGAGAATTTATTATTTATGCAATATTCTCCATTTCTACCGTAGTTATAATCTGATATTTTGATGTATTTATTATGTTTAAAGAAACTGTGGTGGACAGCCAGCTAGACAAAATCTTTCTCTCTCTCTCATATATATATATATATATATATATATAAGAGCAAACAGTTAATAAAATATATATATATAAAGAACAAACAGTTAATAAAATATATACATATATATATATATATATATATAGTAGTAAGTTTTGAAAATATATATAGCAATTAAATTTTACATATATATAGTCATTAATAATAGTAATTTATCAAGTTTAATCGTACATGCGGTACGTGTAAAAAAAATTGATTAAAACACACACACTGACTGACTGATGTAAACAAATTCAAAAGCTAAATGATTCAATGGCCATTTTTTTATTTTAAAATATTTTATTTTGTTTTTCACTACTTATGATTGTAACAGCAAAAAATCACGCCTTACACTTGTTGCGGGCCAGGATATGAATATCCTAACTCGCTACAAAAGAAAATAATGAAACAAATGGAAAGAAGGAAACAAAATTCAATTACTGGATAAAATAAACATGTCGTTTATTTTCTGTTGAAAAACGAATGTTTTAGGTGTAACTCGTGTTCATATCCGCGCGTGGAAAAAAGAAGAGAGTAATGTAGTGGAACGAGAAATGGCAGTCGAGCGTGTAGACAAAGAAAAAGATAGAGGGTTGACATCAGTAAAGCTGTGCACACATGTTTGTACTTGTCCACGTGGAAATGTTTTCAGGCCACTAGTTGTGGATGCGAACTTGTCTGGTTGATGGACCAAAGCAAAAGGGAAAAAAGAGTGAGAAAGTCAATCCAGTTCATGGAGAGAGAAAGCGTATAAAGTGTACGTACTGTCTGTTAGCTCTTGCCCCACACAATAGCAGGTGGCGCAGGCGAGCGCGCCCCGATTGGGGGACGGCTGGTCAGTTGACCGCTTAGGTCAGAAGGCGACTTGAAAAAGGGAGAAACAGGTCAGCTCTCTTGCTTTTTATAGGTGTTCCGGTGGTCTTTTGCGCATGTGTGGATTTCCTTCAAAGGGGAAGTAACGTTGCCCTAGTGTGCGTACGTGTGCGTATATGTGGGTACATGTGTGTACGTTAGCGTGTGTGTGTGTGTGTGTATGCACGTGAATGCGAGTGTATGTACGTAAACGTGAATATATCTACATGTGCGTACGTGTGCGCTAATGTGTATGACAAGAAAAATGGCTTGAGATGTGAACGCGTTTTTGTGCAATACTAGAAAAGGCTTGCACAATCTCCAATCCTTTTTTTTTTAACAGTGGCAATATCAGTGATAATATCAAGGCTTGTTGTATGTACTCGCAATCTCTAGTGTCATATTTGGTGGTTCAGCTCAGCGCATGCGCACATGCCTAGAATCATGTAACCTAGTTCAAGCGTCCATTTTAACGATTGCTTATTTAAAATCATATCAGCAGTAATTCCATCTTAACGGTTTTTAGTTGATGTCTGCATGTAGTATGTGCAAGTTGAGGCAGACTTTACTGTTCACGCTATTACTTCAGAGTCAAAGCAGTTAAACTTATAACTGATGCATTTCATGGATACTGTGAAAGATCTTATAGACCTTCAGTTTGGGGTTTCTTATGATAGTGTGAAGAATGAAGTTCTTCATCACACATCTGTCAGCTGAACGTTGCTTTCAAATATTTGTAAACAATGAGACACTCGGAAATCAGTTGCTCAACCAATTTCTTTGCTGACGGCGTGAGTTGGCTGAGAGCACTCCAGCGAATACTTTTTATATCCTGTCTATTATCGATTGCATAAGTCATACTTGCTCTTATGATGAACAGGATTACAATCAAACAGTTTGTATTCTTGGCACACAAGATAATAGATTTCATGGTCAGTGCTTGTCTGAGCTTCAATCTATGGTCCCTCCTTGCCAAACTTTCCAAAAAAAAGGAAGAAACACTTGATTAGCTACAACCACTATCAACAAGTTCCTCCACTCTCTATCTGTAACAGATTCCATGAAAAAGCTTCTTACCTAGAACTGCCCGCCTGTGGAACTCTTTCAGCTAACTACCATATGGTCGTCTTCAAGTCCAATGTAAATAAGTTTGTGGAGCCATTCCCTTAAATAATCTATTATACCAAATTTCCACTACTAACGATTACTATGCTGTTGTCCTGATAACTACTGCACCCCCATTAACTCTTATCCTTGAGTAGTCTTCGGGTCTTGATAAGTGGTGACTCCCAAGATGGAAAATGCTAGTGCGGTGGTATAAAGAAGATAGAGACATTGAGGTTATCTAGATCCAAATCGTCTGCGTGTCAATACTGTCTTCAATTGTCTTCTCTGGCACACTATAATACTGATTCATCCAAATTTTACAGTGATGGGGTCCACCAGTGCAGCAAATCCCGTATGTACATCCCAGAGAATCAAGTGTGCACAGCATTCTACCTTATAATCAGTTGTGCGTTTTCCAAAAAGGATTTTCTGCATTCATTCATTCTTTTTTTTTTTTTCTGGACTATTAATCTCACCTTCATATTTGTTGTTGTTTCACCACGTTTTGGCCAACTCATCCTCTGGCCTTCTTAAGGCAATTAATCCTGTATGACCTGGTTGAACTAATTCGTTTAGTCGTAAATAAATGAATATAACAGCATAAATAAAGTGGGAATTGATTTAAACACCTTGTACGAATTAGTTTAGTATCTGGATAGATGCCAGATACCTCTAGATTGCAACTGTTCATTGCTTACATTCAGTATGCCGCCATCTAAAATTAGCAATAAATATTTTTTAATCATCTACATCATAATTCAGGTCATAAAGGGTTAACCGCAATGAGATAGGAATGCAAAATCTCATAACTTATCCCCAGTAATTATTGCCTTCCGTAGTTGTTGTCTTGCTACGTTTTGGCCAACTAATTCTTTGGCCTGCTTGGGTAGGATTGAAACTGCTATCTTCAGACAATGTGCACCTAAAACCATAGAGACTCAACACCTCTATCCACTGCGCTACGGGCCCCGAAAGGCCATCAAGGATTTTTGTCTTATAAATTCAATTTTATGTTCTTATCTGGTCTTCCATTGTCGGGTCCATACCGAATGGTATTTTGTTTTTTTGTTTTTTTTATTTTTGGAATCCTTTAATCTCAATCTTGTGCATTTTATATAAAAGGTTTTGTTTCTCAGTATCATTTGTTGGTCGACACTCACACTGCATGTAGCATTCGGCCTAAAAAGCTTCTCTCTTTACATCATCAACATTTTAATCCACATTTGTCATCAATTGAAATGAATGGCTCTCGTCTTCAGGAGGCCTCAAGTTTTGACAAGCTTCTGGGCTTGACCATTACTCCTGATCTTAAATGGAACACGTATATCAAATCTGTTGCCAAGGCCGCTGGAAAAATGGTGGGATCTTTCTATCGATCCAGTAGATATCTCACTGCTGATGCTATTCTCTATCTATATAAGAGCCAGGTACGTCCAAGGATGGAATACTGTTGCCACATCTGGGCAGGAGCTGCTAGAAAGGACTTGTCCTGCCTTGATAGAGTTCAAAATAGACTTCGTAGCCTCGTAGGAGATGTCCTTTTCTCCTCCTTACAACCTCTATCTCACAGAAGAGATGTTGCGAGTTTGTCTCTGATGTATCGTTATTTTCATGGAAAGTGTTCAACTGAGCTTCAATCTATGGTCCCCCCTCGCCAAACTTTCACAAGAAACACTCGTCTAGCTGTAAACACTATCAATAATTTCCCCCACTCTTTATCTGTGCCTAAACCTAAACATAGATTCCATGAACAAAGCTTCTTTCTTAGAACTGCACGCCTGTGGAATTGTCTTCCGTTTTCCTGCTTTCCGGCTGACTACAATATGGTTGTGTTCAAGTCTAAGGTAAATAAGTTCTTGATGAGCCGTTCCATATAAGTTATTAAATTTACCAAATTTTCATTACTAATGATTACTATATTGACCAACTTCTACTGTACACTCTTTAACCCTTATCCTTGAGTGGCCTCTGGGCCTTGATAATGTGGTGATGCCTTTGTAAAAAAAAAAAAAAAAAAAAAGTTTTTTTCAAAGAGAAACCTACCTGAGCAGTTGTACTTCAAGGTACACTTTGTCTTAGACGAGCATAAAAGAGCGATATGAAATAGGTTTATCAGACTTCAGAACAATCGTCAACAAGATTAGGCATTTATTTTTTTCTCTCTATGAAATGCTTATCCTATCCTCATCATTAATAAATACCGACAGAATGAAGAAAAAGAAAAATTTTCTTGGAAAAAAGCGTCTACTACAGAAAGTCTCAGAAAAAAATATTTTAAAGATAATTTTATTCATTTAATATAGATAGAAATTATATAGAATTACTAGTAGAGGCACCCAGCCTTGCCTGGTTATAAAATACGCTAAATATGCAGATTTCATATATATTATTATAGAGCCAATTCTCTTTCGATTATTATATTGTACCCATTATATAGTAGTGATTTTAAAAAGTAAAAAAAAATATTACTTGGGTGCCATCAGCTGGAATCAAAACCGAAACCAAAACTTATGAAGAATTCCTGATAAAGGTATTTATTACAAGAAGCAAGCAAGGACGCCCGGACGAACTACATAGTTTTATAATTATACAGGGTGACCCCCCCCAAAAAAAAACGGGCCCCAGCTATGATTAAGCCTCGTTTCTTAGTGTTTTGTCCGAATGAAATGAAACTTTGGTCATAACTAGTTTATTATATTCAAAACATCACATCAAAACACTAGCGTCTTTGGCCTTTTTTTTTTCCATTGACTTTAAAATGCCCAGAAAAACAAGTGAATGTCCTCTGGGTTTTTTTGGGTCACCCTGTATAGATTTGATGTTGTAAAGTTTTAAAATATCTAATTAATACAGTTTTCTGAGGTTGGCCTATTTTTATAAGAACAAAACAATGTTTATGTAGCAGCTAATGAAAATAGAAGAACTTTACATTTTTACAGCGAGGAGGGGGGCATATACTTGGTTCATCAGTGATGCTTAAGCATTTTCATTGCTGGACTGAATGGATGAATTTTAAACAATCTACCTCTTTACCTCCCTCCGGCCATCCATAGATTAACTGACAACAATTTGCTTTCCCACGATTAATTCGAGATATAACAAAATCAAATAAATAAATAAAACCGTTTCAAGTAATTAACAAAAAAGAAAAGAAAAGAAAAAATACATTAGTTTTTTTTCTTCTATCGATTTAAAAGAAATGAAAATGTTCACATGTTTTGGTGTCCTTTTTCTATTTTAGTTTTTTCGAAAGATCAATAGACTATGATCTCAGACCAAAAACAAAAAAGCTTTAGATTTTGTCGGCTACATCAGACGGTTAAAAAATAAAAGGTAGAAAATAGAGGATCATCCAAGAATAAACAAGAATCTAGGTCAGGAAAAATGGAGGACCAGGGAAAAGGGGACACAAAATTTACATGTTTTACATTTTAGGTACTCATGCACTTATTGATCCGTGCTAAAATAACGTTATTATTTAAAAAGCCATTCTTAACATGGGGAGGGTGTTTTGTACCTATTCTGTACTTTAACCTTACAATCGAATAAAAAAAAAACATAAAACTTTAATTAAACTTGGAAATACGATTTAAAAAATAGCGCGGATCAGTAAGTGCATTAGCACCACATTTTATGTCGCAAAGTTTTACATTAATTTAACTGATTGCTGTGTGAGTTCCAACGTGTGGATGTAATTGAACCAGAACAGTCCAAGATGATGTTGTTTACTTCAAAGTTTACCTTCAGCTGCCCAAAGCCAACAGTCTATGCTATTTCTAAAATAGCTTTTTCCCTGTTAACTGTGGTATATTTCTGCTCCTGTGCAGTTCTAGGAGGTTTACCCTCCCAGGCTTTGCCTCCTCTATTTGAGAAGGAGTTAGTTTATTGCAATCGCCTGGTGTGCCCCTACTGGGGAATGCTGACAGGACTGCGCAGGCATTTTTTGCAGGCCAGAGTGTTCTTCCTCTATGGCACTAGCTCTTCAATCCCACTTTCCAACCCTTATGTCACATGTTCCTGCCATGGGAGGGTTGGTTGGTTGCTTTTGTTTTACGGCATATCAACCTTTTTCAGGTTATTCAATGCCGAATCTAGTTATTTTGAGGAACGATTTTTAATGGAGTATATTTGTTTTTTAAGTCGGATTCTATTTAACCAATAGTTGGGACCCTAACAGGTACTACCACTCCGGGTCAGAGTGGACCTGGGGGCAATGGCAATTAAAGGGGGGTTCCACACTCCCCAAGGCCCGCAAGGTGGGGCCTCACCATCGGATATAGTTTTAGGTCATATCCAGGATCGCCATGGGAGGGAGATAAATAACTTTCTTGTGTTGTTTCCTTGCAACTCCCTGAATAGAACTGAACTTTTGGTCAGCAAGCTATTTCAGTTATATCCCTGCAGAGGCTCCTAATTTAATGGTAAATCATGTAGAAAGTGTTCTAATTGATTAATGAACAGTTGTAAACTGTCCCTAACTGTCACCAAACTCATCACCACTCCTAAAACTGTTTGTAAACTACCTCTAAATATATTGACCTCGATTGTCCAGTCCTTAGTCCCAATCACTGCCACACCTTGATTAACTTAACAATCCTATTTCAGCTTTCCTTTGTGTGCCTTGGTGAACAATTTCTTCTCCATTGTTTTTCTACTAAGCTCACACTCTATAACTTTTGTTCTGCTTATCAACATTTCCGTATTTTTTATTCTTTCTGACATTTGGGAGAAGGATAGTGTGATAGTATCACACACATAAATTCACACATAGAATCATATACATACACATATAGACACAGATAGTTGTTGTTCAACATGTAATATAGCGTGGACGGCTATATGCAAATATCAAGCCTTGAGCAAAAATGATGCCATCGTAAGGAAAAAGAAAACTACAAAAAGGAGAGAGCATGTTCAAGAAGACGATTATGTTAGAGATACGGATGACATTAAAGAGCATTTTTAAGAAAACGATCATGTGAGAGGCATCATAGCCGTAATGAGAAGTCATGCATCGTGAGAGAAGTAGGAAATAAATTTTATATTAAAAAAAAAACGAGTTGAAATTTTTTATTCTTTGTCTACTTTGCGACTGAGGCTACAACGTATTGAGTAACGTTACAAAGTGAAAATTAAAAATTTTACTTGTAATTCTACATTTTTTTTACAAATTTAAAAAATGGAAAAAAATTACTTAAAAAGAAAGTAATACAAAATGAGACGAGAGCTTTCAAAAGAAACAAGTGAAACATGGATGGTCCCCAGTGAGTGCACATCGAACGAGGCATAAAAAATGACTAAGTTCAGCATCTGTCTCCCCCCCCTCATTTAACCCTAAAAGTCCCCAGGAGACATCAAATCCTGATGAAAATGAACAAACGGTTCCGTTTTAGGCCTTAACATATGTAAATATGAGTTTTACACCATGCAAAAAAAGAAGTACATTATTTTCCCCCTCATTTAGCTCTAAAAGTCCCCAAGGCCTTAACATATTTAAATTCGAGTTCAGCATCATGCAAAACTGCTAAATAGACATACACAGAAAATTTGGGACAAATATGGTAAAATAGTTCGAAAAATGGAGTGTTTTTATTAGCCTTAAAAGAGCCCAAGAGTTATCGTGAAGTATAGACAAACAAAATTATATAAAAATCAGTTAATTACAACTTTTCACAAAGTTTTATAAAAATCCAAGGCATCAATTTTTTTTCTAATAAGCACAAAAGTGTCAATTTTAGCTATTTTAACCTCAAGGAACAACTGGAGTTTTCCCGGAAAATCCGTTCTGTTACTTTTTTACTCATATCATGTTTAATGTTTGTGCAAAATTCCAAGGCGTAATTATTGAGAAAAGTACGGACAGACAAACAGACAAGGGTGAATTTACAGGTCCATCCTCCTTTTGGCGGGGGATCAACAAATCTGTTTAGGAATATGAAACCTTAACTTATTTTTTGTTTAACATACACATACAAACATGTTATAAGAAATGTTGATATTTTCTTAACAGAACAGAACCCTGTTTCTTTAAAATATTAAAATAATGGTTTCTTAAATCAGAGGAAAACATTTTCTCATACGCCTTTGTGTCTCCTGGGAACTTTGTCCTATAATTGATCTTCTTCAAGAATAAAAGAAAATGCACCATGTGAATTTACCTTTTTTTACCCTAAACAACTGAATGAGATAATAGAAGCAGTACAAAAATAAGTGTACCCCCTTTTTTTTTTTTTTAGAACATCAACAAAAGACTTAAAATACATGCGTATGAGGGGGTAGATCCTAAAAATATTCCTTTCTACAGATGTTTAGTTTTCTGACAAAGAGGTTGTGGACATTGATTATTTTTAGAGAAAAAAAAAAAAAACGCTATGGTCTCCCTTCTCCCTCACACACACCAACTCTTTGTGGCTCCTCAGTTGAAGCTCTATTTTTTTGTAATATTCTTTTTTTTTTGGGGGGGGGGGGTAATCGCTAATCAAGCCCGGAGGCCACTCAAGATAAAGGATTAATAAGCAACATATTCAGTAATGGGGAACTTGGGTAGAACTTATTTATTTAAGAGGACTGCTCAACAAGAATTTATTTACATTAGACTTGAAAACGATCATCAGTTGGGAAGCAGCACCACAGTATTGTGTTCCACAGAAACACAAGAAAAGAAAGTTCTAGAAAAGAAAGTCTGCATGTGGATATTCCGTTTAGTTTTAAGCACAGATAGAATGAGGGAAATTGTGATGGTTGTTGCAGCTAGACAAGTATTTGCTGTGAATGTTTTACAGAGGGAGGCATAGACATAAAAGTAATGATAGAGCAGAGACAAGCTTGCAATGTCTCTTCTGAGAAAAAGAGGAAGTAGGGAGGCAAAAAGGTATTTGCTCACTAAATTTCGAAGACGATTTTGTACTTTGTCAAGGCAGAAAAGGGTCCTCTTAGCAGGTCTTCACCAAATGTTAACAAGACTCCATCTTAGGATGTATCGGACTGGTGTAAAGTCCTGTTACACTTTTGTATTTTGGATTTAAGTTAATATTTTCAAATCTAATTTTTGTTTCTGCATTACAGATTAAAGTTTGTGCTTTAGTAAAGTAATATTAGCATTTACTGTACATCTATTTGATATCGAAATCAAAATGGAAACAAAAAGAATTGAAATTGCTGCTCAAGTGTGTGCATCTAATCTTGAAAACATGATGCAATGGGGAAAAAGGTGGCTGGTTACTCTTAATCCATCAAAAAACCAAGCTTCTCTCCTTTCATCATAATCACTGACCCCCATCATGCCCCGATTGAAATGAACGGCTCTTGTCTCGGGGAAGTTCCATATCTTGACAAGCTTCTTGGACTGACCTTCACTCATGATCTGAAAAGGAACACATACATCAAATCTGTTGCCAAGATTGCTGGAAAAATGGTTGGATCATTCTACCACTCCAGTGGGTATTTCACTGCTAATGCAATCCCCTATCTGTATAAGAGCCACGTACGCTCTAAAATGGAGTACTGTTGCTACAGCTATACGTTTTACATTACCCGCCCTCACGAAGGTAAAATTATTTCATATACGTGCTGTAAATTACCTATCCTAGGGAAGGCACAATTATTTCATACATGCGTAATACCAGTCCTTGGATAGGTAAAATATTCTCTTGCTCGAAATAGCAAATGATAGATAGACATTAAAAATTCCTCAATCCTAAGATTAACAAATATGTTCAAAATCAACTTCAATTTTCTCATTGTTTATACAGTCCCAAGCAACGCCGGGTAGCCCTGCTAGTATACAATGTATATGAATGTTGTTAAAATTTGTCTATTATACAGTTTGAGTTTGTTTTACAATCCAGAGATTCGAAAAAGTGGTAAAATAATTCAAATTCATAACAAATAAATGTTATGAAAGGCAAGATAAATTACTCTTTTACCTATCTGGAAAAGTTTTGCTCACTCTAAAACGTTTAATCAGTTCAAAAAATATTTTTTTTATTGTTTCAAAGAGTGGGAAATCACTTTTCTATATTAACTTAACGTAAAATGCGCATACACTTTATGGTCACCTTTGTGGTGGGGTCCATTATTTTTGTTTAGAAGTGGTGTTTATTGTGGCCTGCTAGACCAACACAAAACCTACTTTTTTTTTTTTTTTTTTTTTTTTTTTTATTCAATTTTCACCCCAAACAAGGCACAGTGCCACTTTGAAGCAGGGGGCTACTATTAGGGAATTAATTAGCGGGGTCATTATGAAGGGAGAAGAGTAGAAAGATGTTTGTTAACATTACACTTGAACTTCTGCATATCATTGCAGTTGGGAAAGCAGAATCCCGGAAGGGAGTTCCAAAGACCCGCAGTTCTGGGGAAGAAACTATTGGAGTAAAAGGCTTTCTTGCACCTAGGGATCTCCACTGTAAAGGGATGAGACTTAGTAGCTTGTCGGGTTTGTCGGGGGTAGTTACGTCGGGGAGGTACAAGTGTTTGCAGTTCGTCAGAGCATTCACCATTAAAGTATTTGTAGAACAGGCAGAGGGATGCAACATCTCGTCGATGGGACAGAGGTTGAAGCCCAGATGACAGTTCAGGACCTATCAGGTTTGCGACTCTTTTTTGAACCCTGTCCAGGAGCGAGAGACAAGCAGCAGATGCACCAGCCCAGATGTGACAACAGTACTCCATACATGGGCGAATGGTTGCCTTATAGAGGTATAGGATACTGGCAGGCGTAAGTAGTTTTCTAGCACGGTAGAGGGAGCCAACCTTCCTTGCAGCAGCCTTGGCAATGCTCTCAATGTATCTATTCCAGTTCATATTCCCTGTAAACGTTAGGCCGAGGAGTTTAAAAGAAGTACTTTCAGGCAATGTGTTCTTGGCCATTGCTATTGGTGGTAGAGAAGGTTTCTTGTAGTTATTGAAGGAAACAAGCTTAGTCTTAGCAGCATTGAATGAGACCAACCATTTTTGTCCCCATTCCACTACGGATTGGAGGTCATCCTCTAGTGTTTCTGCCATTTTCTTGGATATGTGGTCATTTGTTTTCCCCTCATATCTGTTATAGAGAGTGGTGTCATCGGCAAATATACCCATCAAAAGGTTTTCAGGAGTGCTGAAAACGAATATCACATTTAAATTATCTAATCGATATGAAATTTTCACCAATTATTAAGTGAAGAACGAACTTTATAAAAGTGCATTTTTTGTGCTTCTGCACTTATGTTACCGTGCTATTTTTTAAATAGTATTTTCAAGTTAAATTCAAGTTTTACTGTATCTTTTTATTTTTTATTATTATTATTCAATTGGGTCAATGTCAAGTTTTTTTCAAACTCCTCAAAAAATTTTAAAATGGCTTATAGGTTTTCGGGGGGGGGGGTGATGAAAACGAATATCATATTTAAATTTGGGGCATATAAGTAGTTTTCATGATATGAAGAAATTACTTGATACTCATGCACTTATTGATCCATGCTGAAACAATAACGTTATTATTTAAAAAAGAACATTCTTAACATGGGGAGGGTGTTTTGTACCTATTCTGTACTTTAATCTTACAATTGAATAAAAAAACATATCATAAAACTTTAATTAAACTTGGAAATACACTTTAAAAATAGCGCGGATCAGTAAGTGCATTAGCACCAATTACTTTTTCAAAAAGTGGGTGATCACTTTTCCATGTAAATTTCACTTAAATTGAGCACCCACAGTCTTGTCACCTGGTGGGGGGGGGGCATTTTTTTGTTTATTGGCTAAAAGGTTTTTTTGTTTGTTTTCATTTCTGCTTTCATCTTTCAATAAAGACATGAGAAAATTAAGAAAAATCGGTGCAAGTCTATAAATGGTCCACAAGTAATCTTTTTTACTATAAAAATCTGAAAACAATCTTTATAATGTACGTACTTGTCACTGCATGAAAATGTCATATTCCAAAAATCACGTAAATCGATCAAGTAGTTTTTTTTTTATTTAAGAAAATCAAATATTATGAGACATTTTATCGAAGAAAAACTTCACGCCATCTTGTTTTTGAATGATACACTGCAGCGACACCTATTGGGAATGTCTGGAATATAAGATCAGCAAAGGGCAGACAATTGACTTTCCACACTATAGAAAAAAAAATACACATTTGCCGAATTTTTGTTGGAGGAGCGTCAACGTGTCGGTGCTCAATTTACGTAAAATTCTTCATATCTTGGAAACTACTCGTTTGCTGGAATTTTAAACGTTATTTTCGTTTTCAACATCCTCAAAAACTTGTGGACCATTTATAGACTTGCACCGAAAAATCTGTATACAGATAGTGTAATTCCTTATGCTTTCAGTAGTGACCATTTCTATACACTCAAGCATGCATATTTTTGCCGCAAACAAGTAGTTTTCCAGATATTAAGAAATGTTATTCTATATGTCACCAGTGGTGGCTATTTCTGTAGGCGCAAGCACGCACACGTCAAAATTATGCGCGTGTTTGCGCGTACAGAAATGGCCACCACCGATAACATATAATAACATTTCTTAATATCTGGAAAACTACTTGGTTTTCATCTAATTTAAAATTGTTCGCCATGTGAGAAGGCAGTTTGGTACGCGAGTGCACATTTAACAACCTTTGTTTCTGCTACCGCGCGTTGCGTAAACGAAGGCTATTAACTGGCGGGAAAGAGTCCCAGGGTTCAGGGGTTAATACCATACAAACGGTAAATTTGCGACATATCATATTCTTTTAAAGCACACGGAAAGCTACAAAAAAATTTTTTGTTGTATACGAACGCGAGACGGGCTTTAAAGTAAAATAATCCTGTTCTGAGGGATGCTGAAAATGAATATCACAGTTAAATTTGCTTTCATGATATGAAGAAATTATTAGGTGACCAGGAAGTCTATGCTTATTTTACGTTAAATTTATACAAGAAAGTGATCCCCCACTTTTGAAAAAGTAATTTCTCCATTTCATGAAAACTACTTGTTTGCCCCAAATTTAAATGTGATATTCGTTTTCAGCATCCCCGAAAACCAAGAGTGTCTTAATTTTAAAGTTTTTTTGGAAAGTTGGAATGAAACTTGACATTGACTTTTAATTGTTAGGTGAAAGTCCAGAATAGTTTTTAAAAACACCATCCCCATGTGAAGAATGGTTTTCTAAATAATATTATTTCAGCACGGGGCCATAAGTGCATAAGTACCCATCGCAATCCCCCCTCCCCAATCCTAATTTACAGCAAAATGTTAAATGTGAAATTTTAAAATGTAAACTTTTTTTTCGTTTAAGATTTTCACATTCATCGGATGAAATATCTGCGTCAATGTCGACTTACTAAGCAAAAGGGGTACTACAGTTTGTGACCCATGGTAAAACCGATTTTTCGTCGGCATCTTCCGGATGTTTACGTAGACAGGAGACAACATTATGTAATTATGAATTTAATCAATCGTAAATCGTCTACATAAATGTACTAAATAATTTTTCTAGTTTAAAACCAACATTGATACAAATAATTTACGAAAAGAAAATTAGAATCTCATTTAAATAACTTTTAGTTCTTTCCGCTCATTCACATCCTCTTTCCTGTTTTTAGATTAAAAAAATATTCATTCCAACGAACATAATTAAAAATAAAATGTCTAAAGCATTATAAAAATATCTTAAAAAAAATGAAAATCTAAGTTTATATTTTAACAGCAAATTAAAATCATTAAAAAAATGAAAAAAAAAACTTTTTTCTTACGAATTTGTTTGAACTTCGAAAGTCGAATTTCCACAGCAGCCGATACACCAATGCTTTCGTGCTAAAAATAAGAAATCACTACGCGCTTTCTGAACTTATATAACGCGGCTTTCGTTGAGTTTTACTTTAAGCATTCTTTCATGTCATAGCGAAATCAGAAATCGATAATTTATTCTCAACTTTATCTAAGATAGCCATCAATTTGAATTTTTACTGTGTTATTGCTGTAATGAATATGAGTATAAAACCGAACTATATTTTAACGAGGAAGTTTATCAAGTAACGACTAGCGTTCAGCGGTTAATGGTTACATAACGCCTCCTGGTGGCTAACCTTCGTACTAAAAATGTAAACAAACGATTTCTTTTAAATTGTTCTTTTCTTGAATAGTGGCTCTTTCGGTGATTTAGGAGCACGCATAAACAAACCATCATACTTAACCTTAATTTAGTAAGAATTTTCGTTGATATTTTAATAAATCGGTGAAAATTATTCATAGTGAAATGACTTTCGACTGAGTTGCATTGCTCTAAAACTTATTTGAATATATTAAAGCGGTTAGTCCCCAGAATGGCTGCCAAATATGGTTATTTTTTTCACTGTTTCGCGCAACGAACGATGACAGGGAAAATTATTAATCCAATTATTAATTTTTCTGACTTTTGTATTTATTTATTTATTTATTTATTTGTAAATATGGCAGTCAGGCTCGAACAGAAGGACATTTCCCAAAACACATACCAGGTTCAAATAAGCAAAACGTCTTTTTCAAAAATAAGCAATAGGAACAGAACTTTTTTTTTTTTTTTTTTTAATAATAAACACTTTTATTTATTTTAAACAATATATGCAAGACATTTTTTTTTTTAATTTTAAAACAATATATTTAATTATAAATAATTTAATGGTAATCTCCAAGATCAGTGCTCGGAAAAAAAAATCAAGCTACCGGAAGTGGATACGGTTGATAGTGCAAGGCAGCCGAACGGAACGGAGTCACGGACAAACGAAAACCGAAACCATACATTTATTTTTAAAAATTATTTTAGTTTTAACACTTTGTGTTACGAAACAAAAATACAAAAGAAAACCCTTTTTGTATTATTAAATAACAAAACAAATATTTCATTCAGAAAATTAATTTAGTTTTAACACTTATTGTATTATCACGAAACAAAAAAAAATGACTTTTAAACAAAGAAAAAAACATTTCTAGCATTATCAAATAACAAAACAAATATTTCATTCGTTATAATTAATTTACTTGTTTTACGACGAAAAGTCATTTTATTTGTTTCGTAATGACACAAGAAGTGTGGAAAATAATTTGATAAAATAATGTAATAAATTATTATATATAACAATATAATAATTTTATCTAATACATAAACGGCTATATGGCTGTCTGTCGGTCGATCGGTGGGTCTGTCTGTCTGTATGGTTGTCTCTATATTTTCAAACTCTATCTCCACCGAAACTAAAAGTCGCAGAGTGGCGTTGGGGGTCTCAAATGATTGGATTTTTTACGGGCCGTTTTTGGTGGGCCTTTAGCCGGGTAGAATTGTTTTCAAAGGGTTAAATTGGGTCAAAATTGAAAAAACCTTTTAAACATTTTGTATATTCATCTTACTTTATTTGTAATTTTTCATCGGTTTGGTTTATATGCGTATCATGTTGGTATAGTGGTAACGTCACCAGCTTTGGTAGCTACATTTTCGGTTTCGATTCTAGCTGATGGCACCTAAATGGTTTTTTTTGTTTTTTTTTGCAACCACGACTCTATAATAATATATATTGACAAATTAAAATATCATATTTAAGCGTATTTTACGCCTGGGCAAAGCCCCCTCCCTAGCTAGTATTTATACAAGAAGTGTTTTCTTTCCTATTTTTTTTTTTATTTTGTTTCGTCATAACACAAGAAGTGTTAAAACTAAAGTAATCATAAAAGTCATAATACAATAAGTGTAAAAATATTTAATATATTATTTCAAAAAACCTTTTAAAGAAATGTTTTGTGATAACACAAGAATTGTTAAAACTAAATTAATTTTTTTTTTTTAATAAATATATATTGTCGTTTTTTCGTGTAATTGTGACTCTGTTCCGTTCGGTTGTTTTACACAATCACTTCCCCCCCCCCCCGAGAACTGATCTTGGAGATTACCAATTTCATCTATATATTAATACGATAGCGTGTGTGTTCTTTTGTGTGTCACGCTTTCCAGCAAATTTCATTAGTTCAGATTTAATAGCACACACGCTATCATAGTTGAAAATGACTTATATACCATACATTACGACCATGTAATCCCTACAACCACCTACCTTGAAAATGCTGCTGTGAACCCTGACATAATTATATGGAATTTTTTTTTTTTTTTTTTTTTTTTTACAAAGGCATCACCACATTATCAAGGCCCAGAGGCCACTCAAGGATAAGGGTTAAAGAGTGTACAGTAGAAGTTGGTCAATATAGTAATCATTAGTAATGAAAATTTGGTAAATTTAATAACTTATATGGAACGGCTCATCAAGAACTTATTTACTTTAGACTTGAACAAAACCATATTGTAGTCAGCCGGAAAGCAGGAAAACGGAAGACAATTCCACAGGCGTGCAGTTCTAAGAAAGAAGCTTTGTTCATGGAATCTACGTTTAGGTTTAGGCACAGATAAAGAGTGGGGGAAATTATTGATAGTGTTTACAGCTAGACGAGTGTTTCTTGTGAAAGTTTGGCGAGGGGGGACCATAGATTGAAGCTCAGTTGAACACTTTCCATGAAAATAACGATACATCAGAGACAAACTCGCAACATCTCTTCTGTGAGATAGAGGTTGCAAGGAGGAGAAAAGGACATCTCCTACGAGGCTACGAAGTCTATTTTGAACTCTATCAAGGCAGGACAAGTTCTTTCTAGCAGCTCCTGCCCAGATGTGGCAACAGTATTCCATCCTTGGACGTACCTGGCTCTTATATAGATAGAGAATAGCATCAGCAGTGAGATATCTACTGGATCGATAGAAAGATCCCACCATTTTTCCAGCGGCCTTGGCAACAGATTTGATATACATGTTCCATTTAAGATCAGAAGTAATGGTCAAGCCCAGAAGCTTGTCAAAACTTGAGGCCTCCTGAAGACGAGAGCCATTCATTTCAATTGATGACAAATGTGGATTAGAATGTTGATGATGTAAAGAGAGAAGCTTGGTTTTAGATGCATTAAAAGTAACCAGCCACTCCTTTCCCCATTGTACTACGTGCTCAAGATCAGAGGAGAGAGAATTGGAGAGAACTTGCTCGTTTACTGTCTTAGATGTGGTACCATAAATGGTAGTGTCGTCAGCATAAATGTCTACAAATGATGTAAGGATATGATTTGGAAGATCATTAATGTAGATCAGGAAAAGAGTTGGGCCCAGGATGGATCCCTGAGGGACACCGGCATTAATACTGTGAGCTTCTGATTTTTGCCCCTCAACTACTACTCTTATGAACCTATCAGAAAGAAATGATTTAATAATTGAGAAGACTTTTCCAGCTATACCATAGCTAGCGATCTTATGAAGTAAACCTTTATGCCATACCCTATCAAAGGCTTTAGATATGTCAAGAGCAATTGCCCTAGAAAGATTGCCACCGTCGAGAGATTTGCTAATCCTATGCGATATAACTGTAAGGACATCTGCTGTAGATCTAGCAGAACGGAAACCATATTGAGTGTCACTAAGAAGGTTATTTTTGTTGAGATGTTTGATTACTTCTGTATTTAATACAGATTCTAGCAACTTACTCATGACGCACAGGAGACTTATTGGCCTGTACTGAGAGGGGGATGAGCGATCACCTGAATTCTTAAATACAGGGCATACTGATGAGATTTTCCAGGGAGATGGGAAACTATTCTCCTTAAGACAACGTTTAAACAGTTTTGTAAGTATGGGCGCTAGTTCAGGTTGAAGTTTTTTGAGTACTATAATTGGAATACCATCAGGGCCAGTTGCTTTACTGGAATCAAGGTTTTTGATTAGCTTGGCAAAATCACGTACAGATATACGTATATCACATAGCGTGTTTTCTGATACAAGAGGAAATATTGGGGGTTGGCGGTCTTGGTCGCAAAGGGTAGAATTAGCTGCAAAGTTCTTGACAAAGAGTTTGGCTTTGTCTGATGCTGACGAGATTACCTCAGATCCATTGATAATAGTTGGGATGGAGCACACGCTTCTGTTCAGGATTCTGTTTGCTATTTGCCAAAACTGGTGGGAACCAAGCCGTTGCTCAGCTACTTTGGACTTAACAGATTGAGCATACAACTCTCTTGCGTTCCTTATTACTTTCTTACAATGGTTGCTGGCAGTCCTGAAAACGGCTTTAGTTTCCATACATCTATTACGTTTGAAGCAGTGGAAAAAGTGATTTCTGTGCGCAATGGCAGCAGCACATTCTGGAGAGAACCATGGCTGGCTGTTAGGTTTTTGCTGAAACTTTTTAGAGGGTATGAAATGGTCAATACCTACAATTAACCATTCAGTTAGGTCTAATACTATAGAGGACACATCCTTTTTAAACATGGAATGCAGAGGTAGATCAGATATAAATGTACGGAAGCTATCCCAGTCAGCCTTAGTGTATCGATATACTGTACGATGAAGAGGTACGTCTGGGGACTTATTACATTTCATTTTTATCTTAATTGATACAACAGAGTGGTCGGAAGATCCAAGAGGCGACAGAACAGAAACTGAACATAGTTCAGGGCAAGTTGTGAGAAAAAGGTCTAGTAGGCTCGCATACTGGCCGTCATTATCGGGCACACGGGTAGGTTCCTGAACAATCTGAGTGAGGTCATAGGCAATGGAGAAATCATGACAGAACCTCCCCTCATCATCGGTCTTGTTTGAGTGGGTCAACCATTCGACGTTGTGAACATTGAAGTCTCCACATACGTGAATGTTAGCTGAAGGATAAGTAGAAAGGACTTGGTCAATTTTCTCAGATATGCTTTGAAAGATAGTAACTCCGCTGTTGTGGGGGCGATAGAGAGTAAATATAAATGCAGTAGTGTGAGCTAAAGCAACCCGGAAGCACATATAGGGTAAGTTAGGATCTTCCCTGGAGATGTCCCTCCCACATGGAAAGCTATCTTTAATATAGGCACATATTCCATGCCCATGGCGATCTTGGGGGTCAGATTTAGAAGTTAAGTTAGAGTATCCTGTAATTGCAAACTCATCAAGGGAAATAGCCTGTCCAATGCCAGTTTCACTTAAAAATAAAAGGTCTGGTTTAGTCTCCTGTAATTGGGTTTCAACCTCTGGAAGGTTAGAACGTAGACCCCTGATGTTGGAGAAGGAGACATGGTAGTAGGGGTCTACGTTGGAAGTTGGAGAACCGGGTTTAATCGTGTATTTTTTCTTGAAACTTGTCATGATGAAATTTTGGAATTTGTGGACTAGGTCGACAGATTTACTTAGAGCAGGACAGAGAGGGGAAACTAAGAGAGAAAAAGAAACGAAGAATTTTTTTTTTTTTTTTTTGTACCACATGATAAGGTAAAGCCGTAACAATTACCCACTAGTATGGCATCGAGAGGCCCCACCAGAAGCTAATAAGTCAGAGAGAGTTGCAACCTTGATTGAAGTGAGTGTTCCTAATGATGGCGGCCTGAACAGAACTGAAAGAGAGAAACAGACCAAATACCAAGGTCTCATGTACAATATGAAAAGAAACTGGAATCTTAAGGAGATATCAATCATACCAGTTATCATAGGTGCCACAGTGCTTATGAAGAAGAACCTGAAGTCCTACCTTACTAATATTCCTGGTGAACCAAGTGCAAAAGAGAACCAGACAATTGCACTTAAGGGAACAACAAGGATGCTAAAAAGAGCTCTCGGTTGGTTTCAATAAAAAGCGGGGCAATGTTGGCAGCTGGTTTGGCTGCCCCATACCCAGCATTACAATTTTCAAAGGAAGAAAAATGAAAAAAAAAATATATATATAGAGATTAGCAGAACCTGTGGAAACTTTAATATGTAATATATTGCTGCTGGGCATTCTGTGGCCGTTCAGCATGAATGATAACACCATCATATTATTTTTATTTTTATTTTTTTTTTTACATAGGATTCACCACTTATCAAGGCCAAGAGGCCACTCGAGGATAAGGGTTAAAGAGTGTACAGTAGAAATTGGACAATATAGTAACCGTTAGTAATGGAGATTCGGTAAATTTGTTAACTTATATGGAACGGCTCATCAAAAACTTGTTTACGTTAGACTTGAAGACAACCATATTGTAGTCAGCTGGGAAGCAGGAAAACGGAAGACAATTCCATAGTCGTACAGTTCTAAGAAAGAAGCTTTGCTCATGGAATCTACGCTTAAGTTTAGGCACAGATAAAGAGTCGGGGAAATTATTGATAGTGTTTTCTGCTAGACAGGTGTTTCTTGTGAAAGTTTGGCGAGGGGGGGATATAGAATGAAGCTCAGCCGAGCATCTGCCATGAAAATAACGATAAAGCAGAGACAAACTTGCAACATCTCTTCTGTGAGAAAGAGGTTGCAGGGAAGAGAAAAGGACATCCCCTATGAGGCTATTTTGAACTCTATCAAGGCAGGATAAGTCCTTTCTAGCAGCTCCTGCCCAGATGTGGTAACAGTACTCCATCCTTAGACATACCTGGCTCTTATATAGATAGAGCATTGCATCAGCAGTGAGATATCTACTGGATCGATAGAAGGATCCCACCATTTTTCCAGCAGCTTTGGCAACGGATTTTATGTATATGTTCCATTTAAGATCAGGAATAAAGGTCAAGTCCTAAAGCTTGTCAAAACATGAGGCCTTCCCAAGATGAGAGCCATTCATTTCAATTGATGCTAGATGGGGATCAGAACGTTGATGATGTAAAGATAAAAGCTTGGTTTTAGGTGCATTAAAAGTAACAAGCCACCTCTTTCCCCATTGTATCAATTGCTCAAGATCAGAGGAGAGAGAATCAGAGAGAACTTGGTCGTTTACGGTCTTAGATGTGCTACCATAGATAGTAGTGTCATCAGCATAAATGTCTACACATGATGTAAGGATGTGATTTGGAAGATCATTAATGTAGATCAGGAAGAGAGTTGGGCCCAGAATGGACCCCTGAAGGACTCCAGCATTAATACTAAGAACTTCTGATTTCTGCTCATCAACCACTACTCTTATGAACCTATATTTTTACCCACATTACCCTCCTTACTAATATAATAATATACTAAGAATAATATTATTCTAGCCCTTTTGTTAAAACCGTATCATCCCCCACCCCTTACTAGAATAATAACTTTGACATATTACCTGGGCTGATTATTGCATTGCAAACACACCAATCAATTAACTAACATTTTACATAATTCTTAGATATTTCGACAATCATTTTTCATAATTCTTGGATATTTCAACAATCATTTTTTTATAATTTTGACCCATATTATGGCCCCCTCCCTTATTAAAATAATAACTTTGATATATTGTCTGGGCTGAGTCTTTCATTACAAACACACCAATAAATTAAATCACATTTCATCATTTTTCAAAACTTTTGGATATGTTACTAATTTCGACAATCATTTTTCATAATTTTAACCCACTTTATCGCTCCTCTTACTAAAATAATAACTTTGATATATTATCTGGGCTGATTCTTTCATTACAAACACACCAATCAATTAACTCACGTTTCATCATTTTTCATAATTCTTGAATATGTTACTAGTGTTGACAATCATTTTTCATAATTTTGACCCACATTACCCACCCCCCTTACTAAGATAATAACTTTTATATATTGTCTGGGCTGATTATTTTATTATAACACACCAATCAATTAACTCACATTTCATCATTTTTCAAAAGTATTGGACATGCTACTAATTTCGAAAATCATTTTAAACCACATTATCCCCCCCCCTTTACTAAAATAATAACTTTGACATATTTTCTGGTCTGATTATTTCATTACAAACACACTAATCCATTAACTCACATTTCACTATTTTTCATAATTCTTGGATATGTTACTAAATTCGACAATCATTATTCATAATTTTGACCCACATTATCGCTCCCCCTTACTAATATAAGCACTTTGATATACGGTCGTAGCTGATTATTTCATTACAAACACACCAATCAATTAACTCGCTTTTCATCATTTTTCATAATTCTTGGATATGTAACCAATTTCGACAATTATTTTTCATAATTTTAAGCACCATTATAGCCTTACTAAAATTATTACTTTGATATATTGCCTGGGCTGATTATTTTGTTATAAACACATCAATCAATTCCATGTATTATCATAGTATATATGTTCCACCGATCTTATCCAATCCCGGGTGACGCCGTGTATTCTACTTGTATATATCTTCCACCTATCTCATTTGATCTCGGGCAATGCTGGGTATTCTGCTACTATATGTTTTCCATTTATTAAATCCTGGGTGACGCTGAGTATTCTGCTAGTATATATTTGCACTAATCTCATCCAATCCTGGGACTGACTTCATGTTCGCCACTCCACTGTTAAAAATATACATGAAATAAAGTAATGTTTAAATCGTAGACTGTTTCAGTCATTTCCGAGACTGACTTGATGTCCCCAGCCCACTCTTAAAAATATACATGAAATAATGTAATGTCTAAATCGTAAACTGTTTCAGTCATTTCAGGAACTGACTTCATATCTCCCACTCCACTGTTAAAAATATACATTAAATGTCTAAAACGTAAATGGTTGCAGCCATTTCCAGGACTGACTCATATCCCCCACCCCACTGTTAAAAATATACATGAAATAAAATATTGTGTAATGCGTAAACAGTTTCAGCCATTTCTGGGACTGATTTCATATCCCCCACCCCACTGTTAAAAATATACTTGAAATAAAGTAATGTTTAAATCGTAAATGGTTTCTAGCCATTTCCGGGACTGATTTCATATCCCCAACCCACTGTTAAAATATACTTGAAATAAAATAATGTTTAAATCATAAACTGTTTCAGCAGCTTTTCGAAATTAATACATAAAAATATAAACACTGTTAGGGATTAGGCAACCATTGCTTCAACATAAATTTCTGAGTGTAATATCAGTCTCAGCATTCCAGTGACTTTAATCTCCCACCTCCTTAAGAAAAGTTTTTGCAATTGCTGCCATGAGGACATTAAGGACGAAAATATGAACTCAGGATTACTTGATATATTTATGTGATTTTTGGAATATTACAAATAAGCCCCTAGCGTGCACTGATCCATTTACCTGATTTTGGGAATCAGCAGTACATCCATGTGATTTTTGGTATATGACATCTTATGTCAATGCAGTACATCATAAATATATTATATACAGTTTTTTAACAGAATATAATGACGTCATGACCGGAAGTAAACAGGTCAGACTATCATCCCCACCTACTTGAAAAGAAGGAGGAGATTATGCCTGGGATCTCATTAAACACTCACCAAATCCATTAAATCACATTTAGTATAATCTATATATTAATCCGATAGTGTGTGTGTTCTTAAATCTCAACCAATGAAATATGCCGGAAAGCGTGACACACAAAAGAACACACAGCTATCGTATTAATATATAGATTATATTAAATGTGAGTTAATGGATTTGGTGAGTGTTTAATGAGATCCCAGGTATAATCTCCTACTCCTTTGCAAACGGGGGGGGGGATAGTCTGACGTATATACTTCCGGTGATGGCATCATTATTATTTGTTAAAAAAGATGCATGCAATATATTTATAATGTACTACATTGATGTAAATGACATATTCCAAAATCACATGGATGTACTGCTGATTCCAAAAATCAGATAAATGGATCAGTGCAAGCTAGTTATTATTATTATGGGTTTGTATTACTATACACATAGATTCGAAAAAGTTGTCAAAAAAACAAATATATAACAAATAAATGTTATCAAAGGCAAGATAAGTTACATTTCTACCTTACTTGGTATTTTTTAGTGTTTTTATTTGATGTAACATGTTTATTCAGTTCAAAAAGCATACAGTGTTTACTGATGGATTGGAAAATCAAAAATGGCGCCTGACTCTCTGATGAACACAGTAAGTTTGGGAAAAGGAGTTAAAAATTAAAAACTAGACAAAATAATGTTAGAAACTCGCTCAATATATGTTACCGTGACATAGGCTGACATATATTCGGTAGGTTTTTAACAGTATTTTGTATAGTTCCCACCACAATAAATCCACCCAATAAATGTTACCATGGCATTTATTGGGTGGGTTTCTACCATTTTGTTTTATTCCTTTTTTTTTTTTTTTTTTTTTTTTTTTTTTTAATTAAAGTAATTATCGAAATTTGTAAGATGTAAAGAGATATCACGACCATTTTTTCTTGTTCTTCGGTAGCCCTCAATATTACTTGATTTTTTTAACCGAATAAACATTTTACATTAAATAAAACCACTAAAAACTTATTCGGTTAGGTAGAAAAGTAACTTATCTTGCCTTTGATTACATTTATTTGTTATATATTTGTTTTTGACAACTCTTTTGTTCCTTTGTGTATAGTAATACAAAGCTGATATCTCTATTCAGTCAGTGTTTGCAGAAACAATGCATCTCTGCATGCTTCAGGGCTGGTAGTGGCCTTCCAAGTATCCATCCTCCTTGACTGAGGCAAGTCAAGAATTTAGAAGAATAGCAATTACGTATCGCCATAGGATTGAAAAGTTCTTATATAATCCATGATAGAAATGAACCAAAACAGTGTTTTGTTCCGCAAGTTCTAAACTGGGAATTAATTCAAGCTCCCCACAAAAGGGATTTAAAAAAAGAAAAAGTCTGATAGGATTTCAGACATCTATTTTTTGAAGCTTTGTCTTTGTTCATCTGTTCTTCTTGGGAGCAAATGAGAAGAAGCTTAAATTTAAATAAGTGGCTCTCGTCTTGGGGAAGCTCCATGTCTTCACAAGCTTCTGGGACTGATCTTATCTCTTGATCTGAAATGGAACATATGCATTAAACCTGTTGCCAAAATCGCTGGAAAAATGGTTTGATCACCCTACAGTAGGTTTCTCACTGCCAATGCAATCCTCTGTCTGTATAAGAGCCAGGTACCCCCTAAAATGGAGTACTGTTGCCACATCTCAGCAGGAGCTGCTTGGCGTGCCCTCTCCAGCCTTCACAGAATTCAAAACCAGCTTTGAAACTTTGTAGATGATGCCGTTTTCTCTTACCTGGAACCTCTTTCCCACAGAAGAAACGTTGCAAGCCTGTCTCTGCTCTATCATTATTTTCATGGCAAGTACTTGACTGAACTCCACTCTATGGTCCCCTACTCTTTGTGTGCCTAAATCTAAATATAGATTCTATGAACAAAGCTTCTTTCCAGAACTTCCTGCGGAAAATTCTACACAATTTATATCATTACCGATTACTACACTACCACCTTACATTCATTAGCCCTTATCCTCGAATGGCCTTCAGGCCTTGATAAGTGGTGACTCCCAAGTACAAAAAAAATTATGTATAACTTTACAGTAAAAGTAAATTAAAGAGCATGCCACCATTGAGCAAGTAGGTACAAGAGAAAGAAACATTGAGACGTCACTATCCAATGAGCAACTACTTAAAATGTGTTAACAAGAGACTCAGTTGTGAACAAGAAGATTATGGGTTATTTGGTAAGAATCAAAGAAATCCCCTATGCAATATTACATATAAGCAATGGTACTGTTTAAGGATCCCAGTTCCAACATGTTTTTATTACCTCATATAAAGAAAAATGGGGTTTGTATTACTGTACACATAGATTCGAAAAATTTGTCAAAAAACAAATATATAACAAATAAATGTTATCAAAGGCAAGATAAGTTACTTTTCTACCAAACTGGATATATTTTTTGTGTTTTTATTCAATGTAACATGTTTATTCAGCTCGAAAACTATACAGTGTTTACCGATGTATTGGAAAATTCAAGATGGCGTCTGATTCTCTCTTTAACACGGTAAGTTTGGGAAAAGGTGTTATAAATAAAAAACCGGATAAAATACTGCTAAAAACTCGCTCAATATATGTTACCGTGACATAGGCTGACATATATTCGGCAGGTTTTTAATAGTATTTTGTATAGTTTTTTATTTATAACACCTTTTCCCAAACTTACCGTTTTAAAGAGGGAGTGAGGCGCCATCTTGAATTTTCCAATACATCGATAAACACTGTATATTTTTCCAGCTGAATAAACATGTTACATTGAATAAAAACACAAAAAATATATCCAGTTTGGCAGAAAAGTAACTTATCTTGCCTTTGATAACATTTATGTGTTATATATTTGTTTTTTGACAACCTTTTTGAATCTATGTGTACAGTAATACAAACCCGAAATATGAAGACATTAATTCAAGAATTGAAACGAATCATTAAATATATTTCGCTATCATTGGATTCTTGTTTTTTAAGAAAGAATATAAAAATGTAATATGTAAATGCACCAAAAAAATAAAGCATCAATGAAACGTCATCGTTTATAAAAATGAAAATAGTATTTGTAGAGAACTGTAAAAAAGAAAAGGACTTACTTAGCAATCACTGCTGCTTACACTATTACATTATAACAACACTTTAAATAGTTGTAACCTAATATACTAGTAGGACCCGTGGAAATGACACAAAATGAGAAATATATTTAATCAACAAATGTTTTCATAAAGCTGATATTTTTCTGGATAGCCGCAAAAATTAGTTTTTAAGCAGAAAAAATAATAGCACACAGCAAATATGAGTTTATTAACATTTCTATGAAAATAGTGTCCATTGTATTTTAAATATAGAACTGACACAAATGAGATTAATTAATAAGAAATAAGAAATACACAGGAAGTTATATTATGCTACATAGTTCAATGCAAATAATAAAATCCAATTGTAAGAGACAATTTTTGATTTACTCTTTCAGTCCAGCACCTTTTAGCAGCAATGTTCTTTTTTTCTCTCTATTTCTTTTGAATGTTCCATTTTTTATGTACCGCTTTTCTGATTGTTTTCTTCAGTGAAAAACTGCTGCACATCAAAATTACAAGTTTCTTTCTCACACCATTACAACAATGATCATATATTATTATAATGATATTCGAAACCTAAGCTACGTCAAGGGGAGGTCACTCTCATATTCTTGTCTATGGTTACCAGACTGGCCTTTTTAAAGCCAAATTTTGCGAATTTGGCTTTTTTTAAGCAGTTTGGTCTTCAAAAAAAATTTTTTTTTTTTCAAAGCATAATGTATGGATTAACTAAGAAAATAACAAGAAGAATATTAGATTTAAAAAGTGATACTAAGAAAATGAATATGATAGTATTTTTTGAAAATAAATGAAAATGTTTAATAGCTGAAAAAAGATGCAAAGACAATGAAGATGTTTTAATTAAAAACTTGAGTATATGAGACGTGAAGAGGATTAGTGAACAATGACTTCATCCTAACATTTGGGCAGGAGCTACTTGGAACACTCCATCTTGATAGAGTTCAAAACTAGCATCAAAACCTAGTAGGTGATGCCCTTTTTTCTTCCCTGCAACCTCTTTCCCACAGAAGAGACGTTGCAAGCCTCTCTGCTCTATTGTTATTTTCATGGCATTTGATCTCCAATCTGTGGTTCTTCCTTGCCAAATTTTCACAAAAAACACTCTACTAGCTACAATCACTATTAACAATTTCCCCCATCAGGAATATATCTGCGCCGATTACAATATGGCAGCCTTCAAGTCTAATGTAAACAAATTCTTGTTAACCCATCCTCTTAAATAATTCAAATTCTACCGATTCTACACCATTTATGATTACTATACTACCACCTTATATTCATTAACCCTTATCCTCGAGTGGTCTTCAAGCCTTGATAAGTGGTAACTCCCTTGAAAAAGAAAAAAACACCAAGCTGGGATAAGTATTATTGGGGGGGAGGGACTGACTCGAAATACATTTTCTATTGGTTCAAATGAAAAATATAACAAATTGATCCAAATCAGATTAATTATAAAACTCCAAAGATCCAACAAGATAATTTTATTCATATTATTTGGATTCTCCGGAATACTGTTTTCATCTTGAGTGTTATTTCCACAACGTTTTGATCGATGTAACCTCTAACCTTCTTTAGCTGTATCCTGTTGAACTCGGGAATATTTCTGTCAGATTCAAAAGAACTCATGGCATAATGCATATAGTACTTGGTTAAATACAGTTGTAAAGTATCAGTGTTCTGGATGTTAAAAGTTCAACTCTTCATGAGGACGACACTAATAATACAATTGCAAATTGCTTAGGACTTCTACCCAGTCATGGCTAATAGAACGACAGCATGCTACCTCATGGATTAAATAAAGAGTTACATTCGAAATTGTGTGCAAATTCACGAGTTCAACAAAAAGATTTCGATCATCATACAGGTGTATTAGATAAAATTATTATATTATTATATATAATAATTTATTACATTATTTTATTAAATTATTTTCTACACTTCTTATGTCATCACGAAACAAATAAAATGACTTTTCGTTCTAAAACAAGTGTCAAAAGTAAATTAATTGTAATGAATAAAATATTTGTTTTATAATTGGCTAGTCAGAATCAAATATCATGATACACTTGAAAAAGGTCGAAGATTACATCAACCAAAATAATGAGAACAGTAAGCTGAGGAATCCAATAATACGAATAGTTAATTCTCATCTAAAAATTTCAGAGATGTAAGATAATTTTATATATCAGATTATATAGTTTACCATTTAAACTGTACCAAGTCAGAATAATAATTATTTGAAAAGTAAAACAGAAGTAATACACCTGTTTTATTGCAAAATAACAAGGGAAATTTTTTTTTTTAATTGGCTAGTTGGAATCAAATATAGCGATGACAAACTCTGAAAATCCGACAAGATAATTTCATGTGTTACATTATGGTCGGTATTGCATTTAGACTGATTATATATTCACAATGGAAGCATTACATTTACAGTCTGGATGTTTTTCTTTTCTTTTTCAGCATCGTCTTTTTAGTTTCTTATCGATCAGGGATCAATTGGCGGAAGTAGAATGTTGCAAACCCCCACCCTAACCCTCTTTGTTTTGTTTTTTGCTAATTAAATATTTTTAGATCTTTAGCTCATTATCGATTATACAATAAATTGTGGATGTAAGTTGATCCCTTGCCCCCTCCCTCTTCTAAAATTATTAATATTGACGTTTTGAAAAAAAATAATTAAGGTTATTATCGATTAAGCATTAAATTTATTCATTATAAACACTAACAAGTAATTGGAAAGATTAGCTGTATTTACAAGCGTGTGTTCACTTGATCTGCAGTTGGTCTTTGGGTCAAGATCACAGTGTAGTATCTGTTCCGACAGATGCTGCAAGCAAAGACCAGCAAAGACCATATGTGGGGGCAACCCCACATATCTGACCTTGGTCAATGAAGGGGCAACCCTTCATACCAACGGTGACTATCCAGCTCCCATTTTCCACCTGTCGGGAGCTAGTCCCCCTTTTCCCTCCCCCCTCCCTCTCTCTCTCTCCACATTAAAAACCGGCCTTGTGCCTAATTTGCTCAGTGGGGAAGCAAATAAATAAACACAGTGTAGTATCTACTCTGATGCTACACTTCACCTTTTCTGTCCTTGGTCATGGAGGATAAATCCTTCATGACTAAGACAATTTTAATTTTTGTTCATATTCATCATGCTCCTTTTTGGGGAGCTGGATTTTCCCACATTAAAATCTGACCTTGTGTGTAACACTGCTCTCGTGGGGAGGCAAGTAAATAAGAACTACCAAGAATGCTGCTGCTACTGTTGAGCATTATTCATCCATTTCGAATGGATCAGACGGTTATTATTGGCATTCATTTCTCTGATATCTTTCTAGTTAGAATTCTTTCTTTCTACAACATTGCCGTTACATAAAAACAAGAGGAAAAAAATAAATAAAAATCTGGATCGGCATTTTTTCTTTTTTTAACAAAATCATTTATTGCTGTTACTTTTGGCACCACTTAAAAAAGTCTCTCACTGCTACATGTTTAGTTTCCCAGGAACTCTTTTCTCCTTCCTCCATCTGCATGTCGGTCACAGCAGGCCCATTCTCATCCTCACTATTCACACATCCATTTTCCTCGATGTCGACTTTTCTTCTCCTGAACATGTGCTGTCTTTTTCTCTTTTTTTTTCTCGCATACATTTCCTAATTTGTACATGCGCGTTTTTCAGCTGCTGCTACTAATATCTTCACAAGCCAGCCATCCTTTGCTGCTGCTGATACTTTCTCATGCTCTCATAAAACCAAAACGTAGATTCCATGAACAAAGCTTCTTTCTTAGAAATGCACGCCTGTGGAACTCTGTTCCCTTCGCCTGTTTTCCATCTGACTACAACCTGGATGTCTTCAAGTCCAACATAAACAAATTCCTGATGAACCGCCCCCTTAAGTAAGACACTTTATCAAATCTCCAATACTAACGTACTGTACACACAATAACCCGTATCCCCGAGTGGCTTTCGGGCCTTGATAAGTGGTGACTCCCATGTAAAAAAAAAAAGCACTGTTATATTTCTAGAAAAAACATTGGGTACTTACAGGAGAGACCCTGTGAAGGTTGTCAACGTCCCTAAAGTAAAAGTGTATCTGTGGAAAGAATTGAATTTGAACTTTGCACACCAGGTTATCAGTCTGTGTCATTGACCATATAGCAACCATCACCTGCCTGTTGATGCTGATGTTCATCATTGTTAGTGTTAGATATTCACCGGGCAACGCCAAATGGCTGCTGGTTGACGATTATTATGATTATTCAAGCCAAAAAATTTTGTCAGCTAAATATGTTTTAGAATTTTTGCTGTGAGACGTGGGGAAAAGTGCATAGTAATGCCCAAAATAAAAGAAAACAATTGTCTTGATTTACTTGCCTTCCCACTAGAAATAGCCAGGCACAAGGTTGGCCTTTAATGTGTGGAAATTCAGCTCCAGTAAAAGGACACTTATCATTGCACTACAAACAATGCCTCACAAACAAACATGAGCCTAATTACTTAACATCGCCAACTTCTTAATTATTATGAATATTTTTCTCGAATTTATTTGGATATCATAATATTAGTTAAAATAATTTTATTTTTACAACATATTTCCAGTGCTGTCTTAGTGGTTGATTTTGACCAGGCAGCGCCAAAAGGTGGCCGGTCGACGATTATTATGATTATTCAAGCTATAAAGTTTTGTCAGCTAAATATGTTTTAGAATAATCAAAATATTTAGATATTTATTTACATTTAATAGTTATCAGGAATGTTAAAACAAACAAGAATGTTAGAACATAAACAATGATTTTAATGATGGCATCAGGTGATGTTATGTGAGTTAATGACGTAACAAGAAAGTTTGATAATACATGAAATGGTCATGGATATGACCTTGAACTATATCCGATGTTGAGGCCCCAGCTTGTGGGCTTTGGGAGTGTGGAGCCACCCTTTAATTGCCATTGCTCCTAGGTCCACTCTGACCCGGAGTGGTAGTACCTGTTAAGGTCTCAACTATGGGTTAAATAGAAATTGACTAAAAAAACAAAAAAATAGGTACTCATGCAAGGAGTGATCCATGCTGAAATTATAACGTTATTATTTAAAAAGCCATTCTTAACATGGAGAGGGGAGGGTGTTTTGTACCTATTCTGTACTTTAACCTTACAACAGAATAAAAAGACATATTATAAAACTTTAAATAAATGTGGAAACACGATTTAAAAAATAGCGCGGATCACTCTCTGCATTAGCACCAAAAAATATATTCTATTAAAAAATTTTTCTTCAAAATAACTGGATCCGTACCTGTTAGGGTCCCAACTATGGGTTAAATAGAAACTGACTTGAAAAAAAAAAATATATTCTACTAAAAAAATTTTCTTCAGAATAACTGGATTCAGCATTAAATAACCTGAAAAGGGTTGATATGCTTTAAAACAAAAATCAACAACCAAGCTAATACATGTAATCAGTTTAGTTTAAAGTTTGGAGTCAAACAGGAAAAGTCCGACAAGTTAACACCAAAAATATCGTCTCCACATTTTGGAAGCTGGGAGAAAACACAACTTTAGCATAATGTAGAAAATTACAACGTCGTGTAGCTCTGATGGGAAGTCAAGAATAAAGTTATATCAAATATATAATTTATTGTTGTTTTGTTTCCTTCAGAGGGAGATAAACATGAATAATGAGAAGATACGAAGACACAATATTAGAAAGCGGTATGTTATTTGCCTATGTGCTACACAGATTGAATATTAATGAACTGTTTTTTATAGGTGAAACACCCACATATACATACATTAGAAGAAATTTTAACCACTAGACGCCATACACTGATATATCATTAAAGAGACATCAATTGAATAAACGCTGCTTATATACCAGCCGATTATACTAAACTAGAACCTAATGATGTGCTCAACTTCTACTGTAAGTTTTGCAAAGTTAAAAGTTTCAGAAGCTACTGTCATCCAATGACGTCATACTTACAGCTTTATAACAATTTAGTTTTTGATACAATGGACCCCCACCTCCGGGTTAAGGCTCTGAGGAGCATTTGGACGTGATTCACTGGGAAAAGAAAGAGTTGTTGGAATTAGAGAAAGTCATGACTCAGGACAATGGAAGGATATGATTCAAATACAATCAGATATAGGATGATTAGGCAGCTGGGAGTGGCCAAAAGGGTGAGTCATTACCTGATTAAAAAAAAGATGAGGATTTCCGGTTCTGAGTTAATATATTTAAGTCAGAGTTAGTTTAGAGTAGTTGACAGGTTTGCAGCAGTTTGCGGCTTGGAACAGATCAGATCAGGCAACTGATCAACAGACAAATAAAGATACCTCAGCAGACAACTATCAGTCAACAAATTTGGGGGTCTTTTTCACATTGACATTCTCATAAATACACACACACACACACACACATACATGCACATACACATACACTATTTACAATGCCCCCCCACCCACCCCCAACGGGACAGAGTTAGACACCAGGGTCGTTTTTTAATGTGGAGAAAAGGAACAAAACTAAAAATTGTCTCAGTCGTGAAGGATTTCTCCTCCACTGAGAGAGAACAAGAAATAGAAGTGTAGCATCTGAAGAACAGATGGTATTTATTTGCTCCCCCACCGAGCAAATTAGGCACAAGGCCAATTTTTAATGTGAGGAGTGAAGGGAGGGGGAAGGGAAAAAGGGGACCAGCTCCCGAGAGGTGGGAAATGGGAGCTGGTTAAAGGTCAGGCATGTGGGGTTGCCCCCAGATCTGGTCTTTGCTAGTCATAGCTCGTCATAGCTTGCAGCATCTGCCGGAACAGATACTACACTTTGATCTTGGCCAAAAGGCCAAGAACGTCTAGGGTTGCTAAAAAACAAATGACTCCTCAAAACATTTCAGAATTTTTGTGTAAAAAAAACTTAAAAACCAACTATTTTGTGTTATTAGAATTTTCTACAAAAATATTTTCTCAAAACAAAAATAAGTCACTCGCATTCTAAAAATAACTGTTTATAATTATTTATAAAATTTAAAAGTTATACATTTTGACAACTTGCATTCATTTCAGAATTTTTGTGTAAAAAAAAAAGAACTTAAAATCTCCTACTTTGTTTTATTAGAATTTTCTTAATTTTATTTTAACTCAATCAATAAAATGTTTCGATAATGTTTTATTTTGCGTTATTGTATTTTTGTTGACATCTGTTGACATTTTCAATTCTCTCGGTTCTGAAATTGCATTGTCTCCCCGTTTTGCATTCTTCAAAATGAAACTAAAAAAGTTGTTCGTAACGGTAATACACAAGTGCCAAATTTTTTTTTTATTAATGCAGAGATTCATTGAATCAGCTGTTACAACTGCAACGTGATATTTCTTTTCGCTGCTGCATTATTTATATCACAATGGATCTTTCTTGCCGTTCAGTTATGTTTATTAAAATCTTTTATTAGCAAAATTCAATATATTTTTGAAACACAAAAGAACTGACAGACGACAGAAGATAAACGTTCCCTTTTCGTTTGGACCACAAAAAATATCGTTTAGTTGAAAGTAGATTCTCGAGTTGATAGAAGTTAATATAACTGTGTGTATATGTTAACTAGCAGGAAGATCCGCCATTGCCCAGAATTGAATGATGATCAACAAATGTTTTACACTCCAATAGTTTTATTGTCATCGAAATCAGTGAAATCGCTCATTTTTCAATTAAATCAACTAATTGCCTGCTCTAGTTGGGGACCCATATTGGTGCACCTGATAAAGCTTTACATGCCCTCTCGCAGTGATTTAGTCCACAATACATTGTAGTCTACATTGCACCGTAGAGAACCTACTGTTGATTTTATAAAATTATTTTTATATATAATAGCTTGAATTAAAGTTTAAAATGCAAAAGTCAAGTATCATGGTTGAGGTGTGCCCTAAACATTTAAAATGCGGCCCTATCATATCAAAGAACCAACTGTTGATTTTATGCCTGGCCTTTCTATCTGTGCGATGATAATGGCTTAAATTTAAGTTTAAAATGAGAAAGTCAAATATCATGGTTTAATTGTGCTTTAAACAGAAACATTAATTTCGAACGTGCCCCAATCATATCAAAGAACCTACTAATTTGACATGCTGGGCTTTTCAGTTTGTGTTGAAATAAAACTTCTCAAATGTATTTACGATGTTAGACTTTATAAAGTGTTAACTTTGGTCAAAATCACCTATTCATTCTTTCATCGGATTTTTTGATTATTGAATATCGATACTTATCGAAGACATTCCAATACAAAACCTAGCCAAAAATACTGCCACATAGATAAAGTACATTTGTGTAAAAATTTCATAAAAATCGGCTTGGCCGTTTCGGAGTCCATAGGGAATGACCTCACACACACAAAGTTCCTTTCATATCGTAGTAGAGATATAAATATATATATCTATAATATAAAGCTGAATGTCTGTGTGTATGTGTGTGTGTCTGGTCACGAACAGGCTCTTATATGGTTGACTATTTTTAAAAACTGATTACATATAATGATACAAGATGTATCGAGGCACAGGAATGGGTATGTTTGAACTGGCAGAATGATGATTCATTAAAATTGTGGGGTCTGCGTTCGCACCTGGTCCACAAAGTATGGAAATAAAAAATTAAAAAAAAAAAATGTTTACAAGTGTTTTTGATATAGATGTACATAAGAATACTTTGATAAGTATGTTTTAACTTAAATAGGGATGGTATAATAAAATTGTGGGGTCTACATTCGTGCCTGGTCTCCATAGACTGGAAATAGGCACAAACTTTAATAAAGACTTTTCATAATGATTTTTTGATAATTATGTTTCAGTTTGAAGAAATATGATATAATAAAATTATGGGGTGTTCGTTCACGCCTGATCTCCATAGAATGGAAATATGTCACAAAGTTTAACAAGGTTTTTTAATATAGATCCACAGAATATTGTGATAAGTGTTTCAGTGTGAACAGATATGCTATAATACATTATGGGGGTTTATCTATTTTATTTTTACTTTCATCATATTTGGCTTTGGTTTGGATACCCCCAAATTCGAAGCTATCTCATTACAACCCATCCTTTTCATAACCTATCATACTTTAATAAATCAGAGTCCATTTTCTGTACGCTGTTTTTGAACCCAGTCAATGATGGGTACTTTTGCTAGTATATATTAATATAAATGTGTATGTACGTTAATATAAATGTGTATATATATGTTCATATAAACGTGTACGTTAATACAAATGTGTATATATGTTAATATAAATGTGTATATTTATTAATATGAATGTTTATATATGTTAATACAAATATATATACATATTACTACAAATGTGTATATATGTTGATATTAATAAAAGTAAAATGTATTTTCTACAAAATCAACCCAACAAATGAAATGAGTATTTTCTTTCTTGTATTAAAAATATATTAATATGAATTTAATCCAATAAATTGAAAATAAACTCCATTAAAAACTGCAACATTACATACGAATTTTAAAAACTGAAAAGAAAAAGCCCTTTAATCGAATCAAATTGAAAATAAAAAACTATTTTTTTAAAGTTTTTCTTTTTACTTTGAGGGTTATAATAGACGAAATTGCACAAACACAAGCAGGAGCAAATTCTTGCGGCTGGAGATTTTGAATACACTTCCTTCCTTACTCGTCTAATCAAAAGCCAGCTCTCAGTCACATGACAGAGTTTATAAAAAGTTAAATCGGTAACACACTTTCTCTCTTTTTTCCCAGATCTTGGACTGGCAACAACTCCATGTGGAACAGACCTGTCCCGTCCAACTTCTCTCTTGGGACTCACCAGAACTCACCCGGCCTTTGGGCACGGTGTTCGACTAAAACATGAATACAAACATTCCAACATGGCTATCTACACACACAGACTTTAATGCGGTACACGAGCGAACCGGCTTTCTCATTTAACAGACCTGTCTAACCTTTAATCTACGTCTCCACACAGGAACACTTTCCATGATTAACTTTTTCTCTTTACTAACGAAGATAATTAATACAGCTGTTTTTAAATGTTAGAATGAGATTTTTTGTCTCCTTATTCTACAGGGTAATAACGTACATAGACGGTTCTTTTATGAACAAATAATATATATTATCTGTTAGGACACTAGTAAAATGGACATATACCTTGTTCTCCCTTTTTAGTTCTGTGAATGTTGCAAATGTATTTCTTTCTCCAGAAGAAAACACCAAGACTTGGATTGTAGTTTTGTTAATATATATATATATATATATATATATATATATATATATATACAAACCTTTTATTCCGTCTGGATCCCTTTCATAGTTGCACGCTTATTATAGTTTAAATTTCTCTATACTTTGCTCATAGCTTTCAACTCTGAGTCTTTTATTCTCGACTGTCAGACTCCAACTCCTTAACTGGTCTGTCTTCTGACTAACTGTTTGACTGTTGTCTATCTAACTACGTCATTATTTGTAATGTAGCACAAAAAAATCAGTCATCCGATCCTGGTTACATATTTACATCCTTATTTATAAAAACTAGTCTTCTGACTAACTGTTTGACTGTTGTCTATCTAACTACGTCATTATTTGTAATGTAGCACAAAAAAATCAGTCATCCGATCCTTGTTACATATTTACATCCTTATTTATAAAAACTAAATCCCTAAATTGTTTATATTGCTTGATATTGAAATTCAATATGACTCCAAACATAATTGTTTTACAGTTCTGAATTTTGGAGATGATTGTTTGAATTACTTGTTTTGATCAGACTATTGTGGTCATCTTGAGTGTTATTTGTGAAACGTTTAGTTGTTGTAGCCTCCGACTTTCGTCAGGCATCTTGGAAAAGAAAGGAGAAAAGTTACTGGCTCCATAAATGGTTTCATATTCTTGGAGTTGTTTTTGTTTTCTTCACCATGGTTTTGTATGTGTGAAAACAAAATTATGTTTATAAAGGGGAGGTAATTCTCGAAATTTAACAGGATTCTCTCCTTTTTTCCAGTTGTAATTTATTTGTTGTCTAACTAAGATTTAGGATGATTTTCTATGAGAATATGCAAAAATATTATATATAACTACCTGGATTTCAAATAATTCCACTTATTCATATAGGCAACAAGTTACTTCACGTCGATCTAGAGTCTAGATCGACAATGTTTACGTTTGTATTTGAAAAAAGCAAACTATGGAAGACCAAACAGGCCAAAAAAAACTTATTTTTCAGTAACAAAAATTTCAATGTATTATTAACGCTGAGGCTGGCCAGTACCAGATGGGTGACCATTTGTATGAGTTTGGTTTTTAATGTGTATGTGTGTGGGGGCCAGGCTCCCCAAAATTGGGGCGGGGGGCAATTTAAAGTAGAATAAAAAAAAATCCAGTTGTACAATTTTTGTTTTTCTTTAGACGTTCCCATATACTGCTGATATCTATGCTTGGTCTGCTTAGTAATTTTTCTTTGTTTAGCATATGTGCTGCTTCTTTGATTCGTCTGACTCTCCATCTTGCATCCCTTTCCAAAAAATCTGGAGCAAATACCAAAGGGCAATACCTGAAAATTCACTACAGTTTGCACATCATACATAAAGGGGTTGTCTGAAAAAAAATTTTTAATATGCAGTCCATATGACATCAGAACAGTTTTCAAGAGTGATTCGACTCTCAAAAATCACCAAGTATGAGTCAAGCCCTGACCAAAAGTCTCATGACAAAAACTGCATGTATGAGATTTCATGCAATGTGGAAAACTATACAAAGGTGAGATCGATCACCTCCTAAAGATAAGACTAGAAGAACACAATAAAGCCGTGACATAGGGAAGAGGTAAAAAAGTCGGGAGTAGCTGATCACATATGGACAGAAAAAGGAATACACTTCCCTTTGTGGAACGAGGTCAGACTAATTTACAAGGATGCAAGATAGAGAGTCAGACAACTCAAAGAAGCAGCATATATGCTAGAAAAAGAAAAAATACTAAGCAAATCAAGCATAGAAATTAGCAGTATATGGGAACGTCTAATTATAAAAAAACAAAAAATTTGTACAACCTCTCTTTAAAATTTAAACTGTAAAAGGGAGACAATCATGTCAAACTTTTATTATTATTATTATTATTATCATATTAGAGTTACCTCCCCTTTATCAACCAAATTTTTTTTCACACATATGAAACTATGGCAAAAAAAAAAAAAAACCTCCAAAAATACAAAACCATCTATGGAACTAGTAACTTTTCTCCTTTTTTTTCCAAGATGTATGACAAAGGTCGGAGGCTACCACAACCGAAATAACACTCAAGATGTGAACAATAGCCTGATAAAAAGATAATGCAAATAATTGTTTTATTTTTCTAAATTCCTCATTGCTATTGAACATTCCCTCTGCATATTCAGTATTAAAAAAACGTCTACATTTTGATAACGATAATAATAACAATCGCCTTGGTGATGCCTGGGAGCGCTAAAAGAATACAACCGTGAGACAACATGGTCAGTTATGGTGGATTATTTAAGAGGACGACTTAAGAAGAACTTATACATATTAGATTTAAAAACTTTGGCTGTGATGTGTCGATGTCTTGATTCAAAACCATATACAGTTTGTGATGCTTCCATTGCTAACTAGACTGCCCGTTTCAAGCCCTGAGAATGTGAGGACAAATCTGGCAAGTCAAGCTTGTTCCCAATTGAATACTGATTCTTGAAGTTCAGAATCAGAAAAATCTTCTGTTGTTGGTGGTTCAAATCTATTGTGTTCAATGGATTGCAATAAAAGTAATATTTGGTATTCTTTTTAATCGTTTCCTGGTTGACTTGCTACTTCTTAAAAGAGTATAAAATTTAATTGAATATTAAAAAATTCCAATGTGTACTGCTTTGATAATTGTGGTGAAATTAGATCTTTAGAAATACTTGTATAAATCGTAATAAATAATTGAGTCATTGATCCTTTATTTACTTACCTTACTTACTTCACTTTCTTCATATTTGACTATTCAATATAGGTTTTTAGGCAGTAAACAAAATGCATAACCTTGTATGTTTATTAATGTGATTGAATTTTATGAGACTGCTCATTAATCCTCTGGATCATATTAAAAATGTACACTTACTGATTGTGGAATTTATTATTTGTTTTAATTTCAAACCAAGAAATGGCACACACATTTACAATAAAATTTATTAACCTTTGGAGTTTTGTTGTGAGCCTTTCTGTGTATGCACCACAAGTCCATAAACACATAAGCCTGATGGCTAAAGTTAGCCATCTTGCCTGGTTTAAAGGATCAATTTTCCATGAAGCATATCTAGAGTCAACCTTACCTCTAGAAATACCTACTGTGCATTCGTACAGTAATCTTTGGTCCCAAATGAGGTCATTTATTTATTTATTTTTTACATAGGCATCACCACTTATCAAGGCCAAGAGGCCACTCGAGGATAAGGGTTAAAGAGTGTACAATAGAAATTCAGTAAATTTGTTAACTTATATGTAACGGTTCATCAAAAACTTGTTTACGTTAGACTTGAAAACAACCATATTGTAGTCAGCTGGAAAGCAGAAAAACGGAAGACAATTCCATAGGCGTGCAGCTATAAGAAAGAAGCTTTGTTTATGGAATCTACGTTTAGGTTTAGGCACAGATAAAGAGTGGGGGAAATTAGTGATAATGTTTTCTGTTAGACGGGTGTTTCTTGTGAAAGTCTGGCGAGGGGGAACCATAGATTGGAGCTCAGCCGAGCATTTGCCATGAAAATAACGATAAAGCAGTGACTAACTCGCAACATCTCTTCTATGAAAAAGAGGTTGCAGGGAAGAGAAAAGGACATCCCCTACGAGGTTATTTTGAACTCTATCAAGGCAGGATAAGTCCTTTCTAGCAGCTCCTGCCTAGATGTGGCAACAGTACTCCATCCTTGGACGTACCTGGCTCTTATATAGATAGAGAATTGCATCAGCAGTGAGATATCTACTGGATCGATAGAAGGATCCCACTATTTTTCCAACGGCCTTGGCAACAGATTTAATGTATGTGTTCCATTTAAGATCAGGAGTAAAGGTCAAGCCCAGAAGCTTGTCAAAACATGAGGCCTCTCCAAGACGAGAGCCATTCATTTCAATTGATGCCAGATGGGGATCAGAGCGTTGATGATGTAAAGATAGGAGTTTGGTTTTAGATGTATTAAAAGTAACAAGCCACCTCTTTCCCCATTGTACCAGTTGCTCAAGATCAAAGGAGAGAGAATCAGAGAGAACTTAGTCGTTTACGGTCTTAGATGTGCTACCATAGATAGTAGTGTCATCAGCATAAATGTCTACAAATGATGTAAGGATGTGATTTGGAAGATCATTAATGTAGATCAGGAAGAGAGTTGGGCTCAGAATGGACCCCTGAAGGACTCCAGCATTTATACTGAGAGCTTCTGATTTCTGCCCATCAACCATTACTCTTATGAACCTATCAGAGAGAAATGATTTAATAATTGAGAAGACATTTCTAGCTATAACGTAGCTGGAGATTTTGTGAAGTAAACCTTTATGCCATACTCTATCAAAGGCCTTTGATATGTCAAGAGCAATTGCCCTAGAAAGGTAGCCTCCATCGAGAGGTTCGCTAATCCTAGGAGATATAACTGTAAGCACATCTGCTGTAGATCTAGCAGAACGGAAACCATATTGCATGTCACTAAGGAGGTTATTTTTGTTGAGATGGTTGATTACTTTTGTATTTAACACAGATTCCAGCAACTTACTCATGACACACAGGAGACTTATTGGCCTATACTGAGAGGGAGATGAGCGATCACCTGAATTCTTAAATATGGGGCATACTGATGAGATTTTCCAGGGTGACGGGAAGCAATTCTCCTTAAGACAACGCTTAAACAGTTTTGTAAGGATGGGCGCTAGTTCTGGTTGAAGTCGTTTGAGTACTATAATTGGAATATCATCAGGGCAGGTTGCTTTACTGGAATCAAGATTTTTGATTAGCTTGGCAAAATCACGTACAGATATTTGTATATTACATAGCATATTTTCTGATACAGGAGGAAATATCGGAGGTTGGCAGCCTTGGTCACAAAGGGTAGAATTTGCTGCAAAGTTCTTGGCAAAGAGTTTGGCTTTGTCTGATGCTGACGAGATTACCTCAAGTCCATTTATGAGAGTTGGGATAGAACACACGCTTCTGTTCAGGATTCTGTTTGCTATTTGCCAAAACTGGTGGGAACCAAGCCACTGATCAGCTACTTCGGACTCGACGGACTGAGCATACAACTCTCTTGCGTTTTTTATTACTTTTTTTACAGTGGTTGCTGGCAGTCCTGAAAGCGGCTTTAGTCTCAGTACATCTATTATGTTGGAAGCAATGGAAAAAGTGATTTCTGTGCGCAATGGCAGCAGCACATTCTGGAGAGAACCACGGCTGGCTGTTAGGTTTTTGCTGGAATTTTTTTGAGGGTATGAAACGGTCTATACCTACAATTAACCCTTCCGTCAGATCTGATACTATAGAGGATACATCCTTTTTAAACATGGAACGCAGAGGTAGATCTGATATAAATGTACGGAAGCTATTTTCAAAGTTGAATCCAGAGTACTGCTAATAGTGGAAAATGATATTTGGGGTAAATCATGGCAATCATTTGCGCATAATTTCCTCAGGGGCCCGCTGAATGTTGTAGGGCCTTTTGCTCAACCATTCATGTTTTTAAAAAGAGCCCTGAAAGGTTGTTCATTATGGTGACAAAAAGTAATCAATTGTATGGAGATTTAAAAATTGTTTTCTAAAATTGCAACCATTCCACCTTCACAACCTGTGTTGACATTAATGATGTCGACAAGGATAGTCTTGATAGTGTTTCCATTGTTGAATTCATGTAGCAATACACGGGAAAAAATTAAAATGACTTAAAATATTTCAATATTGGTATATATATAGAAAGAGCTTGATGAGCTAAGAAAAAAAATCTTTTCAAATTTTTAAAATCGAATTAAAATTAAGGAAGTTCTGGCTATTTTTGTGCCTCACACATTTGGATATTTTTCCTATTTAAGACCATATGTATCTTGTCACATTTTTTACACTACTTTTTCAGTAAAAATTCTATATCTTTGTTAAAGCAGAAGATTAAGCAATGAAGTTTACTGTACAAGTGTATTTTTGAGCTAAGAATCTGAATATGCTTCTGAAAATCTCCAGAAATTAATGGTTTCCAAATAATTTGCAGTAAATGCACATAAATATGCTGCAATTCCTTAAAAATGCCATGCATTCATTAAAAGAAAAAAAGTTAGAGAACTCAAAGCTAAATTGTAATGCATTTTATGTACAAATAACTAAAATCGTAATCTAAACTGTTTAAAAATGAATATATTGCAATATTTCTTTGGTATTATTGTAGATTAATACCTTCTGTTAAACCGCCCCCCCCCCATCTAACCACCTCTTCAAAATATGTGATTTTACCTTTGTAGGCAAATATGTGTGAACACCTTGAAAAACTTTAATGAAAGATAAACAAATATTATTTTAGAATTTAATATAAAATGATTTTGAGGCATTCTATCGTTTCAAAGCATTAAACCATTTTTTTTTTCTAAAGGAGATAAATCTTGCACAGTTTTTTTTCTAAAGACGATTATGTGTGGTCTTAAGAGGGTCTTTGTGTAATTATGAGAGGGTGGGCAGGTTGCCACTCTGACTTTGAGTTAATGATAGAGATAAGGGAAATTATGTGAGAGCATCCTGAAGACTTGATAGAAACAAAACAAAACAAAAACAATTTTAGAATTTAGAGTGGGAGTTGGTTTCACATAAATTTAATGTAAAATAATTGACCATTTGGAGACCATTCTAGCGTTTTAGGACAGTTAACCAATTTATTTTTTATGGGAGATAAATCGTGTACTTTTCTTTAAGGAAGGATTTGCTAATTTTTTTTTTTTTCTTTTTCAGACGCTTATATGTAGCCTACCGAGTAATTTTGTTGGTGGGGAGCTTGCCACTCGAACAGCATTATTGTTAGGGCTAAAGGCTTTAGGAGGAGGAGGAGGAGGGGGCTTGCCACCCGTACCTAGGCTTAGCGGTAGGATTATTTTTTTAAGAGGATGTTTGACACCCATATTTACGGTTAGTGGTTCATAATTATTGGCTTTTGAAGATGTTATGCCTTAGATTTTGAACATCAAATTATGTTTAAATATGTAAACTTACATAAATGAGGAGTGTGAAACTTTACAAGAATTACGACAAACAGACAAAAATAAATTTTATTTAAAACAAGTGACATCACTAACAGAAAACGTGACGTTTCGAAATTTTATTAAGTATTTATTGCCCACCTATTAAAATACCACAAAAACAATTTTTGCTAAAGTTGAAAAATTGTTTCCAAATTTTGGAGGAATTTGGTTTTTATTTTCAATTACATTTCTTGTCCAAGTGATACATTATTTCTTTAAGCTCTCCAGTTTAAGACGGGTTTTAAGTCTCTACCCGGACGTCGGGCCAAGATCCAGTAGTATTCTGATGCTACACTTTGCCTTTTCTGTCCTATTAGTGGAGGAGAAATCCTTCATGACCGAGACAATTATTTTTGTTCCTATCCAGATTACCCCTTTCTGGGAAGCTGGATTTTCCCCACATTAAAACTGACCTTGTGTTTAACTCTGCCCTCGTGGAAGGGGGGGGGCAAGTAAGTAGGAACTTCACTAGAAACTGAGCACACACACCCTACAAATATTTAAATATTGATTTTGCATTTTTTTTTTTTTAATAATTGAATAGGTTAAGTGTCTATTTGATTATAATCTGCTGAAAAAAATTGTAAAAAAAGACAAAAACCAAATATTGACGGTGTGGGGAGGTACTGCTCGCACAAGTGAAACAAAAAAATAAAAAAACAAAAAATCATATTTTACATTATCTTTTTTTTTTTCTTTTTTTTTTTTTTTTTAAACCAAACAGTTTAATTTACCGTTAGAAACAAACGCAATGGATAAAAGTGCACGCATGTTACCTATTTACAAAACTTATTTTTTTTGTCTTTTCAACCATATAAATATTTTTTAAATTTGACCACAAATAACGCCGGACTGGTTGGGATTGATTTAATTATATATTCTGATAACCAATTAGCTCTAATTAAGCTAATTATGTTCTGATAATAAAATAGCTCCGATTAAATATGTAAGAACATTTTTTGTATCTTCAGGTTTTCTTTTTTTTAATTTGTTCTGGAATAAAAAGTAAAAAAAAAAACAAAAAAAAAAACATTTGTCTAGTGCAATGCTATTGTTGATAGTAATGCTGTTGCTGCTGTTACTACAGACAGTTTTTAGATATTTATTTTTAAATAGAAAATTTTTTTTCTAGGTATCATGATATTAAATTGCTCAGTACCACAAGAGGAAATAAGTGATGATTAAACTTTTAAATAAATACACTAAAAAGATCAATTTATTTAACAATGTCTGTTCGAAGAACAGTTTTCAAAATTTTTCATACTCGTCATGAAGTTTTTTTTATTTTTTAACACAACAAAAATATGAGCAGTTAAAAGATTTTCGGACACCCCAAACTATTAAAAATTATATCTTTTCTAGTTATTTGCCAAATTTCATGATAATATTCTTAATACAAGCATGGTATAGGCATTTACAAATCGGGGGGGGGGGGGCATTACAAAATCTTACTGAAAATGCTGCTGTTTTATGACATTAACATTTTTATCACCTTATTTGCTTCAAACTCTTAAAATATATTCATTTGAAAGTATATTCATTTCCAAACAAAACGGTGGTATTTTGAAGACTTAAACTGCTTTGGTTTTTTTAAAATATGACGATTTTAGTAGAACACCCTTGAAATCTGTGATTATCCAAAGCGTTTTATCGTCCATGTGTACCGCTAATTCATGTAAAACATCCACCAATTGCTCTGCATGAACAGATCCTGTTGCACCACTGTTAGGAAGAACTCTGTCAGATATTTACTTTCACATGTTGTCCCTTTAGTAAAGGTTAAATGACGTTGTGGTGCCTTAGTTTTTTTTCATAATTTTGCGTCCACTCTCCTCCACAATTTCCTCATAAAACAATGTATTCTTAGCCATTCTCCCATCAACTCCAATGCATATCAGATTTTCCACACTTTCATTTTTTTTTGGGGGCAGTTGTTTTCATTTTAGTTTTTGCCCTGTCCACTTTACTTTTATCAATAAGAATATTGCTTATATTAATATTGGGTATAAAAAGGCCCATAGCCTGCAAATCCAAGAGCAAGGCTGGCTCCAAGATTAGAAGATATGCTATAAGGCCTTTTGGATGACTCTTTCTATTCTTCTTCTGATTCTTCATTTTCAGAAGATGAATAAGAGGGGGGAGGAAATATTACTCTGAAGATTTGCAGTTGAAGGTGTTGGTCGTGAATGTACATTTTTTATTAACTCCTTTTGTTCCTTTTCACTTTTTTTTTTATAACACTTTTATCGACTGAGCCAAGTTGAAAAGTACCCTTGCCCCTCTGATCCTTTAGGTATTTACGGTCCTCAACTGGAACCTGAAAAATTAGATTTTACTTATATTAAAATACATCTAACCACATTAATATAAAAATTAGTCTGCATGAAAAATAAAATGGAAAAATAGTTTATATATTTAAATAATGTTAAAATATAGAAATTGGTTTTGATATAAGGTTATCTCACAAAGACATTGGAAAAAATAGAAAATAACTTACCATTTTTTGAAGAGGACAGGTGCAAATAATGTGCTCAATCTGGCAATTTTCTTTATTGCATTTTACACGATAGTCGTCACAACTGAAAACTGGGAGTTTACAAGAACAAGATGAAATATCAAATAATGAATCCAGTTTTTCTGTCCAGAATTTCTTTTGGGAGGCAGGGAGAGATTTTCTATTTATTTGTTTGGCCTTCTTGAAACATAGTATAGTCACCTTTTTTAAAATAGTCATTTCACTCAAAAGAGGTAAACATGGATAAACCGCTTTCCAAATATCCATGACTTCCTTTGTTATTAATTTGGAAATAGCAAAATTCGAAAGGTGAGGACAGGTATTTATTACATAGTAACTATATTGAATAATTTGTCGGTAAATTGGAGGCTCCGTTTTATTTAATGGTGACGGTGGACCGGAAAATTTCATTACATTTTTAATGCGAGTTGAAATTGTAGATTTTCGGGACATTTTGAATAAAGTATCTGAAAAAAAAAAAAAAAAAAAAAACCACTCAGAAATTAAATTACACAAATAATTTTTAAATAAATTTGATTTAAAAATTTAGTGCCTATGCACTTATGTTACCGTGCTATTTTTTAAAATCATATTTTCAAGTTTATTCGATGTTAAAATAGTTTTCTAAATACTAATGTTATTATTTCAGCATGGTAACATGAGTGCATGAGTGCCAAATATTTTTTAGAAATTTGATAAAATGTGAAATAAATACAATAAGTTCAAGTACTGTTTACTTATCTCAAAGGGAAAGCTGAGTTCGACTCGTAAAGTTTTTTAGTCAATGTTTACTGTTATGCCAACTGAAGACACCTCAACATTTTTCGATAAATCAACATATTTTAGAGGTTTTCGGCCATGCTGAACACGAATATCACAGGGAAAATTAGCACAGACAAATAGTTTTTGTGATATAAATATCTGTATTATGCATCGTAATTTCTAGTAGCTTGAATTGGCCGCCATCTTTGTTGTTTTAATGAATATGAATTTAGTGAATATTGTAAGAAATTCTACAGAAATAAGCAAGCTTTTTATTTGACGGATTCTCCGCCCATGGAATTATGTTAACCAATCAAATTGCATGTTATAACTAACTGCCGAGAATGTTCTTGGCGCCAATATTCCCTTTTTCAGATCAGAATCCAAAAAGACGCAGAGTTGGACACATGTGGATTTCTCACTTGAATCGAGGCAGCGAAAAATACTTTGTTGCTTTGAGACGTTTTAATGCCCAAATGTGGAGCGGAACATTATCATTGCAATTACCAATGCCCTTAAGTAGGGTGAATTATATTTGCATGCTTGTGCTACAATTTGATGTCAAGACGAAATTAAGGTCTACGGTTTGACCTGCTTGTCCGCCATTGGGCTGACTCGAAAGACACCTCGTGGATGCTCAGCTAGCAGAATCCATCTTGGAAGACACCTGAACTCCAACCTGCGGGAACGTTACCCGCCCATAGTGGCAGATAGCTGAAGATGACACATCTTTTGCAACATGGACTTTTTTACTTTAATAAAATTTACGTTGAAGTCTTAAGGTGAGCTTGTTATAATTTCTGTTTGGTTTTCTTCAATTCTGCCGAGGTGACATCCTTGTGAGAGAAAATCTCACAATATGCGCAGACTATGTGTGTAGTTAAATCTACACGCTGCAAACGTTTATTCAACGTCATTTCTTTGGGAATAAACCCGGCCCACCACTCCATGTTAAGAAGGGCTTTCGGAATACCTCCCCCACCTCTGTGTTAAGAACGGCTTTCGGAATAAACACCTCCACCTCCCCCTGTTAAGAACGGCTTTCGGAATAAATAACCCGTCACCCCCTGGGGTTTGTATTACTGTACACATAGATTCGAAAAAGTTGTCAAAAAGCAAATATATAACAAATAAATGTTATCAAAGGCAAGATAAGTTACTTTTCTACCAAACTGGATATATTTTTCGTGTTTTTATTCAATATAACATGTTTATTCAGCTCGAAAAGCATACAGCGTTTACCGATGTATTGGAAAATTCAAAATGGCGCCTGACTCTCTCTTTAACACGGTAAATTTGGAAAAAAGTGTTATAAATAAAAAACTAGACAAAATACTGTTAAAAACTCGCTCAATATATGTTACCGTGACATAGGTTGGCATATATTCGGTGGATTTTTAACAGTATTTTTTCTAGTTTTTTTTATTTATAACACCGTTTCCCAAACTTACCGTGTTAAAGAGAGTCAGGAGGCGCCATCTTGAATTTTCCAATACATCGGTAAACACTGTATGTTTTTCGAGCTGAATAAACATGTTACATTGAATAAAAACGCAAAAAATATATCCAGTTAGGTAGAAAAGTAACTTATCTTGCTTTTGATAACATTTATTTGTTATATATTTGTTTTTTTGACAACTTTTTCGAATCTATGTGAACAGTAATACAAACCCCGAAAACCTTCCGACGTCGTCATTTTATAAGAAAATATTGAAGCGTCTTCAGTTGGTGTAATGGTGAATATTGACCTTTTTTTATATGAATAAACGGTACTAATGTAGAGAGTGATCCGAGATATTTTTAAAATCGTATTTCCAAGTTTAATTTAAGTTTTATGATATGTTTTTTTTATTCAATTGTAAGGTTGTACAGAATAGGTACAAAACACCTCCCCCTCCCCATGTTAAGAATAGCTTTTTAAATAATAGCGTTATTATTTACGTCCGGATCACTCTCTGCACTAGTACCGAATAAACACTATGTTTTAAAAATAGAAACAAATCAGAATAATTATATACGTTGTATTTTTTTTATATATATTTACGTCTATTTTAATGAAAAATTTGAGCGATATTTAAAGAGAAAATCAGATAATGTAAAAGTTTATTAAAAACATAAAGCGTTAACTTACGATCATCCACGCGCTTGTAACTTCAACCGGTGAATTCCGTATAATTACCCAACAAATAAAACTTCCATATATACAGATATTTCGGGTTTTCTATAGTACCTATTTACTATGCCTCCCCACGGGGCAGAGTTAGACACCAGGGTAGTTTTTTAACGCGGAGAAAAGGTACAAAAATAAAAATTGTCTCAGTCGTGAAGGATTTCTCCTCCACCGAAAGAGAACAAGAAATAGAAGTGCAGCACTGCAGCATCTGAAGAACAGATGGTATTTATTTGCTCCCCCACCGAGCAAATTAGGCACAAGGCCGATTTTTAATGTGAGGAGTGAAGGGAGGGGGAAGAGAAAAAGGGGACCAGCTCCCGAGAGGTGGGAAATGGGAGCTGGTTAAAGGTCAGGCATGTGGGGTTGCCCCCACATCTGGTCTTTCCTAGTCATAGCTAGTCATAGCTAGTCATAGCTTGCAGCATCTGCCGGAACAGATGGTGTTTATTTGCTCCCCCACTGAGCAAATTAGGCACAAGGCCGTTTTTAATGTGAGGTAAAAACCAGCTCCCCTAAAAGGGGTCACTCTGGTTACCAAAAATAATAATTGTCCCAGTATAGAGGGTTTCTCCTCCATTGACTGGTACAAATTATCTTAAGTGCAGCATCTGCCGGAACAGATACTACACTTTGATCTTGTCCCGAAGGGTTTTCTATAGTAAATCAGATATCATCACGTTTTTATTCCTTTTTATTTTTGATATTTTCGCTTAATCTCTAATAACACGGGGTTTGTATTACTGTACACATAGATTCGAAAAAGTTGTCAAAAAACAAATATATATATATATATATATATATATATATATATATATATATATATATATATATATTTGTTTTTTGACAACTTTTTCGATTTTATATTTTATTTTTTATTACTTTTTTTATTTATTATTTCTTTACTATTTATTTTCTATTTATTTATTTTCTATTTAGTGTCGTCTAACAACTCTTGTTGACATTTTTTTTAAGTGATAACCTGTACATTTCAGTTGACCTATATTATTTTGCCCTATATATTTTTTTCGCGCCTTTAACATTTCCTGTCAGGGTCATTTTGACTTTTGTTTCCCTTTATTTTATATTTAACTTTATTATCATTTTTTTCTCTCTCCTCTTTCTCTTCCCTGATCTTTTTTATTTATATTTATGTCTCGGAAGTAGAGTGAAAAGCACATCTTATTTTTCTTTTATTAATATTATTGGAATCTTTTCTTTTTTCCTTGTACACATTTTTGTGAATTACTCCATGGCTTTTGGATTATTATGGACCATCTTCTTCCAATTACGGGATTTCCTTGGATTTTACTTGTACAAATGGAAATTCTTTTAACTTTCTTGAAGTTTTACATTTGGATTTTACCGTCACTGGATTTTTTATCTTCCACCAGACTATCCATTCATGTGCAATCACCTTTTTCTTCACCATATTCCCTTTGCTTCACTTTTTTTGTTTTCAAGTAAGATCTTTGACTTACTTGTTGTTTCATCAAATACTTCTGAATGCAAAATCTGATCCCGCATTTTGCTAATTCCTACCCTCTGATGAGAAGGAAAGTATTTCTTCGAAACTCCGCAGATTAAGGACTATCCATTTATCTAGTGTTTCCTTTTCAGATTAAATATGCTTTTAACTCATTTCAAAGTGTTTTTTAACATATTTTATTAACTGTTTGCTCATATTATAAGCTCTATTTCCTATTTGGTTTTATCGAGCTTTAACATCTGCCTGAGATAATTTTATGAATATTAATTCTTTAATATTTATAATATACTTTCATTTTACCATCTTGGATGATTTTGGTAAATTTAATTGTAATTTTTATTTTATATATATATATATATATATATATATATATATATATATATATATATAAAATAAAAATTACAATTAATATAAATAATTAATATATATATATATATATATATATATAATATAATATAAATAATTAATATATATATATATATATATATATATATATATATATATATATATATATCTTTTTTTTTTTTATTCAATCTTCACCCCAAACAAAGCAAGTGCCACTTTGAAGTAGGGTGCTACTATCGGAGACATAATTTGTGGGGGCATTATGAAGGGAGATGAGTAGAAAGATGTTTGTTCATATTACACTTGAACTTCTGCATATCAGTACAGTTGGGAAAGCAGTATCCTGGAAGGGAGTTCTAAAGACTTGCAGTTCTGGGGAAGAAACTATTGGAGTAAAAGGCTTTCTTACACTTAGGGATCTCTACTGTAAAGGGGTGGGACTTAGATGCTTGTCAGGTTTGTCGGGGGTAATCATGTCGAGGAGGTACAAGTGCTTGCAGTTCGTCAGAGCAGCCACCATTAAAGTATTAAAGCTTAGATGACAGTTCAGGACCTATCAGGTTGGCGACTTTTTTGAACCCTGTCCAGGAGTGAGAGACAAGCAGCGGATGCACCAGCCCAAATGTGACAGCAATACTCCATACATGGGCGAATGGTAGCCTTATAGAGGTACACGATACTTTCAGGCATAAATAATTTTCTGGCACGATAAAGAGAGCCCACCTTCTTTGCAGCAGCCTTGGCAATGCTCTCAATGTACATATTCCAGTTCATATTCCCTGTAAACGTTGGGCCGAGAAGTTTAAAAGAAGTACTTTCAGGCAGTGTATTCTTAGTCATTGCTATTAGTGGTAGAAAAGGTTTCTTGCAGTCATTGAAGGAAACAAGCTTAGTCTTGGCAGCATTGAATATGACCATCTATTTTTGTCCCCACTCCACTACAGATTGGAGATCATCCTCTAGTGATTCTGCCATTTCCTTAGATATGTGTTCATTTGTTTTCCCCTCATGCCTGGTATAGAGGGTGGTGTCGTCGGCAAATATACCCATCTCCGAAACAATTTTATCAGGGAGGTCATTTATGAATATCAGGAACAATAAAGGTTCAAGGATATACCCCTGGGGTACTCCCGCATTTATATCATATTGTTTAGATGTAAGACCGTTGAGGACAACTTGGATTTTTCTCTTACTTAAGAAGGATTTAATTACATTATGTATTCTTTCAGTGATACCATATGATCTAATTTTCCTTAGAAGACCATCGTGCCATACCCTGTCAAAAGCCTTAGATATATCAAGGGCTACCGCTCTACCCTCCCCTATTTTGTCCAGTGAACAGTATATATGTTCAGAGACTACAGTTAAGATATCTGCTGTCGAATGGGCTTGCCTGAATCCATATTGTTTGTCAGTCAGGAGTTTAGCAGCTGTTAGGTGTTGGACTAGGGCTTGATTAACTAAGGACTCAAATATTTTGGCGAAAAGTGGGAGGAGGCTAATGGGGCGATAATTTAGTGGGTCAGTTCTTTCACCAAAATTCTTGAAGACTGGTACCACAGAAGTGGTTTTCCAGCAGTCGGGAAAGCAAGATTCGCTAAGGCATTTATTATAAATTTTGGAGAGAACTGGAGCAATCTCAGCAGAGCATTTTTTATTAGCACAGCCGGGATGAGATCTGGTCCACATGCTTTTGATATGTCTAGGTTTTTTATGACACCATGCACCTGAGAAGGGGTGATTTTCAAATCGTCTAGTGTGACGTCTGTCCGCAAAGGAAAGTCGGGAGGGAGTAGTGTGCCGATGCCAGTGTGGAGTTTGAGGCAAACTGACTGGCAAGCAGATTTGCCTTGTCAGTTGCCGTGCAAGCAACCTCATGATTGTTTGATAGTGGGGGAATCGTTGACTGCCCATTATTTACTACGCTGTTGTAGATTTTCCAAAAATCCCGGGTTCCTAATTTCTGTGCTTCAATGCGTTTACTGGTGGTTTTAATGTAATCTGTCTTAGCTGTCGCTATTACTCTCTTAGAATTATTTCTGGCTTCTATATACTTCTGTCTGTTTGAACTGGACTTATGTCGGTTGAATCTGTAGACTTATGTCGGTTGAATCTGAATATAACAAATAAATGTTATCAAAGGTAAGATAAGTTACTTTTCTACCTAACTGGATATGTTTTTAATGTTTTTATTTAATGTAATATGCTTATTCAGCTCGAAAAAACATACAGTGTTTATCGATGTATTGGAAAATAAAAAATGGCGCCTGATTCTCTGATGAACACGGTAAGTTTTGGAAAAGGAGTTAAAAATAAAAAACTAGACAAAATACAGTTAGAAACTCGCTCAATATATGTTACCGTGACATAGGCTGACATATATGATCAATATAAACTGGAATTTATTTCTTTGCTATTTGAAAAAAAAGTTAATAAAGTCCATCAAGCTTACTACAAGGAAATTTAAAAGTCATAAATTACTTTAATTCTGTTTCTGAATTTTTGAGATGAGGATTGATTATTTTGATTATTTAGACTACTGTTCTCACCTTAAGTGTTATTTTCAAAACGTTTCAATGTACCCTCCAACCATCTTCAGGTGCATCTTTTAGAACTCAGAAATCTTGCTGCTAAACTTGGGAATCTTGGTAAAATTCAATTGTAAGTTACACTCTTCTGAAGGTTGAAGTTAAATCTTCAGAGTGGGCGACACTCAAAATACAATTGTAAATTACTTAGGACTTCTACCCAGTTATGGCTGATAGAACAAAAGCGAGTTACTGCCATGGATTAAATAAAGGAATCTGTTTGAAATTCTGTGCAGATTTCCGGGTTCAACAGATAGATTCCTTAGTTTGACAATATACACCTGAAGAAGGCTGGAGGTTACCTCGACCAAAATGTTGTGAAAATAACACTCCAGATTAGAACAGAAGTAAATAAAACTTGAGACGAAATAGGGAATAAGGACCCTCGCCAGATTCACTTAGAAAATAGAGATTTCTGTTAAAACCGGTTTAACCTTCACCTTGGCACGTTCAAGCGGGTTTTTTGTGACCAAGGGTGCATTTTTAAAAATATATTTACACAACTTCAATTAATTTTTGGATTGATATTTTTATTAAATAAATAAATAAAAATAAATAAATAAATAATAATAACAATAACAATAAATGGAAAAGATTTTGGGGAAGCTCATGTGAAAAGAGGGATTTTTCAGAGGGACAGTTTCTCGCCATTGTTGTTTCTTTTGAGTATGGTACCCGTGTCGTTCATATCATGAAAGGTAAGTGCATGTTATGAGGGGGGGGGGGCAAAAAAAGAGTATCAAGTAAATCATTTATTATTCATCGATGACTTAAAGTTGTATGCAAAGAACAAATACCAGACAAATATGCTTCAAAGAACTATTCAAATGTTTAGTAAAGACATAGGTACAGAATTTGGCATAAAGAAGTGTGGTGCCTTGAAATTGAAAAGGGGAAGCATTGTTGAAAGTAAATAAAACTTTTGAATGGGGAAATGATAAAAGAGATTGAAGAAGAAGGATACACCTACTTTGGAATTGTGGAATTAGATAAAAATAAAAGAAGCTGAAATGAAGGAAATAATAGGAAAATAATGCAAGAAAAGACTATGGTTGGTTATTAGGTCAAGATGTAATGGGAGAAACAAAATATCCGCAGTAAATACATGAGCGGGTATTATTCAATGGAAAGAAAATGAGTTGAAATCAGGAAGACAAGGAAAACGATGACAATGAATGGAGCTCTTCATCCAAAGAGAAATGCTGATAGGTTATATGTGAAAAGAAAAGAGGGAGGACGAGGACTAATAGGTGTAGAATGATGCGTAAAAGAAAAAGAAAATATTTTGAAAATATCTCCAACTGTAAGGCAAAGCTTATAAAGAGTGTATCAAAATTTGAAAAATTGCAAGAGAATTTAAAGCAAAAACTGAACAAAAAAGGAAAGACAAGTGGATTGAAAAGAAAATTCGGTAGAGATCTTCCAAAGGCAGCGGACAAGGGAAAAATTTGACGATGGTTATCAAAATGTGACTTGATGGTTGAGACAAAAGCTCTAATATGTGTCGCACAGGAGCAAGTGCTCAAGACAAATTATGAAAAAAATCCGTTGCCAAGGCCATTGGAAAAATGGTGGGATCCTTCTATCGATCCAGTAAATATTTCACTGCTGATGCAATTCTCTATCTATATAAGAGCCAGGTACGTCCAAGGATGGAGTACTGTTGCCACATTTGGGTAGGAGCTGCTAGAAAGGACTTATCCTGCCTTGATAGAGTTGAAAATAGACTTCATAGCCTTGTGGGGCATGTCCTTTTCTCTTCCCTGCAACCTCTTTCTCACAGAAGAGATGTTGCGAGTTTGTCTCTGCTTCATCGTTATGTTCATGGCAAGTGCTCGGCTGAGCTCCATTCTATGGTCTCCACTCGCCAAACTTTCACAAGAAACACTCGTCTAGCAGAAAACACTATCATTAGTTTCCCCCGTAAACAAGTTTTTGATGACCCATTCCATATAAGTTAATAAATTTACCAAATCTCCATTACTAACGGTTACTATATTGTCCAATTTCTACTGTACACTCTTCAACCCTTATCCTCGAGTGGCCTCTTGGCCTTGATAAGTGGTGATGCCTATGTAAAAAAAAAAGAAAAGAAAAAGTCCTCTATGTCGACTGTGTGGACAGAAAGGTGAGCATGTACAGCACCTCGTCAGTAGTTGTGAGATGTTAGCTCAAAAAGAAAAAGGGACCTTCTGCATTGAGACACAAATAAAAAGTCTTCAGTCTAGAAAGGTTTTCTACTTCATTTTCCAAAGATAGAAAAGATAAAGTGTAATATCAAACCAGATATTTGGACAAGTCAGGCACAAACGGAAATTTATTTGCAGCAAATATGATTGAACTGCAGAAAAGAATTGTGGATTTTATTTCCGACTCCATGGGTGACATTTTATTTTTGACTTCTACTGTATCATTGAACGAAATAAAAATGTCTATCAGTTGTCCATGCATATGTGTGTTTGTATGTCCAACTAAAAGTAAATAACTACAAAACATGCATCCACAAAGTTAGTATATTCTTGATCAGTGTTGCGCTGGATGAATAATATCTAAAAGTTAGAAACATGTATTTATTCTCTGGGAGTCCACTGGAGTCAAGGTGGGGGAGTTCAACCATTTTATGTACTAATTCAGAAAGAAAATACCAATTCATTACTTGAGAAATCTATTATATAAAGAAGAGTGCTGTGTGTGTGTGTGTGTGTGTGTGTGTGTGTGTGTGTGTGTGTGTGTGTCCAGCGATAAAGGAATGGGCTGGGCAGATGACAAAGAGTGGACTGAGGAGAGAAAGAAAGATAGAGAGATAGAAGTTTTAAAAGAAATGGATTAAACTTTCGTCCTGGGCAACACCGAGTAGCCCTGCTAGTGTAAGATAAAGTTTCATTTGTAAAACAAAAAGTTTCATACGTCACTGATAGGAAAATATTTTTATCTTCTCATGCCGACTGCTTTTTTCAAATGTGCAAGTATTTCAGTTTTAAACTCACCGTGAAATAATTTTTAATTTAATTAAAGACGAAATATTAGTTAATCAAAATGTTGCATACTCATGCCTGATAAACTGTCTAGTGGGTGTGGTCAAAAACAGTTGGATTCTTCATCATTTTGAGGACTTTTTTGTAAAGAATTTGTGAGCAGCGAAACAGTAGAGAAAAGAAGCTTCTCTGTCATGTGAAACGAACCCAACTGTTGTCAATTCAAATTCGAAGAACAAAGTCTTTATTTTATTATAAATATCTTAAAATAATTAAAACATTGTTTTAATTTTTTATCTAGTGTGAACATGTATCTCATATATATCTCTATCTTTACTTATATATAAAAGGCACTTGATCTGTATGTGTGTCTGTGTATGAGTTTGTTCACTATGAACTCCAAAACAGTTGGGCTTATTTTTTTTGAATTTCACACAAATGTACTTTGTGTCTGGGAGTGGTTGTAGTTAGACGAGTGTTTTTTGTGAAGGTTTGAAAAGAGCGGATAATAGACTGAATCTCAATCGAGCGCTTGCCATGAAAATAATGATAGAACAGTGACAGGCTCACAATATCTTTTCTGTGGGAAAGAAGTTGCAGGGAACAGAAAACAGCATCACCTACTAGGTTTTGAAGACGGTTTTGAACTTTGTCAATGCAGGATAGGGTGCTTTGAGCAGATCCTGCCCAGATGTGGCAACAGTACTCCATTTAAGGACATATCTGGCTCTTAAACAGGTAGAGGATTGCATTGGAGTTAAATACCTTCTGAAGTGGTAAAATGACACAACAATTATTCTGACAAGCTTGGCAACAGATTTGATGTAGATCTTCCATTTCAGGCCAGAAGTGAAGATCAGACCCAATAGCTTGTCAAAGAAGGGAGCTGATTTGAGATGAAATCCATCCATATCAATTGGGGCCACGTGACGATCAGAGCATCTAAATCGAAAAGATAGAAGCTTGATTTTTGATTAACCATCCATCTTTTGTTCTATTGCTCTATGTGCTCAAAGTTAGAGGAAAAAGACTCAGAAAGATCTTGGTCATTGTTTGCCTTTGAAGTGTTGCCATAGTTGGTATTGTCGCTTGCATATATGTCAGCAAATGAACTTAGAATTTTATTTGGGAGATCATTGGGAAAGATTAGGTAGAGAGTTGGGTTCAAGATGACTCCTTGAGGCACGTCAGCATTGATACTTTGAGCTTCAGACTTTTGCCCATCGAAGATTACTTGTAGAAACCTATCAGAGAGAAAAGATTTGATGGCTGAGAAGACATTTCTAGATATTCCATTACTGGAAATCTTGTGAAGTAGAACTTTATGCAAACCCTATCAAATGCCTTTGATATGTTAAGAGCTATTGTTCTTGAGAGGAAACCCCTGTCGACAGATTCACTGATCCTATGTGAAATTACAATCAGTACAGCAGCTGTAGATTTCACCAGATGGAAACCATATTGTTTGTCACTGAGTAGGTTGTTTTTGATGAGGTGGTTGACAATTTCTCTATTTAACACAAATTCAAAGCACCTTACTCATGACGCACAGACTAATTGGTCTATACTAAGATACAAAAGCCAATCTACAGTAGTTTTAAATACTGGGCAAACTAATGAGGCTTTCCAAGGTGTTGGGAAGCATTTCTCCTTTACGCATCTTTTGAACGGCTTGGCAAAAATGGGTTCTAGTTCCGGTTGCAGCCTTTTGAATATTATAACTGCAATATTGTCAGAAGCAGTTACTTTGTTTGCATCAAGGTTATTGATAAGTGTGGCAGCATCACAAAAGATATGTGGATATCAGATTATTTTCGGTCTTGGGAGGAAATTCCAGAGGTAGGTGGCCCTGATTGCATAGTGTTGTGTTTGCTGCAAAGTTCTTGGCAAAGAGCTTAGCTTTGTTAGATGTTGCCAAAATCAAACCAGGCCCGTTGATGATGATCAGGCTAGAGGACCTTATTTGTTATTTGCCTAAACTCATCAGAACCATGCCACTGTTCTTCTACGGTGGACTTAATAAACTGAGTATATGACCCTCTTGTGTTTTCTATAATCTTATAGCAGAGCGATTGCTGGTAGTTCTAAAAGTGACTTTAGTTTCAAAATATCTATTACGTTTAAAGCAACTGAAATAGTGGTTTCTGTGTGCAATGGTGGCAGCACATTAGGGGTTGTACTATGGATGGCTGTTCAGTTTCTATTGGAATTTCTTGGAGGATATGTAGCTGTCTGTGCCGATGGTTAACCAATCAATAAAGTCGGATCCTTGACACATTCTTTTTAAACATAGAGCATAGTGATAGTTCCAATATGAAAGTTAAGAAACCGTTCCAGTCAGCATTAGAGTGTTTGATACGCTGTTCGATGGATAGTGATGTTTGGGGTTTTTTTATACTTTGTTTTTATCTTTATTGAGATGATAGAGTGATCAGATGATCCTAGTGGAGACAGAACTGGGGCTGAGCACAGTTATGGGCAGGTTAGAGAAAGATCTAGAAGACTTGCAAATTGTCGATCAGCATCAGGTACTCTGAAGTTTTATACTGCATAAACAGAAGGGACCAGCATCTGCCTAAAACTGTCGACAGATGTGACGAATTTTCACGAGATTGGTATCGTTTTGAAGCTCGACGCTTTGGACAACAAATATCGAAAAATTGGCTAAAAATATTAATTCCTTCACCCTCAACTAGGCGCTTTTGTACAGGGAGGGGTCGCTTTTTTCGCCAATATTTTCGAAAGTCATCGCCTCTTTTCAATTGACTAACCTTAATTTAAATGTACGTCACTTCCGGTTTGGTGATGGGCGCATCAGCAAAGACGTTACGTTTTATTTTTTTTTTCATGTTCTTTTCCTCCTTTGCGGTACGGGTTCGAGCCTACCTGCCTACTACTACTTTTTTTTTTTTTGGCTCAACACACACCTCCAAACACCCAAGCAATACCAGGGACCCAGCCTAGTTATATATAAAAAATAATTTTATAAAATAAACAGTAACATGCAACAGTGCAATGAAGATGACAATCAAGAGGAAAAAAGTTTATCGGAAAAACAAAAATATAGGAAATAGGGTTGAGGGAAAGTCCATGGATGGGAAGTTGTTCACCAAAGGAGAGCTGAAGTTGTAACCAAAATATGGCAGATGATTGGGACATCATCATCAGCCGTGCTGTTTTAACACTGTCAGCAACCACAGCTCTCCAAATTGTAGAGCGATAGTAATCTCGGGAAGACAAGTAAAGATGGTAGTTTCCCGTTGCTTTCTATCTTTATTCGAGAATGCATGTCCCCCAGTGAATCAAATGCACCTTCAGATACCAAGCTGAAAATTTCTACCACTTGGCGCAGGACATACGCCTCCTAAACTTTTTTTATTTGTTTTTTTTTATTCAATTTTCACCCCAAACAAGGCACAGTGTTACTTTCAAGTAGGGGGCTACTATCGGGGACATAAGTTGCAGGGCTATTATGAAGGGAGATGAATAGCAAGATGTTTGTTCACATTACATTTGAACTTCTGCATGTCAACTTGTTGCAATTGGGATGGCCAAACGCAAATTGTGGCTTGAAACAGATGAGGAAATGAATTGATGAACCGACCGATGAACATAACCTCAATAGAAAAGTAAGATGTAGACCTTAGCATGTATGCATTAATATTTGTATGCATTAATATTTGTATGCATTAATATTTGTATATATTAATATTTGTATGTATTAATATTTGTATGCATTAATATTTGTATATATTAATATTTGTATATATTAATATTTGTATGTATTAATATTTGTATATATTAATATTTGTATGCATTAATATTTGTATGTATTAATATTTGTATGCATTAATATTTGTATGTATTAATATTTGTATGTATTAATATTTGTATGTATTAATATTTGTATGCATTAATATTTGTATATATTAATATTTGTATGTATTAATATTTGTATGTATTAATATTTGTATGCATTAATATTTGTATGCATTAATATTTGTATGCATTAATATTTGTATATATTAATATTTGTATGTATTAATATTTGTATGCATTAATATTTGTATATATTAATATTTGTATGCATTAATATTTGTATGTATTAATATTTGTATGCATTAATATTTGTATGCATTAATATTTGTATGCATTAATATTTGTATGTATTAATATTTGTATGTATTAATATTTGTATATATTAATATTTGTATGTATTAATATTTGTATGTATTAATATTTGTATGTATTAATATTTGTATGTATTAATATTTGTATGTATTAATATTTGTATGCATTAATATTTGTATATATTAATATTTGTATATATTAATATTTGTATGTATTAATATTTGTATGCATTAATATTTGTATGCATTAATATTTGTATGCATTAATATTTGTATGCATTAATATTTGTATGTATTAATATTTGTATATATTAATATTTGTATGTATTAATATTTGTATGTATTAATATTTGTATATATTAATATTTGTATATATTAATATTTGTATATATTAATATTTGTATGTATTAATATTTGTATATACTAATATTTGTATGCATTAATATTTGTATGTATTAATATTTGTATATATTAATATTTGTATATATTAATATTTGTATATATTAATATTTGTATGTATTAATATTTGTATGCATTAATATTTGTATGCATTAATATTTGTATGCATTAATATTTGTATATATTAATATTTGTATATATTAATATTTGTATGTATTAATATTTGTATGCATTAATATTTGTATGCATTAATATTTGTATGCATTAATATTTGTATATATTAATATTTGTATATATTAATATTTGTATGCATTAATATTTGTATGCATTAATATTTGTATGCATTAATATTTGTATGCATTAATATTTGTATGCATTAATATTTGTATGCATTAATATTTGTATGCATTAATATTTGTATATATTAATATTTGTATATATTAATATTTGTATGCATTAATATTTGTATGCATTAATATTTGTATGCATTAATATTTGTATGCATTAATATTTGTATATACTAATATTTGTATATATTAATATTTGTATGCATTAATATTTGTATGTATTAATATTTGTATGCATTAATATTTGTATATATTAATATTTGTATGTATTAATATTTGTATGTATTAATATTTGTATGTATTAATATTTGTATACATTAATATTTGTATGTATTAATATTTGTATGCATTAATATTTGTATGCATTAATATTTGTATGCATTAATATTTGTATGTATTAATATTTGTATGCATTAATATTTGTATGCATTAATATTTGTATGCATTAATATTTGTATGTATTAATATTTGTATGCATTAATATTTGTATGCATTAATATTTGTATGTATTAATATTTGTATATATTAATATTTGTATGCATTAATATTTGTATATATTAATATTTGTATGCATTAATATTTGTATGTATTAATATTTGTATGTATTATTATTTCTATGTATTAATAGTTGTATGTATTAATATTTGTATGTATTAATATTTGTATGTATCAATACTTGTATATATTAATATTTGTATATATTAGTATTTGTATGTATTTGTATGTGTTATTATTTGTATGTATTAATATTTGTATGTATTAATATTTGTATATATTATTATTTCTATGTATTAATAGTTGTATGTATTAATATTTGTATGTATTAATATTTGTATATATTAGTATTTGTATGTATTTGTATGTGTTATTATTTGTATATATTAATATTTGTATGTATTAATATTTGTATATATTATTATTTCTATGTATTAATAGTTGTATGTATTAATATTTGTATGTATTAATATTTGTATGTATCAATATTTGTATATATTAATATTTGTATATATTAGTATTTGTATGTATTTGTATGTGTTATTATTTGTATGTATTAATATTTGCAAAAAGTGTTGCAGTCTGTGTCTTTTGTTTTATTTTATTTTTATACATGTGAGAGAGTGTATCCTGTCGGAAGTCGCCAATATGTGGTAAACTACAAACGGCCAGAACGAGAAGAGAAAATGAAAGAGAAGAAGACTATAGCATCGAACGTTGGAGTTGGCGGTTATTGTCAAGCAGGGGACCATGTGATGTCACATTTATTGTTGAGTGTCAAGACAAGACAGCCATTTTACTGCCACGTCTGACTTGGATAAGAAAAGGGTCACTAGAGTTCAGAGTTCAAAGGAAAACATCAACATTTTCTCTACAATAATATATTTTACTGAAAAAAGAATATAATTTCAGTCGGTTTGGAATTTCCATCCCTTTGTTATAATGATGATGACGAGAGGAATTAAAGAATGCTTGACTCGGACTTGTAAAAAGAAATAAAGACACAAGAGTTGAGTTGTTCAGTCAGCAAACATAAAGGTGATATAATTTCAGTTGGTCTTGAATTTATTTCCGTCCCTTTATCACCTTGATGATGACGAGGGGAAAGAGGAAATTCCAGTGTGTCTACGTTAAAATCTTGTGTATTTGCTCGGAAAAATAAATCAGTTGGCTTCCAGTGTGCATATAAGTGATGTACTGATCACTTCAGAATCAATACGCTGACCGAACTACAACTCAACATAACAGAAAACATTGCATGTATAAACAAAATAGATCTCTCATACTGCTGCTACATGTTTATTTGAGAAAAGTAGTGTCTACTCTTGTTATAGAGTCTTGTTTTCAATTTCATCCTTTGAAAGAGACACCAGAAATTTAGTACAAATGTTTCTGAATTTTTGAAATAAGGATTGATAACATAATCTTAGTTGTTAAATTTGCAACGTTTCGGTCGATGTAACTTTTGGCCTTCTTCAGCTATGTTACGCGTGTTATATAATACACCCTATGCCAGTAAGTAGAGATTATATTAACTAGTGTGAATTTGAGCGTGGGTCACATTAAGTACATATCAGGATAACTTGGTGGCAAACAGAAATATACCCCTGTGTAGCTAGCATGAGAGGGGTGGGGGTTAAGGGTTAGTTCCTTAGACAAATGTGCAAGAAATCATTGTCGAATGATATTACAGGTTGAAATAATAAAATTGTTGCATTAGAAAAGATGATATAATTCCATTTCCGTTTGATAAAAACCAGTTTTCTTTTTTGTTACAGACCATCTACGAGTTGGTCAGTTGTGTAGAAATCCTAAGAGCAAGAGGAGGCTTCTATCATGTCTGAAAGTGACATAATATTCAACGAGCGAGATCGGAGATGTGTTACTGTACAACTTATGCTCGCTACCGATCCAAGTTATGACAACAGGACCATTGCCAGCACCCTCAAAATGCATTGTTGGATTGCCACGAATAACAGAGACGTGTCCAGGCTGATGGAAACAAAGTTTCTGGCCACGGTTATGGTCTTTGGTGTGGTTTCAAGTGAGGGCCACATCATGTCACCTCACATCTTCGAAGTTGGCTTGAAAGTCAACACCAAAGTGTACCTGGACGTGCTGAAGAGTGTGGCAATACCCTGGTGCAATCAGGTGGCTGCTGGCAGACCCTGAGTATTCGTCAACCTCCCGCCAGCACATATGGAAAAGGCATGCTCCCAGTTCTGGTTTCATATTGAAGTAGTGATTGAGGCTGAAGGCGGCTACATTAAATAATTGTCAGCTCTACTACATAATACAGGTACCTGAATTAATTTTTTCAATAAAAGTTTTAAAATAAAGCTGTAGTGTTGTTTTCTTTAGGGCGATAAATTTATTGTCCTATCCTGTACAGAGAAATTGTGACGTGGCCGTTACGACCGAACTGTGTTCATTACAGTTCAAACAATAAAATAAATAAACGAATAAACAAACAAAAATAAATAAATCCGACTCGGCTTTTCGTTTATTTTTAACATAAATCGTTTATTACCGTTTTTCTTGCTTCCCATCTCGACAACAGCTTAAAAAAATCTCTCGCTGCCATATGTCCCTCTAACTCGCGTTTCTTTTTCTTCCGATTGCACGTTGGCCACAGCCAACCCATTCTCACCTTTACTTTACACGTGCATCTCCTTTGGTGCTGACATTATTTTCCCCGACCACGTGGTGTCCTTTTTCTTTTTCTTCAGAAGCAAGCCCAAGCATTCTTGCCAATTTGCATATGCGTTCAAATGTTGCTACTGCTGCTAATATAACCGCTTGCTAGCCATCCGTTGGCTGCTGCTTCTATATTCATATGTACTCGGCTACAAAATTACATCACGTGTTCGAAGAACAGAATAATGTTTACACACAGTCCAAGTGGGAGAAGCAGATAGACAAGGCGCACCTGACAATGTAAAAATATAAGTGAATAGTTCTTCAAGACTTTGACCAATTGTCGACCACTTTAAGACTAAGTAGCAAAAATAAGTACAAAATAATTTATGTGGTCTCTTCCCCAAAGAGAAAACTCTCTTAATAAAACCTTTCAATGCCAACAAGTTTTCATAGTGATTCCATACGTGTTTTATTCGCCTAAGTTAAACAGTCAACCAACAGCCACGACAATGCAGCCACACAGGAAACGGTCCACAGGGAGGAGCGATGATCAAAGAATGAAGCTCAGCAAAAGCGCGTATGTAAAAATAACTTTGTTTGGTTTTGATCCCTCACTGGCAAAACCATACGAGTGTACAACTACGCATTTGTCGAAAAGACTATGTACGAAGGATTTGTTAACATCTTGTTCATGAAACGGTTACAAGGTGCATCTTTTTGATCTCGGTAACCTAGTAAAACTTGGGACTTATGCGCCTACACTAGAGACCTTCGCCATAAGGACTCTGACCGACATATGCATGGGCTTGCAGTCTATATTCGTAACACCCTTATCCTGACTAGAGAAACAAAACTAGAATCAGACGACCAGGCCATTATGTGCTTCAGGCTAAACATGCAACATAATATTAGCTACTTGCATTTTCTCTACCGCTCTCCTTCAACCCAAGACTGTACCCTAATAAACAAAGTTTCTGACAGCATAGATACAGCACTTTCCCTCGATACTCGTGCACAAGTACATGTATTTGATGACTTTAATGTCCACCACAGTAACTGGCTTGGATTCTCTACTTACACAGACATAGCTGGTAACACAACACATAGCTTCTCTATATCTCATTCCCTATCACATACAGTTACATTTCCAACACGTTTCCTAGACCAGCAAGATCAACATGCCTCCCTTCTAAATCTCTTTCTGACAATGGTTCCTGATGATTGTACAACAAATGCCCACAGCCCACTCGGGAATGCTGATCACACTGTGATAATGGTGTAAATCACCCTAAATTCTCGCATTAAAACTGAAGACCCACTACTCAAAACAACGAGGTATTACAGAAAGGATGACTGGGAAGCCATCAGGGAACTCATCAGAGATGCCCCATGGCAAAATATCTTTTCTCTTTCAGCAGAAAGCAGAACAGTGTGCAAATGAGACAACTGAATGGTTCAAAACTGCAATTGAAGCACATGTTCCCGCACGGAAATTCTATAGCAAGCCCCACTCTCCCCAATGGTTTACTTCTGCTTGTGCAGCTGCCATTTGTCAAAGGCAACATGCGTTCCACAGATTCAACCGACATAAGTCAAGCTCAAACAAACAGAAGTATATAGAAGCTAGAAATAATTGTAAGAGAATGATAGCGACAGCTAAGACAGATTACTCTGAAACCACCAGAAAACGCATTGAACCACAGAAATTAGGAACCCGTGATTTTTGGAAAATCTACAACAGCGTATAAAAAAAAAAGAAAGAAAGAAAGTCTAACAGTCCCAGGTTCGCTCCCTGATGCAGGCATACACAACTCATACTTTTTGTGCGCTTTTGCGCATGCTCGTCACACTGGTCATTTCCCAGTGTGTGGCTGGTTGCGTGTCGCCACAGCATTTGTGAAATGAAGGGCAAATATGATCACAACTGGATGGGATGACGAAGTGCGAGACCCTATTCTAGCACGGATGATCAAAGACATTTGTTTGAGAGTAGCCCAGGAAGATCCATTAAAAGGTGACTGGTGTATTTGTGGAGAAGAAGTCACAGTATGGGTGGATGCCAGTTCTATTGCTACAGGCGTGGTTGTGGAAAGCAACGGTTCTGTGGTGGAGGACACAAGCTGGCTCTGCACAGTGCATGAAGACAAACACATAAATTTAGCTGAGCTTGATTCTGTGCTGCGAGGCATCAACCTTGCATTACAGTGGAAAGCTAAAACCATACATTTGCAAACTGATTCTGCCTCTGTCTATCGGTGGATAACTGACACCTTGTCTGGACAGACGAGAGTATACACCAAAGCAGCCTCGGAAATGTTAATTAGGCGTCGCCTCTCCACGCTTTGAGATTTGGTCTCAGAATATGAACTAACAATCGATGTTAGGCTCATGAAGTCTCACGATAACAGAGCTAATCAACTTACTTGAGTACCACAACTGTGGATAGATGAGATCCGCAAGGCAACAGAACCCAGAGAACTTGTGTGTGGTGTGGCCGCAGAACATGAACACGACTCTCAGATACAAACAATTCATCAGTCCAGTGGACATCCTGGTGTGAAAAGGACATGGTACTTTGTAAAGTTGGTCAATCCAACAATAACTGAAACTCAAGTGCGATCGGTGGTTGGAGATTATAAAGAATGCCAATCCATAGATCCAGCTCCGGTGCATTGGAAGCCAGGTAGGCTTAACGTCACGGACATTTGGAGTAGGGTTGCTTATGGATATAACCCATTTCGGTACTCAGGTGTACTTGACATTGATAGATTGTGGTCCCAGCCATTTTGCTATTTGGAGGCAGTTGTACCGACAGGATTCGGCTAGCGTCAAAAGGAGTTGCAGAGTATATTCTGCAAAAGGGGGCCGCCGACTGAATTGCTCACAGATAATGGTGCAGCATTTTGCGGAAAGACAATTGCTGATTTTACACAAATGTGGGGCGTGCACATTCGATTTCAGTGTGTCCACGTACCCTCTGGAAACAGTATAATCGAGCGATCCCATCGCACTATAAAGCGCATTGTGGCAAGAACAGGGTGCACGATCTTGGAGGCAGTGTACTGGTACAACGTCACGCCTAAAGATGACAAGATAGTCATGACAGCACCTGCGAATATGCTATACAATTATAGGAGCCGTATCAAAGGTATCGATGGAGTGAAGGTGCCCGAGACCGCAGTGGTTAATCCGTACAAGGAAGGGGATGTGGTTTGGGTAAAGAATCCGCGGGGAAGATGCACAACGCAGTTCGGTACAGGAACAGTGACAAAAATAAATAGTCAACACTCAATATTAGTTGATGGAACACCATGCCACATAAAAGATGCGCGCCCAGCATGCCGGCATGATGTTATAATCAATGATGAACTCAATTCATCAAATGACGAAGACCCACTGCTGTACGAACAGCCAGATGACGGAAGCTTTTCAGAAGATGATGAGGATCCAGAGCAGGACGAGTTTAATGATCTGGCAAACGAAGCCACCAATGAGGAAGTTCTTGAATCTGTACCATTAAGGCGAAGTACCCAGATGAAACGGCCTGCCCAGCATTGTCATGTGTGATCTTGAGATCAGGGAGGAGTGTGACGAGCATGCGCAAAAGTGCACAAAAAGTATGAGTTGTGCAGGGCTGTGTTGGAGAGTGAACCTGGGACTGTTAGATTACAAAGAAAAACGTTTGTGAGCAATACTTGCATTATCGCGACAATTGGGTTCGTCCGACGACTATAAAAAGTCAAGCCGAAACAAAGATTGTGAGTCTTTCTTTTTTTTTGGTAGGTCGACGGTTGAAAAGAACTTGCTTGTGAAGAGTGTGACGTTTGCAAGAAGACAGAAGTCGAAAGAACTGATTCGTTCAACTTTGAAAAGAATTTCTGGCGTGTATATCGCTTAACACAAATTACTCAGCTTTCTCCTCTCTCGTGCTGCGACATGAATTACTAGGCCCAATCCCTCCTTTGTCAGGGAAAAAAAAAAAAAAAAAAAAAAAAAAAAAAAAAAAAAAAATGGAAAGTTTGATATAATAACATTTAAGCTCAAAAAATAAATTATTTTGATTGTGATTGGCCAATTCTCATTTATTATGTTATTTGCATCAAACTTAAATACTTACATCCCAGTGGCAATATGCTTGGGGTGGGGCGGTCAATAAAAGAAAAAATTAAAAACAAATTGTGTAATTTGATTTTATTGTCATTTTCTTCCAGTCTTAAGAAAATATACAAGAATGTGTTTATCACAGTTGTTTCAAAGAATTTTGGCACGATCATTTTTGGGGACGAAAAAAAAAAAAGCTGGAATCATAAAAGAGATTATTTACACATTGAATTTTTTTTTCTTTTTTTTTTTTTTTTTACATTTCATTCTGTGTTTATTGAAACTAATTTTAAAAAAAATACAATACGTCTGAAGAGACCGCAAACCAAAAATCTGTCTCCTAAACTCTTTCGTATTATATTGTACCATTTCCAGTGAAAAAGCTGTGGATATTTGAATGTTTGTTTTGTTTGTTGTTACATTTCTGAATTTTTGAGATGAGTATTGGTTATTCATATTATTTGGATTCATCGGACTACTGTTCTCATCTTAAGTGTCATTTTTACAACGTTTCGATCGATGTAACCTCCGACCTTCTCCAGGTGTATCTTGTCGAATTCTGGAATGTTTTTGTCAGATGTAATTTCGAGCTTAACCCTTTATTTACTTCACGAGGATAGCGTGTTCTTATTCTGACAGCCATGACTTGATAGAGGTCCTAAGTAATTCGTAGTTGTATTTTTCGGTCGCCCACACTGAGAATTGAACCTTCAACCTACAGGGGAATATCACTTTTACAATTGATTTTTCCAAGTTCTCTAACCACTGCACGGGGCTTTGTTTACTTAGGATCTCTATTCAGTCATGGCTGATGGAACAAGAGCATGCTGCCCCATGAAGTGAATAAAGGGTTTCGTTCGAAATTCGTGAGTTCAACAGAAACATTCCAGAGTTCAGAGTTCGAAGAAGGTCAGAGGTTACATCGACTGAAATGTTTTGTTTGCTGGTTGTGTACTTTTAAAAATATTCTGAATTTGTTATGGTTTTGAAAAAAAAGATCTTTACTTTTTTGCATTTAATTTCCCCAGGTAGATGAGGCAATAGTTTCTATTGTTTACAACTTAATTATAACTGTTACAACAAGGAGGAATAATTTCTTTGTTGATGCTGGACAAATTTAATCCTCAAATATTTTAGCTAAAGAAGGACATTGGTCAAACCACAAACTCACTTTGGGTGTGTTGCTTCATCTTTAAAATCTTAAAATTTAACTATTTTTATAAACTAGTTAAAGAAAATTATATTTACTCATTAATACCATTCATACCAGTTCCATATCTGTTCCCTCCAACAACTATGGTTCCGTGTTTTGTATACTTGCAAAGATTACTATCTCATTATTACCCCTGCACCCTTCAAGGCCCAATTAATAAAAATCCTAAATAAAAATGAATTAACAAAAAAATATATACATGGGGGTTTGAGAGAAGAGAACGAAAACCGAACTTAAAGTTCCTTTTGTATTATATTATACCATTTTTGGTGACAACACTGTGGATAACCAAATGTTTTTGTTTTATTTCTCGGTGGTGTACTTTTACAACATTCTGAAATTCCTCCAATATGACCACCCCCCCTCAAATCTCCAAACCTTTAAGAACAAATTAATTAAAAACCCTACTCGACCTATTGTGTGTCAATAACGTGGTTAACGTGGTACTGGTTTGAGCCAAGCTTGCTTGTGTCAAGTTATATGCAAAGGGATAAAAAAAAAAGGGTACTGGTGACAAAGATCAAACTCAATGATTTTCCATTGACAATGTGTACACCTGCATGCAACAAGAGGTCACAAGGCAGGTCAGTGCGTTTTGATTGCAAGCCAGTTAACGGGGTTTACCGCCCCACACATACACCTTAAAATAAATAGGGGACACACACGTGTTTGCTAGACAGTTCAAGTTTAGAGTTTGTTGCGATTCTGAGATGGAAAAGTTCTTGTAGGAACGGCAAGAGATGGGGATGAATGGCAGATAAATTGATAACAAAATTTCACACTTTCCTTCTAAGGATGAGAAAAGAACAGGGACATGACATTCAACAGTGAAATTGAATAAAGCTCCAATTGTCCAAAGAAATGAGACATGCATCTGTTCTATACATAAGAGAGCTTTTATTCCAGGTGTGCCAACGTCGGGACACAAACCACTCGAGGACATGGCAAGACATGCAAAGAAGATATAAAAAGTACATTCTGCTTAGTTTTTATAAACTGGACTGATGTGCTGTAAAGCAAACATTGATTCAATATAAACAGCCACCCTTCCCCAATGCAACAAACCCTAAAATGTAACACATTTTAAACACATTGAAACAAAACTCATATTCTTAAGATGCATCTATTTAATCTGTGCATTTATCAATAGAAATTCAATTTCAAACTCAAGCACTACAAATCTCGATAGATTCATAAATCGTATTTATAATATGTTTAACCTTGAATTAGTAAAAAACTTACTTGATCCTTAAATGTAACACATTTTAAACACATTCATGTTAAAATAAAACAGGAACTAGTGTTTTTAAGATGCATCTATTTTTGCATTTATCAATGAAAATACAAATTCAAATGCGACCAACCGATGGATTCACAAATCTTACTCTCATTATGATTTCCTTAATCAGTTTACATGATTTTTGGAATCTCCAAATATTTAACACTTAATAAAAACCCTGCTTCACTTTAGACTGTAATGCTTGTAATTTTAAACCCATTTTAAACCCATTCACATTAAAACGAAACAGGAACAATCATTCTTAAGATGCGTCTATCTTTGCTTAATCAATAAAAATGCAATTTTAAGTTAAAGTGTGACCAACTTACTTACGGACGGAGCCCCTAATAAACATGGGTGGATGCAACTAAAAAGTTTTCAATTCGATTCTGATTGAGAAACTTGACAAAAAAAGACTTGAATCATGTATTTAACAGGAAGACTATGTAGCAGCAGGAAAAGAATCAATACAAGTCTACAGTTGAATCTAAAAAACAAAAAACAAAGAAAAACTAAAAAACAACAAAACCTTTGATTTATGTCCCCATCACAGAATATTCCAAAAATTATGTAAATTGATCAGGTTGTTTTATTCTTAACTAAGAAAATAACATTTTATGAGTAATAAGCAAAAAGGGACTGTTTCACGTTCCCATCTTGAAAAAAAAACAAGGGTAGATAACTCCACAATAATTCAAACTTGCGAGATAAGCCTTGTAATGCTAATGATTTCATATTAATCGCTTAAAATCGTTTAAAAATGATTACTTTTAAAAAACAAACTATTAAATCAGTTTACATGAGTTTTGGAATATGACATTTTCATTCCATGATTAGTTCATACATCATAAAGATTTTGTTTTTTCATTATTGTAGTGCAAATTACTTTACTCGACAAAAAAGAGCAATTGGAAGATATTGCACTGGGGGGGAAAAAATGTACAGAAATTTGCACAACAATTTAGTTTGAACTCTGGACTTGCTTCAAATAATTATCTTACAAAACTATTTTGCAAATTCAAACATAGCAGATGCAGAAAGGATCTTTACAATTCTTTGAGAATATTGTAAAATCTTTGGTTCCTGCAGCAGAAAATTACATTTTTTAAAGTTGAATATAATTGAAATTAAACAAGCTTTTTTTCAGTTTTAAATGTAATTTTTGATCTTTTGTGCATAGTTTTAATGCCATTATTTTGAATGTAAATTTTTGGCAAAATAAGTTTGGCTGAAATTATCTGTGGTCGTTTTTGAAAAGATATTTCTTTTCCAAATTTGTTAGTTTTTCAATGACACTACCTGAAAAATGTTTTTTTTTTTTTACTTGCGAGCCATCACTTATCAAGGGCCAAAGGTCACTCGAACATAAGTGTGGCCATTTTTCAAAGTTTTCATCTTTTTTTTGAAAATATGGCCGATTTTCAACGACTAAAAATATTAAAAATAAAAATATAACCATTACTCAATTTTTTTCATGAGTCCATTTTTGTTTTCATAAATGTATCCATTTGTTTTTTTCATAATCCCTTTTCTTAAAAAGAAAAAAAAAATGTAGATGCTTTTTTTCATACGTGCCACATTTTAAATATGGCCATTTTTTATTAAAAAAAAATTTATCAAAAATGTAGTTAGTTTTCCAAAGGCCTATATTTTTTTAATATGGCCGTTTTCAATGACTTGTGACATTTAACAATTATTGTAATAGAATCTTTTCAATATAATTTGAATACAGTTTCAAGTTCATGGATGGCAAGTTAAACAACAAACGTTCCTAATACAGTCACAGAAGATAACCTTAAATCCTCCAAAGTTGTTCTATATTTTTTATAGTAAATTATTTAAAACCGACTAATATCACAATTTTGTAATCATCAAAAAGATTTTCTATTAGTAAAAACAACACAAAAGAAAAGAATAAAAAAAAAACAATGCCGTGTATTCACGTTTTACAAAATATGCGAGTTCATTACATTTTACTCAGAGAAACAATTTTATAATTAACAATTGAATCTCAGTTATCTTCCTTGAAGAGAATTCTTTTTAAATCATTTAATTTTTCATGAAAAAAATAGTTTTATTGTAGTGTAAATTGCTTTACTCGACAAAAAAGAGCAATTGGAAGATATTGCACTGGAAAAAAAAAAAAAATGTACAAAACTTTGCACAACAATTTGTGCCGTTTATAATAGTAAAATGGAATTGGATTATGGATGTTTGGAGACTAGAAAACTTTACTGGATCAACAATATTTTTCTTTTGCTGCAGACATACAAAAAAAAAACAATCCATACAGATTGGAACATTATATAGATATATAATCAGTAGAGATGTGACAACAGCATATTCTTTTCATTGTTTTGACTCTTGAGTATATATCCATTAATATCTTATATGTTTTTATATAGACGAATGTGGTTCTCTGTTGATTAACTGTGTCGCATATATACAGAAAAGAATGAAAAGACTATTCTATTGTCACAGCACTAATAATCAGTAATGAACATTCCAAAGTCAAATATATATTTTTTTATTTTTTCATAACTATTGATTGCGTCTAACATGTGTTTTATTGAAGGGTGGAAAAACCCAAACAACTCATCAGAGACAGTTTATATATTCCTACCCCCCCCCCCCAAAAAAAAAAAAAAAACAGAGAATTTTTTTTCTTTGGATTAAAGAGGATAAGAGTGGATGAAAAGAAATGGAAATCCTTAAAAATCATGAGATTCATAAAAAAAAAATTACTTTTTAAAAACATATGGGAAAGAAAGCCAAAGTAATTTTAAGCTCATGCAGATATAGCGATATTCAAAGTGCCATATTTAATTCTAATTCAAGGAAAAAAATATCCAACTGTTTGTTTTTTCTGCAGGAACATATAAACTGCCTCTGATAAGTTGTTAGGGGTTTTCCACCATTCAACGAAACACATGTAAGACAATAAAATATTATGAAAAAAATATATATATTTGACTTTGGAATGTTCACTATATATGCTCTGAAAGTGTAAAGGCGTTTTCATTAAGCTTAATTAACGATGCCAATTGGGAAATATATATATATATATATATATATTGTGTATCACAAAAAGTGAGTACATCTTTCACATTTCTGCAAATATTAAAATATACCTCTTCATAGGACAACACTGACAAAACAACATTTTGACACAATGAAAAATAGTTTGTGTGCAGCTTATATAACAGAGTTAATGTATTTTCCCCTCAAAATAACTCAAAATATAACCATTAAAAGCTAAGCCTCTTCGGAAAATGATACACAAGAAACATCGCAAACAGTTTGCTGGAGACATGTCAACAAAGCACATGGATTACTGGAACTATGTCCTATGGTTTGATGAGATTAAGATTCATTTGTTTGATTCCTCCAGAAACTTTTTCTTTTTTTTTTTTACAAGGTAGTCACCACTTACCAAGGCTCAGAAGCCACTTGAGGATAAGGATTATAACTGGGTCACAAAGGAATGTTCCATCATGACAATCTGAAACACACCTTCAAATGACTACTGCTTTACCAAAGAGACCGAGGGTAAAGGTGATGAACTGGTGTAGCATGTCTCCAAACTTGAACCTAGTAGAATATCTTTGGGAGATCCTCAAGTGGAAGGTGGAAGTGCACAAAGTCTCAAATATCCGCCAGCTCTGTGACGATGTCATATACAAGTAGAAGAGCATTCTAGTGGCTACCAGTGAAATTCTGGTAAACTCCATACCCAAGAGAGTAAAAGCAGTTCTGGATAATGATGGTGGTCACATAAAATATTGACAGTTGAAATGTTAATATTGACAACTTTCCCTAATAGGTGTACTCACTTTTGTTGGCAGGGTTTAACTTTTAATGGCTATATTCTGAGGGGAAAATAAATTAACTCTATTATATAAGTTGCACATAGACTTTTTATTGTGTTAAAGTGTCATTTTGTCAGTGTCGTCCCATGAAGAGATATAATTAAATAGCTGCAGAAAAGTGAGGGGTGTACTCATTTTCATGATACGCTGTATGTATATAATATATATTAGTGATGGGACGATTGCAATATTTTTTCTAATTCCAATACAATTATTGATTCTGATCTCAATTACTGATTCAGATTTTTAAAAATCTCTAAACATTTAGCCAAAGAGTTGTTATTTTTTTTTTTTTTTTTTAAATTTTCAGATTACTGTAAAAATCCATGTGCATATATTTTTGCAAACGTAAAAATATACTTGCAGGGGTGGGGATCTAAAGATTTTAAAATCAATAAATAGTTATCATTAGTGCCAGCAATGGAAAATTAAGTTTTAAATAAAGAAACAAAACAGACAACTTATAAAATCGTTTTTGGCATCGAAAAATAGATAATTTTTTTTCCGATTCTAACTACCCTGAAAATTCTAATTTTTCCAACTCCTGATTAATCATCCCAATATATATATATATATATGTATGTATATATACACACACAAATGAAATTTGGAATATAGACTTTTGTCATTGATTCATTATATGCTCTGTAATTACATTGAGGTTCTTAAATAAATATTGGTATATATAAAAAGGAAATATGAATAAGGAATATTTCCACAGAAATTTTATATATATATATATATATATATATATATATATATATAATATATATATATAAAGTTAAAAAATATATATGTATATATATATATATATAGTAAGTTAAAAAATGTATATGGCGATTAAGCTACACTGAATATTCCGCGTTTCATCCACTCTAGGATTCTTCAGGCTGATGTGCATAAGCCTGAAGAATCCTAGAGTGGATGAAACACAGAATATTCAGTGTAGCTTAATCGCCATATACATTTTTTAACTTACTAACTAGCTCTACCTACGTATTGAGCACTTTTGAAGTAAATACTTAAAGTTTACGCATAAATCTATACTTTTGTATATTAATTTTATGTGAGTAAATTATATATATATATATATATATATATATATATATATATACTAGACAAACACCCTTCATTAGAAAGAACATGGTCAACTTTGTTTGCGTGCATATATATGCTTAGATTTTAGATCATTCTGTTGCCTCGATTTCATTTTCTGCAACTGTTAATCATTAACCATTGATCGCAATTAATGAATAAAAAACAAAACACCAGTCAATTAATTATACAGATAAATCAATTACTAAATAGTTATTATTGACTATGAACAATAAAATAAATAAGCAAAATTCATGAAATAAAAATAAATTAATATTACTAATAATATTAAAAATATATACATAACTAATTGACACAGAAAAAATAGTCATAAATAAGTAATATTGATTTCTACGAATATTAAATAACAAAATTAAGTAATTAATGAAAAAAAAATTAATAATGATATTTTTAAATATAATATATGTTTATGCATATATATATTTAAATGTGTGTGCATGCGTGCATGTAAAATGTCTGTCTGAGTGTGTGCATATGTGGATACATTTTGCAGATTTCATTTCGTATGTAACTAACATAGCAAAAAATAATAATCAAAGCAGTAAAGAATAAAGAAATAAATAAGCAATACTGGCTATATAAAATTAATAAGAAAAAAAAATTAAAATAGACAAATTAAAATATAAATAAGTAACACATAGTATAATTCGCTATCAACTTTGAATATATAAATAAATTTATTCCATTTTCCGCTGAGATATTTTCTGCATCTCTGTTCATACTCATGATCTGAAGATTTGAAAAACCTGCCTTCCTCGAAATATATTATGGAACATCTTCACTCACTTTACATCACTGTATAGAAGTTTGACTTTTCAAGTGTCTTATTATTGACAAAAAGAAAAAAAAATAAAGAAAATGTATATATATATATATATATATATATATATATATATATATATATAAGTGAACATGTCTGTGTACATTTCCCTATGCAATAACTGTCAATTTTTAGTCTACAGACTTGAAATTTGATATACAGGGGACTGAGATTTGGGAAAAATCGATGTGATCGGTTTTCGGCCAGAAATTTGGCTGTTAAGGGGTCAAAGTTCAACGATTTGACCTTTGAGAACTCTACAAAACTCCTCCGACAATTTTGGGTCTAAACATTTGAAATTTTAGATATAGGTTCCTTGGACATGGATCTAACTTAATAACTTGATTTGAGCCCAAAACAATAAATTTTCAGGGGTTATAATAGGAGTCAAAGTTAAAAAAATTGACCTTTTTTTTTCTACCTCCAAACACCCGGGCAACGCTGGGCACCCATGCTAGTATATATATATATTTTTATTAAAATTATTGATAACATTCCATTCTTTGCATTGTGAGAGCCTTCTAATACTTACCTTTATACATAGCTCACACAAAGCTTCAAGGAAACTACATTTCATTTTATATATATATATATATATATATATATATATATATAAATAATATATATATATATATATATTAGCGTTGGGACGATTAATTGTAATTGTAATCGGGAATTAGAAAAATCGGTACATTTTCGGTATTGGGAAAAATTGTTCCTATTTTCTGATGCCAAGAACAATTCTGTTAATTATATTTTATTTGATTTCGTTTAAAACTAAATCTTCACTGCTGGTTGTAATAAAAAAAATAATAAATAGTTATTGATTTAAAAATACTAGTAAAACTAAAATCTATAGATCCCCCTCCCCCACAAATATATATTTATGTTTGAGAAAACATATTCGCATTTAACATGTGTTTTTACGGTGATTGTGAAAAAATTACAACTTTATAGTTAAGTACTTAGAGATTTCTAAAGAATCGAAATCGGTAATTGTATCGGAAATTTACCATGTAGTTCCTAATTGTATTAGAATCAAGAAAAATATTGAAATCATCCTAATATGTGTGTGTGTGTTTACACACATGTAGAATGTTTATACACTCTCATGCATATCATTAAAATCAACACAACACACTTCTGGATAAAGGTAGCAGGCTGTGCACATTTTTTTTTTTTTTTTTTTTTTTTTTTTTTTTACAAAGGCATCACCACATTATCAAGGCCCAGAGGCCACTCAAGGATAAGGGTTAAAGAGTGTACAGTAGAAATTGGTCAATATAGTAATCATTAGTAATGAAAATTTGGTAAATTTAATAACTTATATGGAACGGCTCATCAAGAACTTATTTACTTTAGACTTGAACACAACCATATTGTAGTCAGCCGGAAAGCAGGAAAACGGAAGACAATTCCACAGGCGTGCAGTTCTAAGAAAGAAGCTTTGTTCATGGAATCTACGTTTAGGTTTAGCCACAGATAAAGAGTGGGGGAAATTATTGATAGTGTTTACAGCTAGACGAGTGTTTCTTGTGAAAGTTTGGCGAGGGGGGACCAAAGATTGAAGCTCAGTTGAACACTTTCCATGAAAATAACGATACATCAGAGACAAACTCGCAACACCTCTTCTGTGAGATAGAGGTTGCAAGGAGGAGAAAAGGACATCTCCTACGAGGCTACGAAGTCTATTTTGAACTCTATCAAGGCAGGACAAGTCCTTTCTAGCAGCTCCTGCCCAGATGTGGCAACAGTATTCCATCCTTGGACGTACCTGGCTCTTATATAGGTAGAGAATAGCATCAGCAGTGAGATATCTACTGGATCGATAGAAAGATCCCACCATTTTTCCAGCGGCCTTGGCAACAGATTTGATATACGTGTTCCATTTAAGATCAGGAGTAATGGTCAAGCCCAGAAGCTTGTCAAAACTTGAGGCCTCCTGAAGACGAGAGCCATTCATTTCAATTGATGACAAATGTGGATTAGAATGTTGATGATGTAAAGAGAGAAGCTTGGTTTTAGATGCATTAAAAGTAACCAGCCACTCCTTTCCCCATTGTACTACGTGCTCAAGATCAGAGGAGAGAGAATTGGAGAGAACTTGCTCGTTTACTGTCTTAGATGTGGTACCATAAATGGTAGTGTCGTCAGCATAAATGTCTACAAATGATGTAAGGATATGATTTGGAAGATCATTAATGTAGATCAGGAAAAGAGTTGGGCCCAGGATGGATCCCTGAGGGACACCGGCATTAATACTGTGAGCTTCTGATTTTTGCCCCTCAACTACTACTCTTATGAACCTATCAGAAAGAAATGATTTAATAATTGAGAAGACTTTTCCAGCTATACCATAGCTAGCGATCTTATGAAGTAAACCTTTATGCCATACCCTATCAAAGGCTTTAGATATGTCAAGAGCAATTGCTCTAGAAAGATTGCCACCGTCGAGAGATTTGCTAATCCTATGCGATATAACTGTAATGACATCTGCTGTAGATCTAGCAGAACGGAAACCATATTGAGTGTCACTAAGAAGGTTATTTTTGTTGAGATGTTTGATTACTTCTGTATTTAACACAGATTCTAGCAACTTACTCATGACGCACAGGAGACTTATTGGCCTGTACTGAGAGGGGGATGAGCGATCACCTGAATTCTTAAATACAGGGCATACTGATGAGGTTTTCCAGGGAGATGGGAAACTATTCTCCTTAAGACAACGTTTAAACAGTTTTGTAAGTATGGGCGCTAATTCAGGTTGAAGTTTTTTGAGTACTATAATTGGAATACCATCAGGGCCAGTTGCTTTACTCGAATCAAGGTTTTTGATTAGCTTCGCAACATCACGTACAGATATACGTATATCACATAGCGTGTTTTCTGATACAGGAGGAAATATTGGGGGTTGGCGGTCTTGGTCGCAAAGGGTAGAATTTGCTGCAAAGTTCTTGACAAAGAGTTTGGCTTTGTCTGATGCTGACGAGATTACCTCAGGTCCATTGATAATAGTTGGGATGGAGCACACGCTTCTGTTCAGGATTCTGTTTGCTATTTGCCAAAACTGGTGGGAACCAAGCCGCTGCTCAGCTACTTTGGACTTAACAGATTGAGCATACAACTCTCTTGCGTTCCTTATTACTTTCTTACAATGGTTGCTGGCAGTCCTGAAAACGGCTTTAGTTTCCATACATCTATTACGTTTGAAGCAGTGGAAAAAGTGATTTCTGTGCGCAATGGCAGCAGCACATTCTGGAGAGAACCATGGCTGGCTGTTAGGTTTTTTCTGAAACTTTTTAGAGGGTATGAAATGGTCAATACCTACAATTAACCATTCAGTTAGGTCTAATACTATAGAGGACACATCCTTTTTAAACATGGAATGCAGAGGTAGATCAGATATACATACAGAGAACTCAATATTTTTTTTAGATAGAGTATTATATAACAATAACGAATGATAAATATGGCTTAACATATTACTGCAGTTTAGTTTTATAATAAACCATATTTAAATGTTTATATATATATATATATATATATATATATATATATATATATAGAGAGAGAGAGAGAGAGAGATGAGTATTGGCTGAAGAGAGCTTGATATGGATATCTAAAATGGTCCTAATTATCGGGTTTGAAACCGACGGTACCAATGACTTGTCTCATCTAAGAACTTTCTGTACACAAAATACAATATATATATATATATATATTGTATATATATATATATATATATATATATATATAACTACTTCATTTACTCACATAAAATTAGTATATGAAAGTATAAATTTATGCATAAACTTTAAGTATTTACTTCAACAGTGCTTAATACATAGGTAGAGCTAGTTACTATATATATACACAGATACAATTGATTATACAAAGGCACATACATAGCAAGTATATACATACACTACTCTTACATACGTGTGTGTGTGTGTAACACACTTAAAATGTTTATAAAAGCACACTCAAAGGTTTGTTGCACATTTTATGAAAATCAAGTTTTTGAAATAAATTTTTAATGTTAAAATTTGTAAATTTCTTCAATATATAAAATATATTTAAAAAAAATAAAATAATAAAATAAACAACAAAAATACATAGAAAAATATTTTGTTAGTTTTGTTCGGAGGTTTCTAATTTGTTCAAAAACAAATCCAATAAAAAATAAAAAAATGTTCACATAATGTAACGTAATCATTACAAATAATTAGTTTTGGTTGGGTTTGCCTAATCAATGACACATCAACCATCTTTTTTATATCTGAAATATGTATACCGGGTTCTATAGTCTGAGATAGTATCACTTAAGTCAATCATGTTCCTACTTCTTTACAAAGAACAGATTATTATTAATATATGTATATATTAATAATATTAATATATGTATATATTTTATTATTAATATAGTTATATATTTTATTATTAATATAGTTATATATTTTATTATTAATATAGTTATATATTTTATTATTAATATAGTTATATATTTTATTATTAATATATTTATATATTTTATTATTAATATATTTATATATTTTATTAACTAGCAGGGTTACCATGTGTTGCTTGGTGCAAATGTCTAACAATCTATATAGTTAAAAAACTCAAATGATCTTGTAATAGGTCCAGTTGCGCATGCGTACATAAACAAATAATCAACGCGACAATAAAACATATTGTTTTACTGTGTATGTTTTCAGCATCCCAATTGTTCTTTTTTTTTGTGTTAAAATTATCCAAATAAGCGATTGGTAATACTTTCTGCTTTTTTTTACATTGTTCATTTCCGTATTACGTTTAAGTTATTTTAACGCAATTTTCTTACAAATAAATCTACTTTAACCCGTTGACAACCATAAAGGCATTTTACAATGGCGATTTACCCACCGCCTTCATTTAAAAAAAGAAATGTATTCTCCATTTTTTAATACACCTTTCTTAAAAAAACATTCATACATTTTCTTCTACACTACCAACATAAATAAATAACCCCCAAAGCGTTTCTTTTAATTTGCATTACAAATAAATAATCAATGCCACAATAAAATGTATTGTTTTACTGAGTACGTTTTTAGTGTCCCAATTGTTATTTTTTTTTGCATTTAAATTAAAAGATATATCAAAATTTGTATTCAACTTTAAGTATTATGGCATCTGTTCAGTGCACATTTACCTATAAGTATGGCAAACCACTTATAATTCAATGTCTGTAAGTTTTTTTTTCAAAAATAAAGAATTACAAGCAAAACGACTCATAGAAATCTATCTATATTCTTTTTTCATTTTTATATATTTTCATAGAAATGTTTCTGTTATGTCACAAAAACTATTTTCTTTACGTCACAAGTGTTATGCTCATACATTAATTGCATAGCTAACATACTGACCCAACGGGTCACAGGTAGTCTAGTATTTTATTAAAACTTCCAACTCTTTCTTTCCTTCCTTCTCTCCAGCCTCCTCTTTTTACTTCATCCAGCCCAACTCTCTCTATGGATATACACATACACAGACAATTCTCCTTAATATAGGTTATTGGAGGAATAAGTCGGTGTAAGGAAACTCCTGATGTTACTTTCCTTCAGTACATAAAATGGCTGAAAAATTGACTCCCATAACAAAATCTGTGCAGATTTCTTTGCAAATAAATGTATAATAAACTACTTCTCTTGATGAAAACTCAGTTAAAACCCAAAGAACAAATATGTTTTCTTTTAATTTTAGGTGTTATTCATTTAAAGCAATCCCAATCAAGAGTATACTAACTTTGTGGGTATTTGGTTTTTAGTTTCCTTTACTGGACATACATGTGCATGCGTATATAAGTATGTATGTCCAGTAAAGGAAGCTAAAAACCAAACACCCACAAAGTTAGTACTTTATATAATATAATTAAACAAGCCAAGCAAGGTCCCCTTCCTTAAGTGAAAAACTTACTTTCACAATGATTAATGTTTGTGTAAAATTTTTTAAAAATCCAACACGTAGTTATTGAGAAAAGTATGAATCACTGAACAGACAAACGATTTTACCTCTGTAGGAGAGCAACCAGAGTTATCTCAGAAAATCCATTCTGGCAAAAATTTACTTTCACCATGACTAATGTTTGTGTGAAATTTAAAAAAATCCAAGGTGTGGTTATTGAGAAAATCCAAACAAACGAACGGAAAAATGGGAGTGAATTACTAGGTCCAATTCCCTCCTTTGTCAGGGAACCAAAAAAAAAAAAAAAAAAAATAGAAAGTTTGATATAATAACATTTAAGCTCAAAAAATAAATTATTTTGATTGTGATTCGCTAATTCTCATTTGTTATTATTATGTTATTTGCATCAAACGTATATACTTCAGTACAACTTATCAAAAACAAAACAAAACAAAAATACTCAATTTAATCCAGCAGTTTTCTAATATGTACAAATTCTTAACTAGTCAGAGGACCCCCCCCCCCAATTTTTTTAAAGGGAAATAACCCTGTTATTTTAGTAAGAGTTATTACTTGTCCTTTTCCCATTATATTTTCTTATTGTGTTTATCTTATTAAATAAGAAACCACATCTGAGCACAATAAAGATGGTGTTATAGAACATAGAAATATTTTCAAATTTTTTTTTTAATGTAATGGATCCTAATCTATGACAGGTATATACAGCTAGTGAAAATTATATATGCATATATATATATATATATATATCTATATTATATATGAGTAATGAAATCAAAGGGATGTAGTGTTTACCTGACATACGCAATGGTAAACTTCAAACTAATATAAATAACAGTATTTATATATAGAAAATGTAATCCCAACCGAATTACAAAAGCTCAATACGCAATAGAGAGTAGAGCTTATTATAAGAGAAAGAAAATTAAAACTGTAAGTTGAACTTTACAATCAAAATTTATTGTTCGAATGAATACTCCAAAAAAAAATTACAAAGTCCTTATTCCGCGGAGTTTAAAAAAAAAATGCTATTCTTGTTATTCTTCTCATCAGAGGACATAAAGAAATCAGCAAAATATATTTGTAGTAATGCTAGAATTTGCTAGTTACGGCATTAAGTGAATTTGCTAGTTAAGGCATTATTGTAATTATAAATTGCCAAAAAAAGAAGTGAAAAAAGTTGGATATATAAAAACATATAAAAATAAACCGTGCATAATATAAGCGAAATTTCATGCAAGCTGAAATATTATGCACGGTTTGCTTTTATATTTTTTTACATATCCAACATTTTTTCACTTTTCTAGGCAATTTATAACTACAATAAATTGTGGTTTCACTTAATGCCATAACTAGCAAATTCTAGCATGCTACAAATATAATTTGCTGATTTCTTTATGTCCTCTGATGAGAAGAATAACAAGAATAGCATTCTTTGAAACTTTGCGGAATAAGAATTTTGTTAATTGTTTTTTGGAACATTTAGTCGAACAATAAATTTTGATTGTAAAGTTCAACTTACAGTTTTCATTTTCTTTCTCTTATATATATGAGTTGAATTTGACATTGATGTAAAAAGCCTACTTTTTCTATTTAAAAATTCTTAGAACGAACTTCTTAATATGCTCAGTCATGGATATGCAAGTGACTACACAAAAGTTAACTAATTTGCATATTTCTTTGAAAAATAACTATCAATTATTTATTCATTTTATGGTATCTTATTAGATGATTGTTTTCATTTCCCTATGCATAGTTTCTTCATTCTGCATAATTGTGTAGTATTTAAGATGAAAATGTTCTAGCACACTGAAATATTTATATAAACTTGACCTTGTTAATGGATTTGTAAAAAGTCACTACCAAACTCCTATCTGAATATTTGGTCTACGTTGAAACTTGATATACAGGGTATTTGGATCTATAGCACACTTTCAATTTCGTTTTTAGCTCACAAAAATTGCTGCTAAGGGGTCAAAAATGAAAACAAAATAGTGAAAGTAAATTTTTCACTCGTGAAGAGGGACCTTGCATGCTTGACTTGTTTAATTATATCATATGAATGGTAGAAGAATATTTTTTTAGTAGAGTATATCAAAATTAATACAATTTATTAATACGAATATTTTTATTTTAGTGACTTTACTTGGAAATTAAAAGATAAAATAAAAGGTAATTGCAACTTCTCTTCCAATTTTTGGAATTTGTAATCATGCCCAAATGCATTTTATTTTCTTTTGGTAGATTGATAGTTGCTATTTCTTCTGATAAGTTAAGGGCAAAATAGATTCATTGATTGATGTAATAATTAAATGAATGATTTTGTGCTATGAAACAGGTGCTGTCAAGAAATGTAAATGTCAAAGTAATTAAAGGAATAAATTGTAAGATGGTCAACATAATGAAATTTGGAATGTAGACTTTTGTTATTTGTTTGTTATACATATATATACATATATATATATATATATATATATATATATATATTATATGTATATTATTTAAGTGATAAAAAATAACCTCATTTCATTTTTAAGACGCTAGAATCATTGAAATTTTGAATCATCAATAAAATTCAACAGAATATACTTATACTTGATTCCGAATGGTAAACTAAAGGCCAAACTAGAATCAACAAGAAAAACAGTAGCTCACACATTTCCGTATTACATTGTTTATGATTTTCTCAGAGGCTGATTCTATACACACACTCACCTAGGTTTTAAAAATAAAAATTAACCAGAGTGCTCGATTAACAGAGTTGGTTCTTAGCGCAATATCTATTTAGGTATCTACAAACTGGATATTATGAACAAACCCGTGCTTTTACACAATCAGTATCAGCTAGAAACAATGGATGACAAAATCTGTATACCTTTCCAACCACCATCAACAACAATGGACTATCCTCCAAATTAGACCCAAAGGGATCCTCTGGGTTAACTTCAAAATGGTTCTAGGCGAAAATGTTTTTAACAAAAATTTTTATTAGAAGGACACCAACTTGGTAATTTGTTGCTTCAAGCTGAATTGTGTTGATTACTGAACTTGGTATGAAACCATGGATTTGCTCAGAATATTCAGTCACATACACACACATATATAATTACAAAGATAAATATTATCTTTACATCAGAACCTATAAAGATAATACAAAGGGCAATGTTTTAGAGCAATTTTCATCAGCAGATAAAAATCAGTAACAAAATGTATTAACTGGCTCGTTCAGAATATTCAGTCACATTTATATATATATAAAATTACAAAAATAAATATTATCTTTACATCAAAACCTATCAAGATAATAGAAAGGGCAATATCTTAGAGCAATTAACAAACAAGAAAATTGATGAAAAAAATAAAAATTGAATAAATTACAATATTTATTAATCCATCAAATATTCAAACAAAGAATAAAAGTAAAGAATAATCCTTAACCCATAGATTTTCAGGGATAAGGTCTTTTCATCACAAGATAAAAATCAGTAAAAAAAAATGTATTACTAGGTAGCATAAATTTCAAAATATGTCAAAAATAATTTCATATTTACACTTTTATTCTCTTTAATTTTATTGAAGATACCTTTGAATCCACAAAAAATATTTTTTTTTATATATTTTCAAATTGATTAGAAATTTTTTACTAATTTTTATCCTCTGACGAAAATAGCCTATCTTTGAAAATTCAAGGGTTAAGGATTATTCTTTATTTTAACTTATTGTTTGAATATTTGATGGATTAATAAATCTTATAGTTTATTCAATAATTTATTGAATAAATTAAAATATTTATTAATCTATCAAATATTCAAACACTTATAAAATGTGTGTCTTTGTTTGTTCATATATATATATAAACAGAGACACACAATTTGTAAATTCAAGAATGTATAACATTTGATTAACAAAACAATTTTTTTCTAACTGAGTGTAAAACCAATTATTTTGGGCTCACGGGCAGAAAGGTCGGAAGTTGCTTGACCTGCTGGAAGATGAGACAGATTAACCTCCAAACGGCTTGAATGATGGACTTATTCAGCAGATTCTTTTAGACAAAAAATTGAGCAATGAAATTGGCCAAGCCGAGCAGCATGATGATGACATGGATTACAACGACTGGCCATGTCAAGGTCCCTTTCTCATAAGATGAAATGAGGTAGATAGTGAGTGGAAGAGCCAACGCATATGAAAATCCACAGAAAGCTCCAACGTATCTACAAAAAGAAAATAAAAGAAATCTTCCTTAATCAAACATATACGTAATATATAATTTGTTTGATTGCATAGAATTATTGCCTTTTTTGCATCAAACTTTTAATCATGTGCATAATTGTCTTATGAAACTCAGCCATATCTTTTATATAAGACTTGTGTTTATTTCGGGTCTATTATTAAACGTATTGCTTCGTAGGACAATTATCCACATTACTGAAGTTTAGTGCAACAAAGGCAATCATTAGATGGAATTAAATATATATATATATATATATATATAAAGTAGTAGTGTTCGTGTATACAGCTCTTCTACAGCCTACACCAGTGAGCCGATCAAGACCAAACCAGGGATGATGATAGTCCCCAACCTAGGGATGGTGAACACTATTTTTCAAGGTTATGGTCAAATGTCAAGGTCATAGCCTATGTATATATACTCTCCAACATCCTACACCAGTGGACCGATCATAACCAAACCTGGTATGATGGAATATTTCAGTTGCAAAGCTGAAAAAATGGAATAGCCTTTAAAAGGAATTCTTTTTAATTAATCATGAATTCATTGTCTGAACAGTTTAGGAGGTGCTGGTGTATTTGGTGATAGCTTTGGTTTCTGTGGGCGGCATGTCTGTCCATGGTGGCTTTCTTAGCAACTTCAAGTTTAGGACCTATTTTAAATCAGTATCACAAGAATTCATAACATTTAATGGAAAGATTGTCAAGTTAAAGAATATACACCTGTTTAGGGAGGTTTCATTAGTTGTTTTTTACATAACGAAGAAGTAAGCACCCATTTATAATACATTTCCTCTAGGATATTAAGGTACATGGTTATTTTTCTTTTATATGGGTAGCTCTATTACTCTTTAAAGAGAGTAATTACTCTCGTATTTGGCCAGTAGTCATTTCCTCAGCCTCTTATTCTCCCAAAAGATCTTTAAGAACTCTCTCCATGTTAAAGTCTACCTTAATAGCCATTTATTAAATGATTTCTGATATCCTTGGGGTAAATCCTTAAGGAGGACGCAATCAATTCAAGTTCAAACAATTTGCAGATTTTTTTTTTGGCTTTTTTCCATTCATATTGTGGTTGTTTGGGAGGCAAACGCTAAAAGGTCTGGTGTCAAATTGCTTGGAATTAGGAAAAGGGGAGAAAATTGATTTGCAGTATTTTCTCTCTTTTTTTTTCATTTTTAATTTTATCAAAAAAGCCATTACTAGATTTTTTAAAGCTGTTTTTCGCCGTTTCACAGTAACAGGGTTCACAAACTGGTAGCTCTTGCAAAGAAGCTTTGTTCATTGTTGAAAAAAAAGCAGCTACTTATTTTGTGATCTTAGTTTTTGTGGTAAAAATCGCCATACCTCAGTACTATCCATACACACAATGCGGTCCAAATTCACGACTCCAAAAAATCACTTCTCTTCTTTGAAAACAGACATTGAGTTGGCACGACCTTATTTGCATATGAACAACAAGACTCCACGTTATGTTGCAAGACCCACCAGCATATAGTAAAAAGTGGTCTTTTTTGCTTTTCTATTTTGCTTGTAACTGGATTGCCTTACACACTATGCAAACTCATCCAGAAATTTGAGGAAAATTCTTCCAGTTTTAGTACTTGCTATGAGTGGCGATGAGGAATTTTATCATAATATTTCCAACAAATTTATATTATATTGAAGACATTGAACAAAAGATTAATCTTTGCCAATATATATTATATACTATCAGGGCTATCTGACATAGCCTAGAACGGTGGTTCCCAAACCTATTTTGGGCCATGTCCCACCTAGGCATTTCTAAAATCCTGATGCCCCCCCCCTTTGTGACATTTAATTTTTGTTATTAAAAGTCCCTCTGTTATTCAATGAAGTAAGCTTAAAAGGCCATTAACTTCCAAAGAACATGGCATCAATGAAAGAAACATTTTAAAACGAAAGGACATTTAAATAAAGTTTTAAATTCAAAACATATAATAGAGAACTGAGATGCGAAAATATCAAATTTTTTAAATAAAAACTCTTTGATATAGTAAGCCCAAGGGTGCACGTCCTGCCCATGCCCCACCAAAATATTGCCATGCCCCACCGGTTGGGCATGAGCCCCACGTTGGGAATGACTGGCCTAGAACAATAAAAATAAAATAGATGTTAAATAGTTTCTAATCTCGCCCAGGAAGAGAAATTCCTTGGCTGTATTAAAATATAATATTTAAAATTTGTGCTTAATTCGTGATAATGTTCAACGAAACAAAGCATTTCATCTCCAAAGAATTAATCATTTTTCTAAATTTTAGATATCATTTAGATGCTGATTTAAAATATCAACTTTGTAAGGGTTTGTTGTGTATTTTTGAAGTTTTAGCGGGACATATAAACACAGATAACTGACGTTTATATAATAGATATTTCTAGTCATAAAAAAAAAAACAAGAATAAAATTAACTCACCCGATTACTTTTCCAATATAAGGCAGAAAACATGCAAAAACAATGCATAAAGCGCAGATGACCAAATTCAACAAAATCACCCAATGTAACCTGAAAGAAAAAACAAACAAAAAAAAAAAAATAGTGCCACAGTATTAGCATCATCGGAAAATGAAAATTTGTTTTGAAAAGATAGATTTTTTTTCTTTACATAGGCATCATCACTTATCAAGACCCAGGGGTCACTCGAAGATAAGGATTAAAGAGTGTACAGTAGTCAATTGGACAATATAATAATTGTCCATAATGGAAATTCAGTAAATTTGTTAACTTAAGGGGAACGGCTTATCAAGAACTTGTTTACACTGGACTTGAAGACAACCATATTGTAGTCAGCTGGAAAGCAGAGAAGTGGAAGACAGTTCCACAGGCATGCAGTTCTAAGAAAAAAGCTTTGTTCATGGAATCTACATTTAGGTTTAGGCACAGATAAAGAGTTGGGGGAATTATTGATAGTGTTTTCAGCTAGACGAGTGTTGTGTTTCTTGTGAAAGTTTGGTGAGGGGGAACCATAGATTGAAACTCAGTCAAGCACTTGTCGCTACATCTCTTCTGTGAGAAAGAGGTTGCAGAGAAGAAAAAAGGACGTCTCCTATGAGGCTATGAAGTCTATTTTGAACACTCACAAGGCAGGATAAGTCCTTTCTAGAAGCTCCTGCCCAGATGTGGCAACAGTACTCCATCCTTGGACAAACTTGGCTCTTATATAGATAGAGAATTGCATCAGCAGTGAGATATCTACTGGATTGATAGAAGGATTCCACCATTTTTCCAGCGTCTTTGGCAACAGATTTGATGTACGTGTTCCATTTCAGATCAGGAGTAAAGGTGAAGCCCAGAAGCTTGTCAAAATATGAGGCCTCCCCAAGACGAGAGCCATTCATTTCAATTGATGCCATGTATATCCTCTTCATGTTCTTCCTTTGCTAAAACCACAATTTAGATTGGTAATATCCTAAAATGCTATTACCATCCAAAATGGCCTCTACCAAAGCTAAGGACCACGGCACCAGCTCATTGTATCCTTGATTATGTAATAATACAAATCTATAAAGTTTGGTTATGAAATCACACTATGTAGAAAAATAAATTCTTTCATATGAAGTGGTCTTTATTTATCCCTCTTTCTCTCAAATCCATTGTTATCACTTCCATCCACATTTACTTTGACCTTTCTCTGTCAGTTGACCCTGTTACACCACTAGGTGGTGATGGAATGAACTGGAAACCTGGGTGTGCCAAGTTCGAATCCAGTTGGTTCCATGGAAATACTTTCACTTAGCAACCTTCACATGGTCCTTTCTGTAAGTACTGAATGTCTTTCTAGAGAAAATTCTAACTAGAAAGATATCAGGGAAAAGAATGCCAACAATAATCATCTGATTCATACGAAATGAATGAATCATGCTCAACAACAACTATTTTACATATACAAAGTGCCTTCAATAAGTTTCCAGACTTTTTTTGTACAGGAATTTAAAATTGTTGGGAGAGGTAAAAGTTGTGAAAGAAGGACAAGTCTTACCCCGGCCAGATGATTTTAAGTGTGACGTGCAGTAGTTGAATCCTAAATACGTAGATGAGAAGTGGGAAAATGGCTCCAAGTTGAAAGAAGATGAATATACGTGCAACCACAGCCCATAAATCGTTCAGTGGTAGATTATTAAGAATATTCTGTGGATGAAAAGAAAAAATATGTATTGTTATTGGGTACACAAATTACATACACACAAAAAAGGAAAAGAGGAAATAAAAAAGAAGAAAAGAGATCAAAAGGAAAGTAAAGGAAATTAAAGAAAAGAAATAAAAGGAATAAAATAAAGAAAAAATAAGAGAGAAAGAAAATGCGATAATAAATGGTTTTATTTACTTCAAATATTAACAGAGGAAAATCACATAAATCAGGATTCATTTTATGCATATTATGTAATCTATATATCTATAAAAGTGAACGTGTTTGTGTACCTGTGTGTGTGTGTGTGTGTGTACATTTTCCTATGCAATAACTGTCGATCTTAAGTCTACGGACTCGAAATTTGATATACAGGGTACTGAGATTTGAGAAAATCTTTGTGATCGGTTTTCAGCCAGAAATTTGTCTGTTAAGGGGTTAAAGTTCAACGATTTGACCTTTGAGAACTCTACCAAACTCCTCCGACAATTTTGAATCTAAACACTTGAAATTTTAGATGTAGGTTCCTTAGACATGGATCTAACGGTAATAATTTGATTTGAGCCCAAAACAATACATTTTCAGGGGTCATAATAGGGGTCAAAGTTAAAAAAATTGACCGCTTTTTTTTTTGCTCAACATATACCTCCAAACATCTGGGAAATGCTGGGCTGAAATGCTAGTATATATATATATATATATATATATATATATATATATATATATATAAACACACACTTTTTTTTTTTGTTTAAATTTCATTCAGAAAAATATAATTTTCACAACAGAAATTTATTGTTTATATAAAGAAAACAATTCAGAGTATTTTCCTTAACCCATGGATTTTTGATGTAGACTCATCTCCTCTGAGGAAAAGTCAGTAGAAAATATGAGATCTGATTTGAAATCCAATACTTTTGGAAAAAATTTACGCTTCAAGTTCTTTATATCTTCAACTATTTATTCATGGTGTTTAGTTTGATTGTTTTGTAGAAAAAAAAGTTTTTGTCTTTGATTTTGCAGAACATGATTGAGTTTTGCAAAGGGACAAAAAAAAAATAACATCAATGTTTGGTGCATTTATGGTCAGGATTGGTTGGTTGGTTGTGTTTGTTTTACGACATATCAACCCTTTTCGAGTCATTTAATGCTGAATCCAAAGATTTTGAAGAAAAATTTTTTTAATAGAATATATTTGTTGTTTTCACGTTGGTTTCTATTTAACCCATAGTTGGGACCCTAACAGGTACAACCACTCCGGGTCAGAGTGGACTTGGGAGCAATGGTAATTAAAGGGTGGCTCCACACTCCCCAAAGCCTACAAGCTTGGGCCTCACCACTGGATGTAGTTTAAGGTCATATCCAGGACCTATGGTCAGGAAGTTGGTATCTTCAGACAGCCTTATATGCCAGATGCTCTGACAGATATTATCACTTTGGGTCAAAGTGGACCTAGGAGCAATGGTAACTAAGGGGCAACTTTACATTCCCTACAGCTGCCAAATGAGACCTCACCACTGGATGTGTTCGAAGGTCATACCCAGGACCGATGTTTAGGGTATAATGCTTAAAACATTTACGCATTGTTTTTTTTGTGTTCTCAAACATAAACCTTACAATGAAAACATCTCATTTTTATACAGAACTATGAAAGGAAAATATTTGTTCTTTTGGTTTTATTGAATTCCAGGATAAGAATTCATCTAATTTGGTAGAGTATTCAGCTTTGTGTTGTTACTTGAATTAACATCAATTTTTACGAGGAATGTTGGAGAAGGTACAACATTCCTCGTAAAAACTAGTCATACTGAGGAGATCTTATTTGAACTGAGAATACGAAATGTGATTTTGAAGATTTGGTTAAAGTTTACTTGTAAAGAAAAGTATTCCCATGCCAAGTTGTCCTTAGACACTCAAAGACACGGTCTAGTAGGCATTCAAGCTTTATCCAGTAGGTATTTCAACTCTTTCTATGGTAGATTAGAAATTGATGTGTATTAGCACTTGTTAACTGGTGATCCATTCATGTCTTTTTCATTTTTTTCATTTCCCAATTCAACTACGCATTTATTGTTAGCACTCTGCTTAGCACTTTCCAAAGACGTACTATTATCAAAATGCACTATATGTAGCCAGGAACCTCACCGCAAACAGAAGTTTTATTTATTTATTTATTTTGTGAACTGTTATTCTCATAATAGTTGTTGTTTCAGCTAAATACTCCTCTGGCCTTCTCCAGGTGGTTAACCGCGACGGGAGACCACCTGAAGAAGGTTAGAAGAATATTTGGTAGAAAGGTGGTGAAACAGTAACTATGAGGATGAGGATAACAGTCTACAAAATAAGTAAATAAATATACAAATTATTCATCTCAAAGGATTCCAATAAAAAAATATACAAACATAAGTTTTGTTCAGCTAAAAACAATCTGACTAGATGCAGAATCAGTTGTTCCCATCAAAGTATCAAAATGGTAAAAATAAATACTTACATCCGAGATGCAGGTTTTATCATCCGGAAAACTAATGTACAACCCAACTCCGATAGTAAGATATGTAATACACACTAGGAAGAATGCTATAGACAAGTCTCGACCCTGAAAAAAAAAAAGAAATCAGTAAAGATTACCAGACATTTCAAATATTTTCTTTATTAGTCAAAGTTATGAATAGTAAAAATTTCTACTTTTTTTGTTACCATTTTTTTTTTGATAAATACAAATTAATAAAGATGCATTCAGTTCGAAAGTTGATTGAAAAAGAATCTGATTTAAAAAATGTATTTGAAATATTAAATCAGACACCAATGTAAATTTATAAACATAAATTCAAAGTTGGTATCCGAAAGATTTTTTTTAATTTTTCAGTTATTGTTAATATGGTGTCTTATGTGTGTATGTATAAGCTGGTTAAATCCACATAGGGTTAATGCCATTTCCATTTTCCATTCCATATATATATAAATATATATATATATATATATATACCTAAAAAGTTGAGTTTTTTTTCTTGCTCTGACATTGACATTAAAGCACTACTTTTTATATTTAAAAATTATTAAAACAACTTTTTTAACATACTAAGTCATGGATATGTGAGTGACTACATGAAGGTTAACTAATTTGCATATTTTTTTGAAAAACGAGCATTAATTACTGATTGATTTTCTATGGTTTCTTATTAGATGATTGCTTATATATGTATGTGTGTGTGTGTGTGAGAAATTATTGGTGTGTGTGTGTGTGTGAGAATTTATTGGTGTGTGTGTGTGTGTGTGTGAGAAATTATTGGTGTGTGTGTGTGTGTGTGTGAGAAATTATTGGTGTGTGTGTGTGTGTGTGAAATTATTGGTGTGTGTGTGTGTGTGAGAAATTATTGGTGTGTGTGTGCGAAAAGTCTCACCAAAATCGTCTCTGAATATTTAGTTTACAGATTAAAATTTGATATATAAGGTATTTGGATCTGTACCACATTTTCAATTTGGTTTTTAGGTTGCAAAAATTGCTACTAGATCAAAATTGAAAACCAAACAGTTGACCCTAGTGGTGTGATACTATAAAGTGGACCTGAGGTGGACTTGAGTCACTAAGTGCTGAGAGGGGGAGGCAATAGACAAACGAATAAGAAATTTCCTACGATAAACAATAAAATAGCAAACAATGAATCTGTAGGTATTTTTAGATCAAGCCTGCAGATTTGAAAATGACAATAGAAATCCACAGAACAGATAAAACAGGGAAGGGCAGCTTCCGGTAGCCGGGATGAGGGCGACTTCAGATACCGACACAGAGAGTTAGTTGACAACTAGATGCCCTTCACAGCGGATGAGAGTTGATAGTGACAACCGTTGGATAGTTTTTAGAATTGACTGCGAAACAGAAACAGAGACAAATTGCGATTGACAGACGAAGGTAACATCGATAGAATGGGAAGAACACACACAAGTCCAACCGTCAAATATATGTGAAACATTGGCGTTGTTTTTCCTCTCTTGCTCCACAACTTATTATATTTCTACTTTGTGAAACCACGGGTGTTCCCATTGACAGTCGCCAGTGAAAAAATGATGATCCGGCCATAAGGGGAATAGTCAAATGAAAAATCCATGACGTTGGGAGTCAGCAATCTGTCGGAGCCTCACACGTCTTGTCACAGCGGGAATAGTTCACTAAACATGTTTACATGTACAAACCTACATTCATAGGTAAAACAATGTTATTTTTGACCATGACGTGGCTCAAAGGCTAAGGAATGCAGTTGGAGAATTGTATGTTTCAGTTTCGATTCTGGCTGATGGCACCAAAGTTATATTTTTTTTACTTTTGATATTTCTACTAAACATTAAGTATAATATAATAATCGATAGAGAATTGAGTCTATAATAATAAATACAAAATCTGCATTAATTAAAATATCATATTTAAACATTTTGTGATTGGGCAATGACGGGCAGCCTGCTAGCATATATATAAGTGACCTTGTGTGTGTGTTGAACGATTTCTACTAAAGTACTCTGTCAATCTTTGATCTACAGACTATTATTTAGAAACCCATTCTTAACATGAGAAGAGGGTCGCATTTTGTAACTATCCTGCACTGTCACCTAACAATTTAATAAACAAAAGATACTGTAAAAATTAAATTTAATCTGAAAATTCTATCTAAAAAATAGCACTGTCTGTATTCTGCATAAGTATCAAAATTTCTTCAGCTGAGTGTGAACTATATTTTGCGGACAAAATCATAAACCAGGAATGGTGTTTCCCTATACCCCATCCCATAACCTGGAAATTGATCTTGCCCGGCTCTTTCTACTTTTCTTATTCCCAAACGGGTCCATACTGGGCCCAACTCTCTTCCTGATCTACATCAATGATCTCCCAAAACACATACTAAAATCTTTTGTTGACATCTATGCTGATGACACGACCATCTATGGCAACACATCAAAGGCCGTAAATGATGATGTTCTCTCTGATTCTCTCTTCTCTGATCTTGAGCGCGTGGTACAGTGGGGAAAGAGGTGGCTGGTTACCTTTAATGCCTCTAAGACCAAGTTCCTATCTCTACATCATAAACGCTCTGATCCCCATCTGGCATCAATTGAAATGGATGGCTCTCGTCTAGGGGAGGCCTCATGTTTTGATAAGCTTCTGGGTTTGACCTTTACTCCTGATCTGAAATGAAACACATGCATCAAGTCTGTGGCCAGGGTCGCTGGGAAAATAGTGGGATCCTTCTACCGCTCCAGAAGATATCTCACTAATGATGCAATTCTCTATCTATATAAGAGCCAAGTACGTCCAAAGATGGAGTACTGCTGCCACATCTGGGCGGGAGCTGCTAAAAACAGCCTATCCTGCCTTGACAGAGTACAAAATAGACTTCGTGGCTTGGTGGGGATGCCCTTTTCTCTACCCTGCAAACCCTTTCTCACAGAAGATACGTAGTGAGCCTGTCATTCTATCGTTATTTCCATAGCAAGTGCTCATCTGAGCTCCATTCTCTGGTCCCCCCTCGCCAATCCTTTTCAAAAAACACCCGACTAGCTGAAACCACCATCAATAATTTTCCCCACTCCTTATCTGTGCCTAAATCAAAACGTGGATTCCATAAACAAAGCTTCTTTCTTAGAACTGCACGCCTGTGGAACTCTGTTCTGCTTGCCTGTTTCCCTCCTGACTTCAACCTGGATATCTTCAAGTCCAACACAAACAAATTCCTGATGAACCACCCCCCTAAGTAATGACACCTTATCAATTCTCCAATACTATTGCTACACTATCCCATTGATTACTGTACACACAATAACCCTTATCCCCGAGTGACCATTGGGCCTTGATAAGTGGTGAACTCCATGTAAAAAACCCCCCAAAAAACCCTATCAACTACTCAGATTCTCTCTGCCCGTAACCATCGTGGATATGATACAAAAATGTATGCAATGGTTAGGTCCAATTTTAGTAAGTTTGGGGAACTACCTCATAGTTAACCATAATCACAGGTCCACTCTAATCTGGAATGATAGTACCTGTCAGGCTTCACTTAGTACCTGGTGCAGCATTCATCCTGGGTGGTTGAGATGGCTTCCTCCAAAAGAGAACATTTCTAAGCAATATTAAATTCACAAGTGATTCTTTTAAAAATAAAATAAAATAAAAAATAAAATAATGCCATCGTTTCCATGACCACAGATATAAATGCAACTTTTCTCTTCCCTACAACCTCATCCTCACAGAAGAGACATGAGCCTATCTCTGCTCTATCGTTATTTTCATGGCAAATGTTTGTTTCAGCTACAATCTATAGCCCCCGCCCCCTTTACCTAGCTACAACTACTTTCAACAATTTCCCCCACTCTTTATCTGTGCCAAAATCTAAATGCAAATTCTATGAACAAAGTTTCTTTCCTAGAATTGCTCACCTGTGGAACACTGTTCTATTGGTTCCCGGCCAATTACAATATCATAGCCTTCAAGTCCAATGTAAATAATTTCTTGTTGAATGTAAGGTGGTAGTGTAGTGTTACTATCACCTTACATTCATTAACCCTTATCCTCGAATGGCCTTCAGGCTTAAGTGGTAACTCCCTTGTAAAAAAAAAAATAACTGCTGATAGGCTGGGAATGCTAATTCAAAAATGAACAGATATGCTCAAATTCATGTCAGAATCAGCAACAAATTTAGTGACAGCTTTATGTTGAAATGGAAGTATGTAAATGTAAGGTTAAAATGATGATGATTATTATTATGTATGAATTTATTGAAAAAAAAAACAAACAAACAAACAATTATTGAATATAATAATAAATCGGTATTAAATAGTAAGTGGGACTGATCAACAACAAGACAGACAGAGGGACAAAGTTGAAATTTAAACCTTAAATATTATATTAAACATTTAACATTTAAATAAATTTACATTCATTCGGTGAAACATCAACTAATGTCTTTAATATTAATGTCTAAGTGAAAATTATCTAACGCTTCAAATCAAAAGAATGCAATGAAGAAATTTGCAAGTTTCATGTAATTAAATTTAATGATTTGGCATACAAATCATCAACTCTGCCTTTTCATACAGTTTTCATATTTAGGATGCAGCAAGTGTCATGGACTCTGGAATTGGCGATTACACCTGAGAGTATCCTGTACCTCTACCAGGCCAACATTTGCCCATGCATGGAGTATTGTGGCCACATTTGGGCTTGTGCATCTGCTAGTAGTTTCTCACTCCTAGACAGGGATAAAAAAAAAAAAGTGTCCAACCTAACAGATCCCACACTGTCACCTAAACTCAACCTCTGTCCCATCAACAAAATGTTGCATCCCCTGTGCCTATTTTGGATGATGCTCTAATGAACTCCAACCCCCCTCTCGATGTAAATACCTCCGACTAACCTGATAGCAGCAGCAAATCCCACCTCTACATTGTAGAGATCCCTAGACCAGATTTTACTCAAATAGTTTTTTCTCTCCAACTGTTGGACTTTGGAATTCCCTCCCAGGTCCTTGCTTCCCCGACTATACTGACATGCAAAAGTTCAAGTGTAATGCTAACAGACATCTTGCTCCCTACGTAGTATCCCCGTAAATTTTTTCTCAAATAGTTGCCAAGAGGCACTCTACCTTGTTTGGGATGGAAAAGCAAAAAATCTCACACCTGTGTTTCATGCAATCTAGTCCAAATATGGTTGATATCAGCCACATTGGTTGCAATTATATCATTTCTCATACAATCAACCCACATCTTCTTTAATCGACCAGTCCCTCTAGTGTTCAGGATATCCAAACATGTTATGCAGATAATGCAAGAGGTGGCATGCTGTACATGGTCAAAACATTTGAGATACTGAGCAAGGAATTCTTACCAATACCAAATTTCTGATAAATCACAATTGATAAGATCTTTACTTCATGAACCAATTCTTTTCAAACTTGTTTCAGACATTTAAAAAGATTGAATAATAAAAGCAAATAAAAAAAAAAAGAAAAAAAAGGTACCTACATTATTTTCTGGTTTTTCTTGATGCTGGATAATAGCAATGATACAATTATGGATGAAATAAGCTAAAGCTGCAATTCCTGTCAAAGCTGGGAATGATGTGTTAAAGTCTTGGAGAGGGGAAGAAAAGAGACAAAAACAGTTTAGGAAAAATACAAACAAAAGAAAAACAATGTTCAGGAAATAACAGGTAAAAGAAGTTGCATCGATCGTTCATTGGATTTTATGACACGTTAATCCTCATCGTCTCTTTGCTGAAACTGTACATGTTTTATATACAATTTGTTTGTAGATATGTTTGTTTTGTTGGCATATTTTTTAAACAATCTCTAAATGATAGTTTTTATTTTAAACCCCATAAATGAGCCTTGGCAGAACTGGTGTGTCAATGTGCTTATGCCATGTATTAAATCACTGAAGTTAAGCAATGTTGAGCATAATCAATATGTAATGGGTGATCACTTTAGAATACCAGCAAGGCTCATGCCTCTTTAGAAAAAAATAAAATAATGCCATCATTTCCCCTGACCACGAATATAAATGCAACTGGGAACCACTTGTGAATTTAATATTGCTTAGAAATGTTCTCTTTTGGAGGAAGCCATCTCAACTACCTAGGATGAATGCTGCACCAGGTACTAAGTGAAGCCTGACAGGTACTATCATTCCAGATTAGAGTGGACCTGTGATTATGGTTAACTATGAGGTAGTTCCCCAAACTTACTAAAATTGGACCTAACCATTGCATACCCTTTTGTATCATATCCACGATGGTTACGGGCAGAGAGAATCTGAGTAGTTGATAGGGTTTGGGAATAAGAAAAATAGAAAGAGCCAGGTAAGATCAATTTCCAGGTTATGGGATAGGGTATAAGGAAACACCATTCCCGGTTTATGATTTTGTCCACAAAATATAGTTCACACTCAGCTGAAGATATTTTGATACTTTTGAAGAATACGGACAGTGCTATTTTTTAGATAGAATTTTCAGATTAAATTTTATTTTTACGGTATCTTTTGTTTATTAAATTGTTAGGTGACAGTGCAGGATAGTTACAAAATACCATCCCTTTCTCGTGTTAAAAATGTGTTTTTAAATAATAACATTATTATTTCAGCACAGTATTATACATTAGTACGAAAATTTGGATATTGCAATGATAAACGTGTGTGCTTTCTAGTGAGTTGATTTTGATTGGCAGGGAAATATAAGTACATCATGAGTTATCTCCCCTGCTATAGCTACTACTTGAATAATTTAATAACTATTAATCATAACTTAAATTTTATTTCTTTTCCTTGGAATGAAAAAGGAAAATACAAGGAAGATACAAAGAAAATTTATTAAGAACTAGCTAGACACCTGGCGTTGCCTGGTCATACAATAAACTTAAACATAATATTTTAATTTATGCAGATTGCATATTTATTATTATAGAATTAATCCTCTATTGATTATTATATATTAAAAGGAATAATTTGCCCGGTTGATTAATTTAAAAAAAATAAAATGTAATAATGATAATGTTGTTCAAATTCTGTCTGTATTTGTTTACAATACCACGTAAGCTGATATTTGGTCTTGATGATGAATGCTTTGGAAAAGTCACTTCTGATTAATGTTTAGTTTTAAAATATGCAAAAAAAAAAAAAAAAAATGATTTGCGACGATTTTAAATGATATTGCTTATTTTATTATAAATTGAACTCATTAATAGAAAAAAAAATTAAAATAAAATGGTGAGGTACACCTCGGCTTGAACAGGGGATTATTCGATCTGTAGTCGAATGCTCTACTACCTAGCTATATCTCCAGATGACAACATATGTTTTCCTTAAAGAAAAAATGATTTGCTGAGATTTTATTATTTCCCTTGGCTGGTGTAATATGAAATATTCCCCTGCAAAAATTCTTTTTTTATCTATAAGAGAGAAAAGACTATTTTTAAGATTAGATTTTTTTGATTTTCGATACTTAATGAATGAATTTCTGTACAAAACATGTTCGGGCAATGCTGAGTAGAAAGCATTTATTCAGTTATCTGTTTATCTTTCTATCTATCCGTCTATTTAATTATCTATCTAATTAGCCGAGTAAATAACAGAGATTGAATCATGGGAAACAATGTTGAGCGAGCATGCAGGTGCAGAAAAGGTCAAAGGGTCATGCTATAACATGTATCAAACTTGGTTGACCGGTCAGTTTGCACCGGAAGTATCCAAATGGGGACCGGAGCTGATGTGTCAGGCATTCCGGTTTGAATAAGCTGATTTAAGTTTAGTGAGTTGGGTTCGAGAAATCAAGGAAGCAATATGGGTTAAACAGGTCTCCCCATAAGGGGGTGGCAATCTCCAAATGGATGCAAAGAAACGCCACAAGTCCAAGATCATCGATTTTGCTCCATGCTGTGGATGACAAGATACCTGGGTTGGTTGGTTGGTTAGTTGTTTTTGTTTTACGGTATATCAACCCTTTTCGGGTTATTTAATGTCGAATCCAAAGATTTTGAAGAAAATTTTTTTTAATAGGGTATATTTGTTGTTTTCACGTCAGTTTCTATTTAACCCATAGTTGGGACCCTAACAGGTACTACCACTCCGGGTCAGAGTGGACCTGGGAGCAATGGTAATTAAAGGGTGGCTCCACACTCCCCAAAGCCCACAAGCTGGGGCCTCACCACTGGATATAGTTTAAGGTCATATCCAGGACCCCCATTGAGGGACTTTTATCCTCTGCAGGGGGGCAGTCAGCGTATTCTAATGCCCCACCGACAGGGCCGAGATGCCTGGGAGTGAAATAAACCAATATATAAAAACATACATCGTCTTGTGTGTCTTGTATGCGTGCTTATTATAACAGAACCCAGCTCCCCAAGACGTTAGCGAATCTCCCAGGCAGCAGCAAAAAGCAGAAGGCCACACAGCAACAGTTATGCCATTATAAATGTACCGTGAATTATATGTAATACACACATGCATCAACGAACACTGGACAAGTCACAGGCCCATTAAGACATTTAGGACACAAGGACAATAGTCCGTTCAATAAATAGTTGGAAACGCACAGCTAGATAAGAAAAAATGATTTAGTGAGAATAAAAACCACAACAGATATCTACGAACACTGCCAGACACATAAATTACCCTTGTGTGAAATCTGAAAAAAAAAAAGAAGCTCAGCCATTTCAGAACCTATGAAGGAACTCACACACAAAGTGACTTTTATATGAGAGTGGAGATTAAATGAGAGCATAAAAATGAAAGGAAACAAATAAACCATGAGTTATCTCCTCCGCGATCACTACTCCTTGAATAATGTCAACAACCATTAATCTTAACTTTTTTGGGAAAAATTGGTGAGAGTATATGTTTACTATTCAATTTGTCATCAGTGGTCTGGTCAGCATAGATTACAATGAACAATTCAGGACCATCTGTTCTGAGCTCATTCTATCCAATTTCATCCCAGATACAAAAATGAAACTGTTGCTCGTCAAGATATGACACAAACATTGTTGCTGGTTATTATCCAATCTTCAACTTGTATAGTAGCTGTAATAACAGTTGCTACACTCATGCTCTGCTCAACAACATTGCTGACCCCAACGTTCTTTCCATGATACTGTTCTCCATCTCTTTTAGCTATATTTTCATCGTCATTTCTCACATTTGCGGCTGCTGAGGAGGTGCACATGGGTTTACATAGATAAGGTTGGTTGTTGGTTGTTTTGTTTTACGGTATATCAACCCTTTTCGAGTTATTTAATGCCGAATCCAGTTATCTTGGAAACAGTATTCGTGTTGCATCCAGTTATTTTGTAAAAGGTTTTTATTCTTCAAACTCTTTGAACTTTCAATCGCAAGTTTGTAGTGTTTGGTTTGGTTAGGTTGTTTTATAGTAGGCTTGATTGTTTTTGTTCCCGACCCTGCAGAACATGAATGAGTTTTGCAATGGGAGTAGGAAAAGGGTTACAGTATTAATATTTGGTACATTTTAAGTTAGGAAACCAGTGGGGGGAGATAGAAAGAGAAAGGGGAAATGAAAAGAAGAAAAAGGTGGGTTTTTTGTTTTTGTAGAACATAATTAAGTTTTGCAAAAGGAAGTAGAAAAATAAAAAGCATCTATGTTAGGTGCATTGCGTCTCAGGAAGCCAATATCTTCAGAAAATCTGATCTGGTAGCACCACATAAATATAAAACAAATAAAATAACTTAAAAAGAAAACATATGAACCTCGGCACATTTTACAAATATCAGTTGCACTATGGATGTATATGTGGCACCATTGTAGTAAACGACCCTCAAAGTGCTAACATCCTTATCTTAGTTTTTCTGTGGAGTCGAATTCGTCAGTTGGCATCAGTTCATCTCAGTCTCCCCTGAGCCACGACTTATGTTTGACTCCAACTTGTAACTTCTATCACCTCTGTCGTCAACCACTGCAAACACGAAATGGTCTGAAAATTATACCCAACAGTTGTAAACTGTCCCAAACTCGTTGACACAAAACAACCACTAAAATATACAGACCATTTCTGTTCCAATTATCGTCACACCATGATCAACAATCCTACCTCAGTTTCCTTTTGTGTTCCTTGGTGAACAATTTCTGTAATGTTACACACTTTACGCACACATTAACATGTAGACACCCTGGACCCAACACGTTGTAGCAAAGTACGTCGCAAGGAACATAGGACAAGTAATAACTCAACTCCTTTTATTATTTTAACAACAACATTTATTTTCGGGTACTTTCCTGAATAAAATATGATTGTGCTCCTTCTTGCTAACTTCTTGAACATCATCCGGTCCGTGCACACATTCTTTTTATAGTTTTTTCTTTTTCCTTACTGCGTTACTGTGATGTCATTTTGCACATGGCTCAGAATTTGCATATGTGCTCTGTTACACTTCTTATCCATTGTTTTCCACCAACCCTATTTTCTATAACTTTTGTTTCCCCAATAAACTTATTCTTTCTTGTATTTTGTCATACTTCTTTTTCCTCTTTCCCCCCTGACTTCCCAACAACTAACTATATACACCTTTCATGTTTGGTCTTTTGTTCAACACACCTCGACTGATTGGTTGGTTGGTTGTTTTTGTTTTACGGCATATCAACCCTTTTCAGGTTATTTAATGCCGAATCCGGTGATTTTGAAGAAAATTTTTTTAATAGAATATATTTGTTTTTTGCAAGTCATTTTCTATTTAACCCGTAGTTGGGACCCTAACAGGTACTACCACTCCGGGTCAGGGTGGACCTGGGAGCAATGGCAATTAAAGGGTGGCTCCACACTCCCCAGAGCCCGCAATGCGGGGCCTCACCATTGGATATAGTTTAAGGTCATATCCAGGACCACCTCGACTGATAGTCCTATTCAGCTTCCTTAGTGTACCTTGGTGAACAATTTCTTATACCCATTGTTCTGCCGATAAACCCATTTCTCCTTCATTCTGTCATATTTTTTTTTTCTTTTACCTCTACTTCCCAACACTCTGGAGGGGAATGTTGATAGTATAACACAGCTAGAAGCAGCCCTAAATATTAGTTGCATTTTCTGGGTGCGTGTGTGAGTGTGTGTGTGTGGCACCATTGATCCTCTACACACTAAGGTCCACATTTACATTCTGTCAAAGCCGTGTTCATCAGTTGATGTCAGCGCATCTCAATCTCCTAAAATTCTCTCAATCTTCTCCAAACCATGATTTGCATTCTACTATAACTCTCCGACCTCTCTTGGAGGAACTTCCAAATTGCTAGTTGCATCCAACTTTGCCAAACTCACAACTGCTTTCAACCAGACATTGTCATCAACTCATAACGATCATCAACCATCATACCTAAAACTGTCCTCAACTGTTCCCAACTGTGATAAAAACTGTCGCAAAATCCAGTCACTCCTAAAATTAGCTCTAAAATATACTGACTGATCATTTGTTAAGTCTTTTGTGTCCATCTCTGCCACACCTTGATCAACAATTCCAATTCAGCTTACTTTTATGCATTTTGGTGAATAACTTCCTATCTATTGCCTTTCCACCAACCCCATTTCCTATACCTTTTGTTGACCCAATAATCTTATTTCCTCTTGTCTTTGATCATTTTCTTTTTCTCCAACACTTAAGGGAGGGGAAGTGCACCAATAGTATCACACAAGTAGAACTAGCCTTCTTACTTAACCAATGCCTGTCATCTTGTCAGCATGTTTAGATCTGCTGGGAATTATTTCATGGTGTGCATCACTGATCGACCTGTTGGATATCTGTGAAAATGTGCAATTTTGGAGGTAAGTTTTCAGTCCTTCAAGACAGTCAAATCAGAGTTTTCCTCGAGTTTACTAATTAGTGTTTCATGTAACATTTCCATAGATTTGGAAAAAAAAAAAAAGAAAAGAAATTTTAGATAATTGGGGGGGGGGGGGGGTATATACCCCCCCCCCCAAAAAAAAACTTTCTAATTTACATACGAGACGAAGAAAATGATTCAACTTACTTGGCGAATAAAAAGATTCACCGGGTTGAGAGAATTGGATGTTGATACCCCACTTTGCAGCTTTGCCGATTGTGAATATAATCAAATATGCAACGGAAATGGAAGCTGAAAATAAAAGTTTTAATAATCAAATACTCGTGAAAGATGAAAACAAAGAGAGGCAGATTTTTCTACATATTGTAAGGCTTAGATCTGTGTAGCATAAGGAGATATGTACAAAACAGGAGACTTTGTTGGTATGGTCATGTTGAAAGAATGGGTCAGAGTTCTTGACTTAGCAGATGTAAAACAGTTGAGGTTGCAAGGTAAGCTCAGAGGGAAAAATCAAGAAAAACATGGGAGGAAATGCGGATGAACTTTAGAGAAAGAAGGATAAATAAAGACCTGGCCTGAGATAGGTAGGTTTAGAAATTAATTTCCAACACATGCCAGCATTTAAAATGAAGGTTAAACCGAATACGATGCTGATGATGAGGTAAATTTGCAAGTATTTACCATTCTATGAGTGCTGAATATCTATAGCAATGTCATATACATGGCATCATAGTTTTAGGCTTTTCAATATACTTTTTGAAGATACAAGGTGCCTTCAATAAGTTTCCAGACTTTTTCGTATGGGTACTTTTATTCATAGTATACACATGAACACATGAAACTTTAGTCCCCTTTGAATTAATCTCCTCTGGCTGCAATACACCTGTGGTACTATTCCAACAACATCTGGAATGGCCTCAGGGAAGTTCTCTTGTATGAATGTGTCAATGACCCTCGTCACAGCCTCTTTCATGTCCTCAATCGTCTCATAACGACAGCCTCTAAAGTTTTCCTTGAGCTTAGGGAATAACCAAAAGTCACAGGAAGCAAGGTCTGGACGATAGGGAAGGTGCGGAACTGTCTTGATGTCCATCTTGGTCAAATAGTCTGTGACAAGGATGGAGTTGTAGACTGGTGCATTGGGATAAACTTTACGCAAATCTTCTGCATCTTCAGTTCCTCACGAATAATTGTGTGTACAGTTCCCACACTGACATCAAACTGTGTATATGTCTCTACAGACACATGATGGTCCTTATCCTTGAAATTCTTTATTTGGCCAATCAACTCTAGTGTCCTGACTTCTTTACTCTACCCACACCTCTCATCATCCCTCACAGACTCTCTGCCTTCCTTGAATCTCTTATGCTACTCCAAAACTGATGCTTGATTCATGCAAGATGGTCCAAAAGCAGTCTGAAGTATTCCATAAGTTTCTGTGGCATTTTTTCAAGTTCAAAGCAGAATTTTACTGCATATTGTTCTTCTAAAGTGTTCTTACATCAAAATTGCATTTTTGAAATTCACCAGCTATGATAATCAGGCTTTAGTAGGGTGTATTCCAATTACTGCTATAGCTGTTCATTTGAACCTGAAATCATAAAAATTGGTCAGTCATCTCATAAGATGTATAGCAATAACACTGAATTTTCAAGAGTCTATGACAATTCTGAACCTTAAATAACTATTAATACTAGCTTTGGATACACTTCATTGCGGAGGTCCCCAGAGGTCGGAAAAGTTTCTACTATAATAGCTTTTTTCCTTAAGCTTTTAGAATTCCCTCTCTGTCTGTGTGACTATACCAACATGCAGAAATTTAAATGCAATGCGAAGAAACATCTAGCTGCACAACTTCCTACTTAGGATGCTATTATTAATCTGGTCCATAATTCACAGTAATCTCTTATGTCTCAGTGGAAATTAGCTTTATGTTTAAGTGAAGTTAAAAAAAATAAAAAAATAGCGAATTTTGATAAATTTGGATGTAAAATTAAGGAAATTGAAAAATATTTTGGGCATTTTGAAAGATTTTAGCTTATTGAAGACATATCTACCAAAAATTTGGCTTGGTCAGTTTTGTGAATTCATGGTTATAGAAATTTCATGTAAAACTTTGTGAAAAATTAATGCACAAATTTGGAGGAAATAACAGAATGACAAATCTGTTCAAATTAACATTAGGTGCATTGAATCGTTCGATAGCTCGGATAATATCACCTGTGTGAACTACACCTACAAGTGAAATGCAGTATTCTCTCAATTAGACTGGTTGACCCTGACCATTGATCAATGATTGATTCTTCTGCTCAGCATCTTTTGTGCCTTATCATTGATTGGTTCTTTCATTCTTCTGCCAAGGCGTGCTACTGTCATGTGACATCTACGATTTGCTGGTCACTGCCAGAGGAGCAAGCAAGAGCTGATGAGGAATCAATTGCTGTGGGCGCACGAGCATAGGACGACCTTGATCAACGTACATCCAGCAAATTGCACAGAATGCCAACTGTGATCCTAAAGATCTGAGGCAGCTGATGGAAGACAGGGAAATATGGGAAGTGAGAGTCACATTGGCCTGGACAAGGAGCCCGATCAGATAAATAAAATATTAGGTGCACAAAAAAAAAAGGGACCCGTGGCATAATGGTTAGAATACTAAAGTAACAATTACTTCAAAGTGACAATTGTATAAAGGTTATAGGTTCAATCCTCAGTGCATCACTGAAAACTTCTACCCAATCATGGCTTAAAATTCAATCCAACTTCAACAGAAAGATTGTCAATACATTATTATTGAAATTCTTCTGAGATAAATAATCTGCATATTTTATTTATTTGCGGACTATTATCCTCATCTTTTATAGCTGTTGCTTTATGACGTTTCGGCCAATTATTTCTCTGGCCTTCATCAGGTTGTTAACTGCGACAGGATAAAAATAACCTGACGAAGACCAGAGGAATAGTTGGCCGAAACGTTGTTAAACAACAACAATAAAGATGAGGATAATAGTTTGCAAATAAGTAAATATAATGAAGATTATCACGTTTGACAAGATGCACCTGAAATAGGTCGGAGGTTACATTAGCTGAAACATGAGAATAGCATCCAAGATAAGAACAATAGTTTGAATAATTCAAATAATACCCAGTCACAAAAAAAGTGGGGAGGTTAAAATCAATTACATAAACGTAGAAAAATAAATTTGGGTAGTTATACAGAGAACATACTGTGCTACTTTTTGATAATATTTTCAAGTTAAATTTAAGTTTTACGATATTCTTGTTTATTAAATTGTTAGGTGAAAGTACAGAAAAGTTACAAAAACTCCCCCCTTCCTGTAATAATGGTTTTCTAAATAACATTATTATCTCCACATGCTATCTTTCTTGCATAAGTACTGAAATTCTTAATCAAATGAACTTACCTAAAGAATTGAATTTGGTAAAGAAAGTTGGTGACTTGAAGTTTATAAGTGGAAACAGAACTAACAAAAGGAAAAATGGCACAGTCTTTGTTAATTGCCAAATCTGTTGGAATTCGTCATTTTTTTGCTGGAGTGCATCATCGTCAACAAAAAAAAAGTTTGAGCTTACTTCCACTGATGCATTTCTCGGACAAAGCACTGAAATAGACAAACAAATAAATATTAAAAAAAAAACCAAACAAATTGTCCGCAATCACAGAATAAGAAATTTAGGTGCTTGTGATTTTTGGAATATGACATTTTCATTCCATGATGGGTACATAAACAGATTTTTCTGTATTTTTGTTTTTTTCTAATTAGGTTGAAATTAAATAAGAACCGAAATTTGAAACAAAATTATTTTATATATTTTTTATTTAATAAAAACTTCTACCTGAAGATTTACACGTCCACCGGTTACTCCAAAAATTTCCTCAACTTTCCCAGCCGTTTAAAAACAAGGACCCCATCAAACACAGTGCTAAGCACTATATTAAGACAACAGGGCCGCCCGTCTATTCAACCCCCAGACGCTTGAAACCGGATAAATACAAAGTGGCAAAATCCGAGTTTCAAAACCTACTACACATGGGAATAATACGGCCCTCGAAAAGTGCTTGGTCATCACCATTCCACATGGTACAGAAAGCTGACAACACCACATGGCGACCGTGCGGAGATTTTAGACGTTTAAACGCAAAAACTGTTCCAGATAGATATCCTATTCCCCATATCCATGACTTCGCCAATGGACTCCAAGGCGCCACAGTTTTCTCAAAACTGGACCTCGTAAAGGCATATTTTCAAATTCCAGTCGTGGAAGAAGACATTCATAAAACTGCACTAACCACACCATTTGGCCTTTACGAGTTCCTAAGGATGCCTTTTGGGTTGAGAAACGCCTGTCAAACTTTCCAGCGTTTGATTGACAAAGTTTTCAGAGGTCTGCCGTTCATATTCGCTTATGTGGACGACGTTTTAATCGCCAGCAGAAACCTCGAAGAACACCGGCTACACTTGGAACAAACTTTTGAAAGACTGTCACATTTCGGTCTTAAACTAAACACCAATAAATATGTTTTTGGCCACCAGGAAGTTCAATTTCTCGGTCATTTAATTGACAAGGATGGAATCTCCCCTTTGCCTGAAAAAGTAAGTGCTATTTCGAATTTCCCTCTACCGACATCTGTCAGACAAGTACACCGTTTTGTAGGCATAATTAACTATTACCAACGTTTTTTGCCTAACTGTTCCACGTTACTCGCACCTTTAACGGACTTGTTAAAAAAACGAACTAAAAACCAACAGTTAGTTTTGGAAGGACCTGCACTACAGGCCTTCGAACAATCGAAAACTGCTTTGGCAAACTTCACCAAACTTACATATATCCAAGACAGCGATACAATGGAACTCACTCTTATGACGGACGCATCGGAAATAGCAGTAGGAGCTGTCATTCACCAAATTTCTGACAACAAAATGACCCCTATTTCATTCTTCTCTGCCAAGTTAAACAAAGCGCAGACTAAATATAGTACTTTCTCTATAGAGTTATTTGCAATTTACCTTGCAATTAAGCACTTTAAACATCTCCTCGAAGGCACAAAATTTTCCATTTATACAGACCATAAACCTCTAACATTTGCTCTACACACACATGTCGACAAATATGGTCCACGAGAAATTTGACATCTGGACTTTATAGCCCAATATTCCACCGATATACGGTACGTAAAAGGACAGGAAAACATTGTAGCTGATGCTTTATCTCGTGCAACAATTGCTTCTGTAAATTCCACTCCAGTAAGTATGGAATTAATAGCACAAGAGCAATTAACCGATACCACACTCCCAGCTATAATGGACAAAACTTCTCTGAAGCTGAAAGAAATGCCGATACCATTCGGAACAACAACTTTCTATTGCGATGTTTCACAAAAACACCCTCGCCCTTATATTTCACTCAGCCTCAGACGACAAGTTTTCCAGCACTTCCACAATTTGTCCCACCCAGGAAAACGTGCCACCGTGAAATTAATAGCGGAACGTTTTGTTTGGCCAAATATGAATACGGACATCCGTAGTTGGACCAAAACTTGCATTCCTTGCCAACAAAACAAAGTTCACAGGCACACAAAATCACCTTCAGGAACTTTCAGTGTACCAAACGCTAGGTTTACTCATGTGCATATCGACTTGGTTGGACCCTTACCCACTTCAAAAGGACATACACACATCCTTACTATAGTCGATAGATTTAGCAGATGACCGACATCAATACCAGTGAAAGACACATCAGCCGCAACAATAGCCAGAGCGATTTTACAAGATTGGATGGCAATTTTCGGAGTGCCCTCCGTAATCACAACGGACAGGGGCTCACAGTTCCAATCAACACTTTTCACTGAATTCAGCCATTTGTTGGGAACAAGGCACATTAAAACTACTGCCTATCATCCTTGCGCAAACGGTATGGTGGAACGATTGCATAGACAATTAAAAGCATCTTTGGCTATGAACGAAAATAAATCAGACTGGTCAGACAATTTGCTACTCATTCTCTTAGCAATTCGTAACACTGTGAAGGAAGATTTGCAGAGCACACCTGCAGAATTAGTTTTCGGATCAACACTGATTTTACCAGGACAATTCTGCAAAAACAATACAGACATTTCCCCAACGACAATTTTTGTGATGGACTTAAAACACAAAATGTCAAAATTAAAATTTACTCCGACGAAAAAGCCAGACACAAACATTTTTGTCCCAAGCGATATTTACGTTTTTATCAGAAATGACACAGTAAAAAAACCACTATGTCCAAACTATACCGGACCTTATTTAGTTCTCGACACGAGTACAAAGTATTTTACCATATTAAAAAAAGAAAAAAAAGACACTATAGCAATAGACAGACTTAAACCTGCATACATAGACGAATAATTACACATTTCTCCTACTCCAATACAAGAACATACACACTCAGAAACGGACAAAGAAATTACAAAAAACAACACACCACAAACAACAACAAAAACTGGTCGAAATATATATAATATATAACTTATTAAAAAAAAAAAAAAAAATATACATAAAAAACAAAAACGAAATACGTTTCTCTTGTATATATATATATTTTTTTTTCTCCCAAGGAGGGGGAGTCTTGTTCGAACATGTTTTCCCTTACATATACACACCCACACGTACGCACGCATATACACATCCTCATACACACACCCACATGTACGCACGCACATATGCACAGACACGTACATATACTCACGTTCACGTATATACACTCATATTCACGCACACGCTACCGTACACACATATACGCACACATACGCGCACAAATACGCACACATGCGAAACGTCACTTCCTTTAAAGTGAAAGCCAGACATGCGCAGTCAGAACACTAACCCCAGTATAAAAGTCAACAAAACCTGTCAAATTCCCCTTTTTGCGTCTGGACCAGCGTTCGACCTGCTTAGTTGACGAACTGACCGCATGTTCTAACGTCACTTTCCCTGCTACTGTAATGTGGGGCAAGCGCAAGCACACTTAATACGCTTTCCCTCTCCATGAACTGGATTGACTTACTCTCTCTATTTCCCCTTCGCTTTGGCCCATCGACACAGACATGTGCGCGACTTTCTACTGAGTTTAACCCTTTCTTTCTACAGCCGGCTTGCCACTTCGCATTTCTCTATTCCTTCCACGTGCATAGTCGTCAACGGCTGAATGAACACGTGTACACGAAGACCATCATTTCTCAACAGAAAATAAACGACATGTTTATTTTATTCCAGCATTTGAGTTCTGTGTTTTCTTCATTCAATTCGTTTCATTATTTTTTCTTGTAGCGAGTTAGGGTATTTTATATCATGGTCTGCAACAGTTTCTTTATAAAAATATAACTACTTGATCAATATACATGATTTTTGGACTATGGCACTTTCGTTTTGTCATGAGTACTAGCTTTATGCCCGCATGCAGCTAGTTTCTTTACAGTTGGTGCATGCTACTCATAGTCATTTATGTCTCAGTTTCTCTGCACCTTCAACACAACAGGAAAATGCATTTTCTAACCTTGACTAAAATCAATCCAAGGCAGTTACTTCCCTTGTATTACTATGCGAGTTGTCTACCTTGGATTTATATACGAGTTAACACTAGGTGCGTGCAAAATGAATGGCTGGGGCTAAAAATGTATAAACATTTTGACCCCTCCCTTAACTTAAAAATTCACCAAAACTCAGGAAATTAACTAATTTTAATGAAATTCTTAGCATTTATCAAATGATGATCACGAAATATAATAAACCCACTACTTTTATTTGAATCTTAGTGGAAATGCATTATTTTATTTAAATAAAAACACCTTTACTAAAAGATTGTTTTCAGTAGTATAAAAAATGAATGAATTTATTTTTGCCTTTTTATGATCGTAAATTGTAACAATTTAAAAAAAAAAAAAAAATTAAGGAACATTATGAAAAACGCCCCTAAAGTCCGTATTAACGAAATCGATAATACCCTAAGAAAAATTAATTTCTTGAACTAACAATATTATCATTTAATTAAGCATCGTTTATTTAATATTTTAACACAAAAAATTATAATTGAAAAAAATATCTTTTTAACGTAATATATTTAACGTAATTTTTAGATGTAAGATTCTAATATTTTCATTGCATGGATGAACGTGTAATATAATTTTTATACAACCTTGAAAAATAAAATAAAATTGAAAAAATTAAAAGCAGAAACACACAAAATGTAATTGCATTAAAAAAATGGTAAAAATTATACAAACGTTTACGATAGAAATGTACGAGTGCATGGCTGGAAATATAAAAAAAACAAAAAAACAGTCGGCTTTGCACCCCCTTCCCCCTCACCCTTCAATCACCCAACAACATTTTCTGATATGCCTGTTTCAATCAACCTTAAATTTCACTTAGAGAACTTCTGAAAAATTAAAACGTACCTTTGTATTTTTCTTTTGTGTATGGAATTTTTTCAATAATTATAAATAATTACTTTCTTTTAAATTTGAATTCTATTTAAATGTAAATAAATAATGATGTTAACTTTTTTTCAATGAATAAATTGTCAGGATACTTAATGAATTTAATTAACTTCTATGCAGTAATGTCTTTCAAGTTTAAATTCTATTTAATTTAGTTATTAACAAGTGAAGCATGCATGGTCCCCTGTGATTACACAGTGAACGAGGCATAAAAAAATAGTCATTGCCCCCTCCCCCCTCATTTAGCCCCAAAAGTTCTCAGGGGATGTCACATCCTAGTGAAAATGAACAGCACAGTTTTAGGCCTTAAAATTTGAGTTCTGCACCATGCAAAAAAAAAGAAATGACTAAGTCCATCATTCCCACCCTCATTAGGCCCCAAAAGTCCCCAAGACCTTAACATATTTAAATTTGAGTTCAGCACCATGTAAAACTGCTAAATAGACATACACTGAAAATTTTGGACAAATATGGTAAAATAGTCCCAAAAATGGAGTGTTTTGATTAGCCCTAAAAGAGCCCCTGGGGCACACCCAAGAGTTATCAAGAGACAAGCAAAATTATATAGAAATCAGTTAGTTACAACTTTTCAGAAAGTTTTATAAAAATCGAAGGCATCAATTTTTTTTAATAAGCACAAACGGATCAATTTTAGCCATTTTGACCTGAAAGACACCCCTAGGGTGAGGGGCAATCAGAGTTTTCCCGGAAAATCTGTTCTGTTACTTTTTTACTCATATCATGTTCAATGTTTGTGCAAAATTTAAAAAAAAATTCAAGGTGTAGTTATTGAGAAAAGTGCGGACAGACGAACGGACAAGGGTGAATTAACAGGTTCACCCCCCTTTTGTCAGGGGACCAATAAATAATGTTTTAACTTTCTTAATGAATAAAATGTCATTGTAACTAATGAATAAATTTAATCGACATTTCAACACTTCAAATGCACATTTTAATTTTATTAAAAAATAATTTATCAACACATAACCGACGAAGCAAAAACGAGGTAAAAAAAAAAAATCACCACAGATAAATATTAGCAAAGGCAAGCTAAGTTATCTTTCTAAATAACTAGTTAAATTCTTTTTGTGTGCGTTTTAATTTTGGAAACAACATTTATGAAATTTGTTGTTTTCCCATTCATGAAGATGAACTTATCCATATATGAATTTGGTGATGATTTGCTCCTGAAAGACCTTTTGATTGTTGATTCATACACTGACTGCTGTAAGGAAGATAACTGATAGATATCAATCCAAGAGGAAGGAAGAATGCAATTAACATGATATAACCCTAAAACGGCCCTTTTCAAGGCCACTAAATTTTTCCAACTACACATGCAAAATAAAAGTGATCCAGATAGTAGCACCTTACGTTCCAAGTATCAATATGCCTTATTTCTGGTGCAAATGTGTAAAATAAAAAAAAATATGTGCAATATGAGATATAAATGAAAATAAATTATTTTTAGTCTTCATAATTGTCAATTTAATAAAATTCAAAAATAAATAAATTAAGGTATAATAATTTTTCAAAAATAAGTCCTTAAAGTCTGTATCAATGAAATCAATATAACTTAAAGAAAAATTAATTTCTCAAACTAATGATATTACCATTAAATTAAGCATTGTTTATTTAATATTTATAAAAAAAAGAGTTATAATTGAAAAAAATATTTCCTTTTTTTTAAGGTATGTATGGATGTATGGCTGTGAAAGGGGGAAAAAAAAACAGTCGGTTTTGTTCCCTCCCTCCAACCACCCGATGTCATTTTCAAATAGATGTTTTTATGTGCTTCCATACTTTTTCGAATTTTGCCGCCATGTTTTATTTGGCATTAATAAACAAACCTTATTGCTACAACTGGCACATCTTTGGATAATTATTACCTTTTTTAACAAAGTTAAATACATTTATTTTATTAATTCATTATCTTGATACTTTAACTTGATAATTTACTTGGAAATAATTCCAGAAAACGTTTGCCAGAAAAATTTAAACACCATTTTTTTCATAATGTATATTTTATGTGAAATGTACGGTTTTTCAGATTTGTGATAAGATTGTTTCCATGTATTTTTTATTTCACACACTTTTCTTTGAGAGATTAGCTTTAGGCTATAATCTTTCAAACACAATCAAAAAGTAATTGAAAATTTAAAAAAATATTATGATCAGCCAGCATTCAAAACCATGTCCTCTACCAAGTGAGCCATTAAAATGCATGTACCTAGTTAACACAACACAATCATAAGAGAAAATAAAATTTCATATTATTTGGATTCTTTGGACAACCATTCTTATCATAAGTGTTATTCGCACAACATTTTGATCGAACCCTCAACCTTCTTCAAGTATATTGTCAAATTCAGAAATCTTCACAGAATTTTGAACAGAATTCATTGTTCAACCAATAGGGGCAGCACTCTCTTGCTCTGTCAGTCATGACTAAATAGAAGCTCAGAGACTAAGAGTATGCTGCCCCTGTTGGTTAAATGATAGATTCCGTTTGAAATTCTGAAAATTCCCAAGTCTGACAAGATACACCTGAAGAAGGTCAGAGGTCACATCGACTGAAACATTGTGTAAATAACACTGAAGATGAAAACAGTAGTCCAAAAAGAGTCCAAATCATATTAACAATTACTCCTCATCTCAAAAATTCTACACCGTAAAAAAATATTTATTTGCATCAAATATTTTGTGCGAATAAAAATTATATTAAATAATTGTTTACCTGTTATGTTCTGGGTCGAGTTGTTAAACTGGTGCGTACTTTTCACTAAAAATAAGATGAAAAATAAAATTCAATAAGAAATAAAAAAAAACCATAAAAAAAACGAATATTAGAACAAAATGAAATTTGTATAAAATAAGATTTTTAGTTCAGTGTTGTTGAGAGTAATAATCATCACATTGACACACCTGTTCTAGCCAGATCACCAAAGTTAAGCAACGATGAACCTGATCAGTACCAGATGAGTGACTATTTGGGAATACTAAGGGTGACAGAGTGGAAGCATTTCCACTATAAGGAGCAGTAATGCACCTCCTTCTTTCCACTAGCCAGTGGAGACCCTTGGGCAGGGTTGAGCATCCACATATCCTCCCAGTCAGGGTATGTGAGGTCACAGCAGGTAGGTGATGGATGAACTGTTGAGCAACCTCATAATTTATTCTGGAATTGGTCAACTCTGTTGTGTTGGGCAAATAATACTGATTGAGGTACAATCAGTTCAGTACCAGTTCTTTCCAGTAATTGCAACCTATTCTAGGTACTCTATTGTAAAAAAACATCATGGTGAAATAGTCCGAATGCAGAAAGTATCAGGCTGATATAATATTATCATCTAGAGACCCATTCTTAATATGAAGAGGGTAGAGCATTTTGTAATATTCTGTTCTTTCACAAAACAATTTAATAAACAAAAGATGCCATAAAAATTGAATTCCTATGTAAATTAAACTTGAAAATAGTATTTAAAAAAAAAAAAAAAAAAAAAAAAAGAAAAGAGCCCCACACCTTCTCTTCACAGCACTTCAAACTCTAGGTAAAAAATTAGATTAGTTACTGAGCAAGTTTTAAATATAAATTAGACGACCTATTGGGTCAGTGTTTGTTATTTTATAAAAAGATGATAATCTGACCAAATACACAACTAATAAAAACATGAGGAAAACTAAAAACGACTAATTTGAACAAAATGAGATCAACACAGGTTATAGGGCAAGAACAATTTCTCTAGAAATATAGCCTCTATTAAGACATCCACTGATCCTATGTGATATTAAAGTAAGCACGTCTCTAATAGACCTTGCAAGATGAAATCCGTATTGCTTGTCGTTAAGTAGATTGTTTTGGGTGAAGTGGTTCACAATTGCATGATCTATCATAAATTCAAGAAACTTACTCGTAACACATAGAAGACTGATTGGTGCTTATTTAGAATTAAACTCTATGAAAAAAAAAATGCAAATAAATTTTTATGATGTATATACTTGTCATGGAACAAAGATGTCATATTCCAAAAATCACATTAATTTGTTCATCTGCAATACTCTCATTATCATATTAAAATACTTGAAGTTTGAGATTATGGTGCTTAAAACCCGGGAATTAAACCGGGGACTTTTAAATGTGTTTGCGTAAGCAATCTGTTTGACTAACAGCAGCTCATAATATCAGCAGTAGCAGAAGTTCTTCGCTTCCGATGAGATAAGAGATAAACACCTGTTAAAATGCATATGAACAATGTTGCATCCAAAACAAAAGTAATTCTTGAACAGAAAATCTCTCTACTTAAACAATCTTGGACTCACAACAGCGACTAATTTGCATAATAAGCCTTACTTCATAATTACATGGTTCTGTGTTTGCACCTGTGTGCAGCCACTATTTTCTTGCAGCAGGTACATGCTAATTGGGAACACCTATAGATCAGAGAGAAAGATCAAGAGAAAGAGAGAGAGAGAGAGAGGGGAAGAGAGAGAGATCAAGAGAGAGAGATCAAGAGAGAGAGATCAAGAGTGAGAGATCAAGAGAGAGAGATCAAGAGAGAGAGAGAGCGTGAGAGAGAAAGATCAAGAGAGAGAGAGGGTGAGAGAGAAAGATCAAGAGAGAGAGGAGGAGAGAGAAAGATCGAGAGGGGGGAGAGAGAAAGATCGAGAGGGGGGAGAGAGAAAGATCGAGAGGGGGGAGAGAGAAAGATCGAGAGAGAGGAGGAGAGAGAAAGATCAAGAGAGAGGGGGAGAGAGAAAGATCGAGAGGGGGAGAGAGAAAGATCAAGAGAGAGAGGGGGGAGAGAGAAAGATCGAGAGAGGGAGAGAGAAAGATCAAGAGAGAGGAGGAGAGAAAAAGATCGAGATGGGGAGAGAGAAAGGGAAAGAAAGATCAAAAGAGAAGGAGAGAGAAAGATCAAGGGAGAGGGAGATGGAGAAAGAAAGGGAGGGAGAGAGAGAAAGAGAGCAAGAGAGAGAGAGAGAGAGAGAGAGAGCAAGAGACATACTGTCACCACGGTGGTTAGGGTTAGAGTGAACAGCCTTCTTCTCTCCAATTTCATAAGGAACATGGGGAGAAAGAAATAAATGGACTCCTCTTCTCATGAAAAATTAAGGGCAACTCCACATTTCACCAAGACTTCCATATTGGTGCTTCACCACCAGTTACAATTTTATGCTAATCTGAGAATAGAGCAAACTTACTGTAAATGTAAGTGACCGTGTAGTACAAGAAGTTTGATAAAAGAATCCAATAGACGATCATTCCACCAATGAGGGAAATGAGAGAACAAACGCTGCATATGATGTAACCGATCTGTCCGAGGTAATGACGACAAACATCAGAAAAATCCACGAATCCCAAATGTGCTGGAAAAAATAAGAAAAAATTAATATTTAAAAAATGAAAAACAAAAAAGAATAATTCAATAACTTATTGTTTTTGTCTTTTTCTTAATGTTGAAATTGTGAAAAATTAAAATTAATGAAACCGATCCCTACTTAGATGATCAAGACCTGATTTAACTGTAAGAGTAAGATGGGGAGTAGAAAACAGACCCTGCTTTACTTTCAGCAGCCTTGTAACTCTTGCTTCTCTTATTTTTGTCCATTAGTCCTCACATTCCATGAGAGATATTTCTGACAAAAGAGGAAGTATTGCTATTTTCTTGGTTGGAATCTATCCATATAATACTTATCACTTGCTAGTTTTTGACTCTGAAATACTATTTTTTAGAAATAGTATAAGTAGTATATTTAGAAATAGTATAAGCTTCTTATATCAATTGGCTTCATGCCTTGTCTGGAGCAATTTTCATAAAAAAAGGGAGAGAGAGAAGATATAAGCCCTTACTATCATTTCTTTTTATTTTTTTTTTAATTTCCAGATTTTTCAAGTCATAAATATAAAATAAAGTAGAATGTGGGGATTTCATTTCATGGATGCTAACTAAAAATGCAGACCTCATGATAATCTTTTTTTTTTTCATTAATCTTGGTTATCTATTTTTTTTTCTTGTGTAGCTTCATGTATTTAATCGACACTTGAAATAAACACAGATCAATATAAAACAATTAGCTTTTTTATTTGAAACTCTTAGACTTAATAAAAACATGTAATTTTCCAAAACAAACTTTTTTCCTCCAAACAGCACCCTCAATAAACATCTTGGATCTTTGATTTAGAGGAGGTTTATTGTGTTTCAGTATATATATATATATATATATATATATATATATATATATATATATATATATATATATATATATATATGTATATATACACGCACATACACATTAGTGAAGAGACAATCCCAATATTTTTCCTGATTCCAATACAATTATTGATTCCGATTCTTTATAAATCTCTAAATATTTAAATATAAAATTGTTATTTTTTCCTGATTACCGTAAAAACACATGTTAAATGTGCAGAAATTTTGTCACATAAAAACACACTTATGGAGGTGATCTATAGATTTTAGTTTTCCTTGTTAAATTTTGATCAACAGTCGCTGAGATTTGGAACTTATAAAATTGAAAAAAAAAAAAAATGGTATAACTATAT